>NC_041386.1:177570328-177620711 GCF_002162155.2 Triticum dicoccoides | reverse complement strand
GAGTGGGAGGCTGGCTCACCACTCGGTAGGATTTTCAAATACTTAGGCGAGTACTGGACTGCAGCTAAGCCCCCGAGTGGGAGGCTGGCTCACCACTCGGTAGGATTTTCAAATACTTAGGCGAGTACTGGACTGCAGCTAAGCCCCCGAGTGGAAGGCTGGCTCACCACTCGGTAGGATTTTCAAATACATAGGCGAAACGGGTTCGCAGCTAAGCCCCGGAGTGGGAGGCTGGCTCACCACTCGGTAGGAAATTATTTTTACAAACTTAGGCGAAACGGATTCGCAGCTAAGCCACCCACTGGGGGATTTCTCACGCAAACAAAAACAATAACAATCACAGGGAAAATTATAACGCTCTTGTCTTTGATAAATAAACTACAGGAGTTTTTCTTATTACATCTCATCCGAGTGAGAATTCAAGTATAAAAGGGGCGGAGGAGCTCCGCATTCCAGGCTCGTGGCTCATCAATCTGGCGATCGACATTATAGAGGTGGTACGCTCCATTGTGGAGGACTCTGGTGACTATGAAGGGGCCTTCCCAGGTAGGAGCGACTTTGTGTGGTTTCTGCTGATCCACTCGGAGGACTAAGTCTCCTTCTTGGAAGGCTCGACTCTTCACATTTCTGGCATGGAATCGACGCAAGTCTTGCTGATAGATGGTCGATCGGATCATGGCCATTTCTCTTTCTTCTTCCAGGAGGTCGACTGCGTCCTGCCAGGCTTGTTCTGCTTCATCTTCAGAGTAGAGCTCGACTCGGGGGGCGTTGTGAAGCAGGTCACTCGGCAAGACTGCTTCGGCTCCGTAGACCAGAAAGAATGGGGTTCTTCCGGTCGATTGGTTCGGGGTTGTCCTCAATCCCCAAAGGACTAATGGAAGCTCGTCGACCCATGCACCTGCTGCGTGCTTGAGATCACGCATCAATCGAGGTTTTAGTTCTTTGAGAATTAGGTCATTTGCCCTTTCCGCTTGTCCATTCAACTGGGGGTGAGCGACCGAAGCGTAGTCGACTCGTGTGCCCTGAGAGGCGCAAAAGGCCCTGAATTTGTCAGAATCGAAGTTCGACCCATTATCAGTGATGATGTTGTGCGGAACTCCATATCTGAATATCAACTCTCTGATGAAACTGATAGCAGTGCAAGCATCAAGATTCTTGATAGGCTTAGCTTCAATCCATTTGGTGAACTTGTCGACTGCTACTAGCACATGAGTGAAGCCGCTCCTGCCCGTTCTCAGTGGTCCAACCATGTCCAGCCCCCAAACAGCGAAGGGCCAGACGAGTGGAATGGTTTTCAGGGCTGACGCGGGCTTGTGAGACATATTGGAGTAATACTGACATCCTTCACATTTGTCGACTATCTCTTTTGCCATTTCATTGGCCCTTGGCCAGTAGAATCCCGCTCGACATGCTTTAGCCACAATGGTCCGAGAGGATGCATGATGACCACAGGTCCCCGAGTGGATATCATCAAGGATCATCTGACCTTCTTCGGTGCTATACACTTCTCACTGACTCCAGTCGCGCTTTCTCTATACAACTGTCCCTTTATGACTGTAAAGGCCTTGGATCGACGGACGATCGGTCGAGCCTCTTCTTCATCTTCTGGGAGTTCTTTCCTTAGGATGTACGCGATGTAAGGTATTGTCTAGTCGGGAGTGATGACCAAGACTTCCATGATCAGGTCGACCACAGCTGGAACTTCAACTTCAGTCGGATCTGTGGCACTTTTTGGCTGCGGGGCCTCTTCAGTGAAGGGATCCTCCTGAACTGATGGTGTGTGGATGTGTTCCAAAAACACATTGCTGGGAATGACTTCTCTTTTGGAACCTATTTTTGCCAAATCATCAACTGCTTGATTTTTCAGTCGGGGTATGTGATGAAGCTCTAACCCCTCGAATTTCTTCTCCAGCTTTCTTACTACATTGCAATAACCAGTCATGGCTGGACTTCTGATGTCCCACTCCTTCATCACCTGATTAACCACCAAATCTGAGTCGTCATAGACCATGAGGCGACGGACGCCGAGTGAAATGGCCATGCGCAACCCATATAAAAGTGCTTCATATTCTGCCTCGTTATTGGAGGAATCAAAGTGGATTTGAAGAACATATCTGAGCTTATCCCCTCGGGGAGAGACCAACACCACCCCGACACCGGAACCATTCAGCATTTTGGAACCGTCGAAGAACATGGTCCAATGCTCCGAGTGAACATGAGTCGGCAGTTGCTGTTCAATCCACTCGGCGACGAAATTAGCTATTGCCTGGGATTTGATAGCTTTCTTTGCCTCAAACTTGATATCTAGAGGAAGGAGTTCAATCGCCCATTTTGCCACTCGACCAGTTGCATCTCTGTTATGCAGGATCTCTGACAATGGAGCGTCGCTGACGATTGTAATGGAATGATCAGAGAAGTAGTGAGCAACTTTCTTTGTGGTTATATAAATCCCATATACAAGCTTCTGATAGTGAGGATATCTTTGCTTCGATGGGGTCAAAACTTCAGAAATATAATACACTGGGCGCTGAACTTTGAAGGCTTTTCCTTCTTCTTCCCGCTCGACCGTCAGTACCGTACTGACGACTTGTCCCGTGGCTGTGATGTAAAGCAGCAAAGGCTCTTTGCGGATTGGGGCAGCAAGCACCGGCTGGGTGGAGAGCAGAGCTTTGAGCTCTGCAAACACTGCATCAGCTTCAGGAGTCCACTCGAACTTGTTTGACTTCTTCATCAATCGGTAAAGAGGCAATGCCTTTTCACCGAGACGAGAGATGAATCGACTTAAAGCGGCCAAGCAACCAGTAAGCTTTTGGACGTCATGCACTCGCACAGGACTTTTCATTCGGAGTATAGTACCGACTTTCTCCGGATTTGCGTCGATTCCCCGTTCGGAAACGAGGAACCCGAGTAACTTTCCGCCAGGAACTCCGAATGTGCACTTTGATGGATTAAGCTTGATGTCATACCTCCTGAGGTTGGCAAAGGTTTCAGCAAGGTTAGTCAGCAGGTCGGAACCCTTCCGTGACTTGACCACAATGTCATCCATGTATGCTTCCACATTCCGACTGATTTGAGTGAGCAAACACTTCTGAATCATCCTCATGAATGTGGCTCCGGCATTCTTGAGGCCGAATGGCATGGTAACATAACAGAAGCACCCGAATGGAGTGATGAAAACTGTTTTGATCTCGTCAGGTCCATACAGACGGATTTGATGGTACCCGGAATAGGTGTCTAAAAAAGACAGTCGCTCACATCCCGCAGTCGAGTCGACTATCTGGTCGATGCGGGGGAGAGGAAAATGATCTTCTGGGCAGGCCCGATTGATATGTTTAAAGTCAATGCACATGCGAAGTGACTTGTCCTTCTTGGGGACCATGACAATGTTGGCGAGCCACTCGGAGTGGTAGATCTCTCGGATGAACTCCGCTACTAAGAGCCGAGCCACCTCCTCGCCAATAGCCTTTCTCTTCTGGACGGCGGACCGTCGGAGATGTTCTTTGACAGGTTTTATTTTTGAGTCAACTTGTAGGCGATGCTCAGCCAGCTCCCTGGGAACACCTAGCATGTCAGAAGGCTTCCATGCGAAAATGTCCCAGTTCTCACGCAGGAACTGGATGAGCGCTTCTTCCTATTTGGAGTCGAGTGTTGTTGAGATATGAGTTGGAGCAGCGCTGGGATCAGTCGGGTGGATGTGAGCTGTCTCTGTTTCGCCAGATGACTGAAAAGTTGATTCTGTAGTGCGCTTCTTGGCTCGCAACAAATCACTCGGGTCTACAGTCTTCTGGTATTCCTGTAGCTCCACCACTGCCATCTGAGTATCAGCGATCTTTGAGCCTTTCTGAAAACACTCTTCTGCTTTCTTCCGATTGCCCGTAACAGTGATCACACCTTTGGGACCAGGCATCTTCAATTTGAGATACACATAACATGGTCAGGCCATGAAGCGTGCATAAGCCAGCCTGCCCAAAATAGCGTGATAGGCACTCTGGAAGTCTACAACTTCGAACGTCAACTTTTCTTTGCGGTAATTCTTGGAATCACCAAAAACCACATCAAGAGCAATTTGGCCGAGTGATTCAGCCTTCTTCCCAGGAATGACTCCATGGAAACTCATGTTGCTGGTACTGAGTCTGGACATCGGAATGCCCATCCCTTTTAGCGTCTCAGCATATAGTATGTTCAAACCACTGCCACCATCCATCAAGACTTTGGTCAGTCGAGTGCCTTCAACAACTGGGTCGACCACCAAAGCTTGCCTCCCAGGGGTGGCAATGTGCGTTGGGTGATCGGACCGGTCGAATGTGATGGCAGTCTGAGACCACTTCAGATAATTTGGTGTCGCCGGAGCAACCACATTCACCTCTCGGTTGATAACTTTCAGTCGACTTTTGCTTTCAACATCGGCAAAAATCATCAGGGTGGAATTGACCTGGGGGTATCCATCGTCACTATCTTCCTTGTCCTCAACTTTGTGCGACTCCTTTTCCTTATCTTTGGGCTGCTTGCCCTGGAACTGCTGGATCAAGAGTCGGCACTGTCGAGTGCTATGTTTCGGGTAAATGAAATTACCCTCTTCATATTTCTTGGTGTGGATGTGACATGGCAAATCCAACACATCATTTCCGTCCTGGTCTTTAACTTTCTTGGGGTTCCAAGGTCCTTTGGGTTTCCCCTTAAACTTTCCTTGAGTTACAGCCAAGGTTTCCCCAGGAGCAGCTGGCTCGGCTTTCCGCTTCTGTTTCCGATTGGAATTTCCTCCGGTTTCTTGAGCGACTGACTTGAGCTTGCCACTCCTGAGTCGATCCTCATCTTCACCATTAGCGTACTTGGTGGCAATCTCCATCATCCGATTCAGAGACATATCTTCGGTTCGACCGAATTTTAGATTCAGTTCTCTGTACTTGATGCCTTCTTTGAAGGCACAGACTGCTTGGTGGTCGGGCACATTCTCTACCGTGTGATGTAACGTGATCCATCCCTGGATGTAATCCCTCAAAGTTTCATTCGGCTTCTGCATGCAATACCGCAGTTCCGTCAGCCCTGCCGGTCGCTTGCATGTTCCTTCAAATGTGGTGACAAACACTCGTGCGAGATCTTCCCAAGTGTACATGTTGTTGGGTGCTAACTGATTCAGCCACGCTCTGGCCGAGCCCTCCAACATGAGAGGTAGGTGCTTCATGGCCACTTCATCATTGCCGCCGCCAATCTGGACGGCCACTCGGTAGTCTTCAAGCCAAGTATCGGGCTTAGAATCACCAGTGAACTTACTGACTCCAGTCGCCAACCTGAAGTTGGGAGGAATCACAGCGGCCCTGATGGCTCTACTAAAGCACTCTGGCCCCGAAACACGTACTCTGCTGCTGGTAGGTGCATCTCCGTCGTGACCTTCTCGGTGAGCTTTGTTCCTGTCAACCAAACCTTGAACGAGAATGGATCTCACATCAAAGCCTGGTTCCCTGGGGTCGACTGGAATCCTTCGCCCAACACTATGAGGGCGCCTGTCATCTTGTTGTCGAGGCGCATATGACCCGCTCCTTGGGGGAGGGGTGGGCACTCGATGTCGATCATCATGATCGAATCGATGATCGTACTGCTCACGGTTCCCGTACTGATTGTGCCGGTCCCCACGTCCCTCACGCCTCGGGGGCGACCTTGGGCTATGAGCCGACTGGACTGTGTCTGCAGCAACGGATCTGCTATGAATCATGTTCCATGACTGAGAAACAGCGGAATTCTGGTCTCCTGCTGCCCGAAGTAACGCTCTGATCTGCAGCAAGCCTCTGCCAGCCTCCGACTGGAAGGCTGAATCGACTTTGCTATACGGGCTGCAGCTGCTAAATTCTGAATCGGAGTTCGATATACCTGCGGGGCCGGAAAGAGCTGACGTCGACTGGATTCTGGAACCCGTTGTCGCGCACGCTCGTCGAGTGCTCGCTGGAGGTTCTCCAGTCGAGCGCGCTCGGACAAGTTTGCCAGGCGCGCGTCCTCCAAGGCACGAGCCTCGGGGGTTTCTCCAACAATAGGAGTGTGCAGTGCATCCATGTTCCGGCGACGAAGTTCTTCTCTCTGCAGCAACATGAGAGGCTCGGGGAGATATTCCTCATGGGGACGTGACGGGTCGCCTCCACCTGCGCCTCCGTTGGTGCGGGGACAACCGGGAGGACTGGGTGGTCCATCGACCATCAGAACCTCCGCCGCCGGATCATTGCTGTCGCACTCGGATGCGGTCTCTGCGGAGCCAGTCGACAGGTCGAACAGGCCGTACAGGGATTCGTCAGGCTCGATCGCCGCGACTTGAGGGGTGGCCGACTGGCGTGCCACCGCGTGTCTCACCCACCGCTAAAGTCTCGACCGACCGGAGCGCTTGTGCCGGCGGGAAACAGGGAGGAAGGGCAGCACAGGAGCCGACCGATAGTGGTCGACGGTTGCCGCAAGAGGACACCGCGGACGCACGCGTGAAAGTTTGTTGCCCCGCGGACAGGGAGTGCGTCCACGTCGAGCGGAGCCTCCTGAAGCCAAGCGGAGTCGTCGGCGATGAACTTGAGCGCGCCAAGACGGATCTCGCGGCCCTCCACCAAAACTCTGCCAGAAACCATGATGATTTGGATCGAAAAAGATCGCAACTCCTCCAACAAATCGCTAAAACACCTGCCCCATGGTGGGCGCCAACTGTCGTGGTTCTAAGCCTGACAGTAATGTAGGGGGGTAGGTATGGAGAGGCAAGATCTTAGCTATGGAGAAGTTGTAAGCACACGAGGTTTACGAGTTCAGGTCCTTCTCGGAGGAAGTAATAGCCCTACGTCTCGGAGCCCGGAGGCGGCCGACTGGATTACGCGTGTATGAATTACAGGGGTGCGAACCCTTTACACTAAGGAGGGGGGGCTTATATAGAGTTCGCCGACCCCCTCCGGCCCTCAGTTGTGCAGGGTCTTAAATACATTAAGGTCGGGCGTTACTGGTAACGCCTCTAATAAAGTGCTATGATGACCATAAAGGCTACTTAATAACCGACCGTTAGCGTGCGGAGTGCCTTTAGGTCTCCTGGCCGTCGAGTGATTGGACCTTGGTCGAGTGATTACTTCTTGGTCGAGTGTCTTCGAGTCTGTCGAGTGAAACACCTTCAAGTCGATTGAAAGGTGATTTCTTCTTGAGATGTCCTTGGGTAGGGTAGCTGGGACAGGTCCATGACCCTACCCTAGGTACATAGCTTCATCATTGACCAATAAAGATCTTCATAGAATATGTAGGAACCAATATGGGCATCCAGGTTACGCTATTGGTTATTGACCCGAGATGTGTCTTGGTCATGTGTACATAGTTCGCGAACCCGTAGGGTCCGCACGCTTAACGTTCAATGACGATTTGTATTATGAGTTATTTGTTTGGTGACCGAAGTTTGTTCAGCGTTCTGGCTGAGATCACGGACATGACGAGGAGTCTCGAAATAGTTGATAGGTAAAGATTCATATATTGGAAGGTAGTATTCGGGCATCGGAATTGTTCCAAGTGATTCGATTATTTTTCCGGAGTACCGAGGGGTTACCGGAACCCCCCAGGGAAGTGTTGGGCCTACATGGGCCTAAGGGAGAGAGAGGGAAGCCCGCGGGGGGTGGCGCCCACCCCCCACCCCCCTCCTAAGGAGTCCGAATAGGACAAGAAGGAGGGGGCGCGTCCCCCCTTTCCCTTTCCCTCTCCCTCTCCTTCCTTTTCCCTCCGGTGGAAGAAAGGAAAAAGGGGGGCCGAATCCTACTCCTAGTAGGACTCCCCCCATTGCGCGTGCCCCCTTGGCCGGCCTTCTCCTCCCCTCCCCTCCTTTATATACGGGGGTGGGGCATCCCATAGGCACACCAATAGTTCTCTTAGCCGTGTGCGGTGCCCCCCTCCATAGTTTACTCCTCCGGTCATAGCGTCATAGTGCTTAGGCGAAGCCCTACGCGGATCACATCACCATCACCGTCACCACACCGTCATGCTGACGGAACTGTCCCTCGACCCTCTGCTGGATCAAGAGTTCGAGGGACATCATCGAGCTGAACGTGTGCTGAACACGAAGGTGACGTATGTTCGGTACTTGGATCAGTTGGATCGTTAAGACGTTCGAGTACATCAACCGCGGTAACCTAACGCTTCCGCTTTCGGTCTATGAGGGTACATGGACACACTCTCCCCCTCTTGTTGCTATGCATCTCCTAGATAGATCTTGCGTGATCATAGGATTTTTTTTGAAATTTCATGCTACGTTACCCAATAGTGTCATCTCAACGGATTTATATGGTGCCCTATTTAACATGAATGCGACTGTCTCTAATGCATAACGCCAAAGCGATAGTGGCAAATCGGTAAGAGACATCATAGAACGCACCATATCTAATAAAGTACGGTTACGACGTTTAGACACACCATTACGCTGTGGTGTTCCAGGTGGCGTGAGTTGTGAAACTATTCCGCATTGTTTTATATGAAGGCCAAACTCGTAACTCAAATATTTGCCTTTGCGATCAGATCGTAGAAACTTTATTTTCTTATTACGTTGATTCTCCACTTTACTCTGAATTTTTTTGAACTTTTCAAATGTTTCATACTTATATTTCATTAAGTAGATATACCCATATCTGCTCAAATCATCTATGAAGGCTAGAAAATAATGATACCTGCTGCATGCTTCAATACTCATTGGACCACATACATTGGTATGTATTACTTCCAGTAAGTCATTGGCTCGCTCCATTGTTCCGGAGAACGGAGTTTCAGTCATCTTGCCCATGAGGCATGGTTCGCAAGTATCAAATGATTCATAATCAAGTGATTCCAAAAGACCATCTGCATGGAGTTTCTTCATGCACTTTATACCAATATGACCTAAACAACAGTGCCACAAATATGTTGCACTATCATATCAACTTTGCATCTTTTGGCATCAATATTATGAATATGTGTATCACTATGATCGAGATTCAATAAACCATTTACATTGGGTGTATGACCATAGAAGGTTTTATTCATGTAAACAGAACAACAATTATTCTCTGACTTAAATGAATAACCGTATTGCAATAAACATGATCCAATCATATTCATGCTCAACGCAAACACCAAATAACATTTATTTAGGTTCAACACTAATCCCGAAGGTAGAGGGAGTGTGCGATGGTGATCTTATCAACCTTGGAATCACTTCCAACACACATCATCAGCTCACCCTTAACTAGTCTATATTCAGCCTGCAACTCCTGTTTTGAGTTACTAATCTTAGCAACTGAACTAGTATCAAATACCCAGGGGCTAGTATGAACACTAGTAAGGTACACATCAATAATCTGTATATCAAATATACCTTTGTTCACTTTGCCATCCTTATTAACCGCCAAGTATTTGGGGCAGTTTCGCTTCCAATGACCATTCCCTTTGCAGTGAAAGCACTCAGTTTCATGCTTGGGTCCATCTTTGGCCTTCTTCACGTGAGTGGCAACTTGCTTGCCATTCTTCTTGAAGTTCCCTTTCTTTCCCTCACCCTTTTTCTTGAAACTAGTGGTCTTGTTAACCATCAACACTTGATGCTCTTTCTTGATTTCTATCTTCGCCGATTTAAGCATCGCGAAGAGCTTGGGAATCGTTTTTGTCATCCCTTGCATATTATAGTTCATCACGAAGTTCTAGTAGCTTGGTGATAGTGACTAGAGAACTTTGTCAATCACTATCTTATATGGAATATTCACTCCCACTTGATTCAAGTAATTGTAGTACCCATACATTCGGAGCACATGCTCACTGGTTGAGCTATTCTCCTCCATCTTGTAGGCAAAGTACTTGTCAGAGGTCTCATACCTCTCGACACGGGCATGAGTCTGAAATACCAATTTCATCTCTTGGAACATCTCATATGCTCTGTGGCATTCAAAATGTTTTTGAAGTCCCAGTTGTAAGCCGTAAAGCATGGTGCAAAAAACTATCAAGTAGTCATCATATCGAGCCCGCCAGACGTTCATAACGTCTGCATCTGCTCCTGCAATAGGTCTGTCACCTAGTGGTGCATCAAGGACATAATTCTTCTGTGCAGCAATGAGGATAATCCTCAGATCACGGATCCAGTCCGCATCATTGCTACTACCATCTTCCACTTATTTTTCTCTAGGAACATATCAAAAATATATAGGAGCTATATCGCGAGCTATTGATCCAACATAGATATGCAAAACTATCAAGACTAAGTTCATGATAAATTAAGTTCAATTAATCAAATTACTAATGAACTCCCACTTAAATAGACATCCCTCCAGTCATCTAAGTGATACGTGATCTAAATCAACTAACCCATGTTCGATCATCACGTGAGATGGGGTAGTCATCAATGGTGAACATCTCTATGTTGATCATATCTACTATATGATTCATGTTTAACCTTTCTGTTGGGGAACATAGCAGTAATTCAAAAACTTTCCTACGTGTCACCAAGATCAATCTAGGAGATACTACCGATGAGAGAGAGAGGGAGGGAGGTGTATCTTCATACCCTTGAAGATCGCAATGCGGAAGCGTTACAAGAACGCGGTTGGTGGAGTCGTACACGCGGCGATTCAGTTCGCGGTCGATTCCGATCTAAGCGCCGAACAACAGCGCCTCCGCGTTCAACACACGTACAGCCCGGGGACGTATCCTCCTTCTTGATCCAGCAAGGGGAGAGGAGAAGTTGAGGAAAACTCCGACAGTACGACGGCGTGGTGGTGATGGAGCTTGTGGTTCTCCGGCAGGGCTTCGCCAAGCGCTACGGAGGAGGAGGAGGTGTAGGAGAGGGGGAGGGGCTGCGCCAGGGGAAGGGTTTGGCTGCCCTCTCTCCCCCTCACTATATATAGGGGGAAGTGGGAGGAGGAGGCGCCCTAGGGTTTCCCTAGGGTAGGGGCGGCGGGCATAGGGGAAACCCTAGATGGGTTTGGGCGCCCCCACCCCTAGGAAACTTGCCCCTCAAGCCGGGAGGGGTGGCTGCACTTGGGGAGGCGCCCCCACCTCTCCAGGTTATGTGAGATGGGCTGGGAGGGGAGCTCAGCCCCTTAGTGGGCTGATGTGCCCCCTTCCCTTGGCCCATAAGGCCCCCCAACACTTGTCGGGGCCTCCGAAACCCCTTTCGGACACGCTGGTCGTCACCCGGTACCCCCGGAACAATTCCGGACTCCAATACCCTTCGTCCAACATATCGATCTTCACCTCCGGACCATTCCGGAACTCCTCGTCACGTCCGAGATCTCATCCGGGACTCCCAACAACCTTCGGTAACCACATACTATTTCCCATAACAACTATAGCGTCACCGAACCTTAAGTGTGTAGACCCTACGGGTTCGGGAACCATGCAGACATGACCAAGACATCTCTTCACCCAATAACCAATAGCGGGATCTGGATACCCATATTGGCTCCCACATGTTCCATGATGATCTCATCAGATGAACCACAATGTCGCGGATTCAATCAATCCCGTATACAATTCCCTTTGTCTATCGGTATGTTACTTGCCCAAGATTCGATCGTCGGTATCCCCATACCTCGTTCAATCTTGTTATTGGCAAGTCTCTTTACTTGTTCCGTAATGCATGATCCCGTGGCTAACTCCTTAGTCACATTGAGCTCATTATGATGATGCATTACCGAGTGGGCCCAGAGATACCTCTCCATCATACAGAGTGACAAATCCCAGTCTCGATTCATGCCAACCCAGCAGACACTTTCAGAGATACATGTAATGCACCTTTATAGCCACCCAGTTATGTTGTGACGTTTGGTACACCCAAAGCATTCCTACGGTATCCGGGAGTTGCACAATCTCATGGTCTAAGGAAATGATACTTGACATTAGAAAAGCTTTATCAAACGAACTACACGATCTTGTGCTACGCTTAAGATTGGGTCTTGTCCATCACATCATTCTCCTAATGATGTGATCCCGTTGTCAATGACATCCAATGTCCATGGTCAGGAAACCATGACCATCTATTGATCAACGAGCTAGTCAACTAGAGGCTTACTAGGGCCATATTACGATCTATGTATTCACACATGTATTATGGTTTTCGGTTAGTACAATTATAGCATGAACAATAGACCATTATCATGAACAAGGAAATATAATAATAACCATGTTATTATTGCCTCTAGGGCATATTTCCAACAGTCTCCCACTTGCACTAGAGTCAATAATCTAGTTCACATCGTTATGTGATTAACACTCATAGTTCACATCGCCATGTGACTAACACCCGAAGAGTTTACTAGAGTCAATAATCTAGTTCACATCGCCATGTGATTAACACCCAAGAGTTTACTAGAGTCAATAATCTAGTTCACATCACCATGTGATTAACACTCAATAAGTTCTAGGGTTTGATCATGTTATGCTTACGAGAGAAGTGTCAATCAACGGGTCTACAACATTCAGATCCGTGTGTACTTCGCAAATCTCGATTTCACATTGTAGATGTTGCTACTATGCTCCACTTGGAGCTATTCCAAATGGTTGCTCCACTATACATATCCGGTTTGCTACTCAGAGTCATCCGGATAGGTGTTAAAGCTTGCATCGACGTAACCCTTTACGCCGAACTCTTTATCACCTCCATAACCGAGAAACATTTCCTTATTCCTAAGGACAATTTTGACCGCTGTCCAATGATCCACTCTTGGATCACTCTTGTACCCCCTTCCCAGACACGTGGCAAGGCACATCGCGGTACATAGCATGGCATATTGTATAGAGCCTATGGCTAAGGCATAGGGGATGACTTTCGTCCTTTCTGTTTCTTCTGCCATGGTCGAGCTTCAAGTCTTAACTTCACACCTCACAACTCAGGCAAGAACTCCTTCTTTGACTAATCCGTCTTGAACTCCTTCAAGATCATGTCAAGGTATGTGCTCTGTGAAAGTCTTATTAGGCGTCTTGATCTATATCTATAGATCTTCATACCCAACATGTAAGCAGTTTTACACATGTCTTCCTTTGAAAAACTCCATTCAAACAACCCTTTATGCTTTCTAGAAATTCTACATCATTTTCAATCAACAATATGTCATCCATATATACCTATCAGAAATGTCGTAGTGCTCCCACTCACTTTCTTGCAAATACAAGTTTCTTGCAAACTTTGTATAAACCCAAATGTGTTGATCGCCTCATCAAAACGTATGTTCCAACTCCGAGATGCTTGCTCCAGTCCATAGAAGGATCGCTGGAGTTTGCATACCTTTTAGCATCCTTAGGATTGACAAAAACCTTTTGGTTGTATCACATACAACCTTTCCTCATGGAAACCGTTAAGGAAACTTTGTTTTGACATCCATCTGCCTGATTTCGTAAATGAAAATGTAGAAACTGCTAACATAGTTATAACAGACTTTAGCATCGCTATGATCGAGAGGGTCTCATCATAGTCAACTCCTTGAACTTGTCGGAAACTTCTTTGAGACAAGTCGAGCTTCACAAATGGTGACATTACCACCGCGCGCGTCAACAATCATCGGACCGCACACGTCAGCATGTATGATTTCCAACAAGTCACTTGCTCGTTCCATTGTTCCAAAGAACGGGGTTTTAGTCATCTTGCCAAAGAGGCATGGTTCGCATGTGTCAAGTGATTCAAAATAAAGTGACTTCAAAAGTCCATTAGCATGGAGGTTCTTTCATGCGCTTTACACCAATATGACCTAAGCGGCAGTGCCACATGAAAGTGGTACTATCATTATCAACTCTACATCTTTTGGCATCAATGTTATGAACTTGTGTATAATTACGACCGGGATTCGATAAACCATTCACATTGGGTGCATGACCATAGAAGGTATTATTCATGTAAACAGAATAACCATTATTCTCTGACTTGAATGAATAACCGTATTACAATAAACATGATCTAATCATGTTCATGCTCAACGCAGACACCAATGCAAACAACATTTATCTAGGTTCAACACTAATCCCGAAGGTAGAGGGAGCGTGCGGTGGTGATCACATCAACCTTGGAAACACTTCAACACACATCGTCACCTCGCCCTTAGCTAGTCTCCTTTAATTCCGTAGCTTTTGTTTCGAGTTGCCAATATTAGCAACTGAACCGGTATCTAATACCCAGGTGCTACTAGGAGTACTAGTAAGATACACATCAATAACACACATATATCAAATATACTTTTGTTGAAGTTGACAGCCTTCTTATCTACCAAGTATTTGAGGTAGTTCTGCTACCAGTGACGGTTCCCCTAATAGAAACACTTTGTCTCGGGTTTGGGTTCTTCGGTTTCTTCACTGGAGCGGCAACTGGCTTGCCATTCAAGAAGTTTCCCTTCTTGCCCTTCTTTGAAACCAGTGCTCTTGTTAACCATCAACACTTGATGCTCCTTCTTGATTTCTACCTTTACGGCCTTAAGCACGACGAACAGCTCCGGGATTATCTTCCCTTGCATGTTATAGTTCATCACGGAACTCTAGTAGCTTGGTGATAGCGACTGGAGAACTTTTGTCAATCACTCTCTTATCTGGAGGATTAACTCCCACTTGATTCAAGTGATTGAAGTACCCAGACATTCTGAGCACATGCTCACTGGCTGAGCTATTCTCCTCCATCTTGTAGGCAAAGGGCTTGTCAGAGGTCTCAACCTCTCAACACAGGCATGAGCCTGAAATACCAATTTCATCTCTTCGAACATCTCATATGTTATATGGCGTTCAAAACGCTTTTGGAGCCCAGACTCTAAGCCGTAAAGCATGGCGCATGATACGTCTCCCATGTATCTATAATTTTTGATTGTCCCATGCTATATTATATTCTGTTTTGGACATTATTGGGCTTTATTATACACTTTTATATTATTTTTGGGACTAACCTATTAACTGGAGGCCCAGCCCAGAATTGCTGTTTTTGCCTATTTCAGAGTTTCGCAGAAAAAAATATCAAACGGAGTCCAAACGGAATGAAACCTTCGGGAACGTGATTTTTGGAACGAACGTGATCCAGAGGACTTGGACCCTACGTCAAGAAAGCTACCAGGAAGGCACGAGGTAGGGGGCGCGCCTACCCCCCAGGCGCGCCATCCACCCTCGTGGGGCCCATGTTGCTCCGCCGACGTACTTCTTCCTCCTATATATACCTACATACCCCCAAACTACCAGATACGGAGCCAAAAACCTAATTCCACCGCCGCAACCTTCTTTACCCGTGAGATCCCATCTTGGGGCCTTTTCCGGAGCTCCGCCGGAGACGGCATTGATCACAGAGGGCTTCTACATCAACACCATAGCCTCTCCGGTGATGTGTGAGTAGTTTACCTCAGACCTTCGGGTCCATAGTTATTAGCTAGATGGCTTCTTCTCTCTCTTTGGATCTCAATACAAAGTTCTCCATGATTCTCGTGTAGATCTATTCGATGTAATCTTCTTTTGCGGTGTGTTTGTTGAGACTGGTGAATTGTGGGTTTATGATCAAATTTATCTATGAACAATATCCGAATCTTCTCTGAATTATTTTATGTATGATTGGTTAACTTTGCAAGTCTCTTCGAATTATTAGTTTAGTTTGGCCTACTAGATTGATCTTTCTTGCAATGGGAGAAGTGCTTAGCTTTGGGTTCAATCTTGCGGTGTCCTTTCCCAGTGACAGTAGGGGCAGCAAGGCACGCATTGTATTTTTGCCATCGAGGATCACAAGATGGGGTTTATATCATATTGCATGAGTTTATCCCTCTACATCATGTGGTCTTACTTAAAGTGTTACTCTGTTCCTTTGAACTTAATACTCTAGATGCATGCTGGATAGCGGTCGATGTGTGGAGTAATAGTAGTAGATGCAGGCAGGAGTCAGTCTACTTGTCTCGGACATGATGCCTATATACATGATCATACCTAGATATTCTCATAACTATGCTCAATTCTGTTAATTGCTCAACAGTAATTTGTTTACCCACCGTAATACTTATGCTCGAAGCCATTAGTGAAACCTATGGCCCCCGGGTCTATTTTCCATCATATTAATCTCCTGTCAACAAGCTATTTCTGGTGCCGTTTTTATTTCACTTTATTTACTTTGCATCTTTATCATAAAAATACCAAAAATATTATCTTATCATATCTATCAGATCTCACTTTCGTAAGTGACCGTGAAGTGATTGACAACCCTTTATTGTGTTGGTTGCGAGGATTTTATTTGTTTGTGTAGGCGCGAGGGACTCGTGCGTGGCCTCCTACTGGATTGATACCTTGGTTCTCAAAAACTGAGGAAAATACTTACGCTACTTTGCTGCATCACCCTTTCCTCTTCAAGGGAAAACCAACGCAGTGCTCAAGAGGTGGTAAGAAGGATTTCTGGCGCCGTTGCCGGGGAGTCTACGCAAAAGTCAACATACCAAGTACCCATCACAAACCCTTATCTCCCACATTACATTATTTGGCATTTGCCTCTCGTTTTCCTCTCCCCCACTTCACCCTTGCCATTTTATTCGCCCTCTCTCTTTTCCGTTCGCCTCTTTTTCGCTCGCTTCTTGTTTGCTCATGTGTTGGATCGCTTGCTTGTCACGATGGCTCAAGATAATACCAAATTGTGTGACTTTACTAATACCAACAACAATGATTTTCTTAGCACTCGGATTGCTCCTCTTACCGATACTGAATCTTGTGAAATTAATGTCGCTTTGTTGAATCTTGTCATGAAAGATCAATTCGCCGGCCTTCCTAGTGAAGATGCTGCTACCCATCTTAATAGCTGCGTTGATTTGTGTGATATGCAAAAGAAGAAAGATGTGGACAATGATATTGTTAAATCGAATCTATTTCCTTTTTCGCTTAGAGATCGTGCTAAAGCTTGGTTTTCGTCTTTGCCTAAAAATAGTATTGATTCTTGGAATAAGTGCAAAGATGCTTTTATCTCTAAATATTTTCCTCCCGTTAAGATCATCCCTCTTAGAAACGATATCATGATTTTTAAGCAACTTGACCATGAACATGTTGCATAAGCTTGGGAGCGAATGAAATTAATGATACGTAATTGCACTACACATGGTTTGAATTTGTGGATGATTATACAAAAAATTTATGCTAGATTGAATTTTGCTTCTAGAAATCTTTTAGATTCGGCCGCGGGAGGCACTTTTATGGAAATCACTTTAGGAGAAGCTACTAAATCATAGATAATATTATGGTTAATTATTCTCAATGGCACACTGAAAGATCTACTAATAAGAAAGTGCATGCGATAGAAGAAATTAATGTTTTGAGTGGAAAGATGGATGAAGTCATGAAATTATTTGCTAATAAAAGTGTTTCTTCTTATCCTAATGATATGCATTTGTCTACTTTGATTGAGAATAATAATGAATCTATGGATGTGAATTTTATTGGTAGGAATAATTTTGGTAACAACGTGTATATAGGAAACTTTAATCCTAGGCCGTATCCTAGTAATTCCTCTAATAATTATGGTAATTCCTACAACAGTTCTTATGGAAATTTCAATAAGATGCCCTCTGAATTTGAGACTAGTGTTAAGGAGTTTATGAATTCGCAAAAGAATTTCAATGTGCTTTAAGAAAAATTGCTTAAAGTTGAAGAATTGGCTAGGAACATTGATAGAATTTCTCTTGATGTTGATTCTTTGAAACTTAGATCTATTCCACCTAAGCACGATATCAATCAGTCTCTCAAGGCCATGAGAATTTCCATTGATGAGTGCAAAGAAAGAACCGCTAGGATGCGTGCTAAGAAAGATTGTTTCGTGAAAGCGTGTTCTTCTAGTTTCTATGAAAATAAAGATGTAGATCTAAAAGTTATTGATGTGTCCCCTATTAAATCTTTGTTTTGCAATATGAATCTTGATAATGATGGGACTGAATATGATCCACCTTTACCTAGAAGGCGTTCCAAAAATTCGGAGTTTTTAGATCTTGATGCAAAAATTGGTAAAAGTGGGATTGAAGAGATCAAACCCCTAGATATTAATGAACCCACTACCTTGGATTTAAAGGATTTTAATTATGATCATTGCACTTTTATAGATTGTACTTCCTTGTTGCAATCCATGCTAAATTCTTCACATGTTTATAGTCAAAATAAAGCCTTTACCAAACATATCGTTGATGCTTTGATGCAATCTTATGAAGAAAAACTTGAGTTGGAAGTTTCTATCCCTAGAAAACTTTATGATGAGTGGGAACCTACTATTAAAATTAAAATTAAAGATCATGAATGCTATGCTTTGTGTGATTTGGGTGCTAGTGTTTCCATGATTCCAAAGACTTTGTGTGATTTGCTAGGTTTCCGTGATTTTGATGATTGCTCTTTAAATTTGCACCTTGCGGATTCCATCATTAAGAAACCTATGGGAAGAATTAATGATGTTCTTATTGTTGCAAATAGGAATTATGTGCCCGTAGATTTCATTGTTCTTGATATAGATTGCAATCCTTCATGTCCTATTATTCTTGGTAGACCTTTTCTTTGAACGATTGGTGCAATTATTGATATGAAGGAATGGAATATTAGATTCCAATTTCCGTTAAGGAAAGGCATGGAACACTTACATAGAAAGAAAATAAAATTACCTTATGAATCTATTATGAGATCCACTTATGGATTGCCTACCAAAGATGGCAATACCTAGATCTATCTTCGCTTTTATGCCTAGCTAGGGGCGTTAAACAATAGCGTTTGTTGGGAAGCAACCCAATTTTATTTTTATTCCTTGCTTTTTGATCCTGTTTAGTAATAAATAATTTATCTATCCTCTTTTTTGGTTGTGTTTTTTGTGTTTAATTAGTGTTTGTGCCAAGTAGAACCGTTGGGAAGACTTGGGGAAAGTCTTTTTGATCTTGCTGTAAAAAACAGAAACTTTAGCACTCACGATAATTGCTGCCTTTTTTATTTGGAAAGTGCTATTTATTTAATTCTTTTTGCAGATGATTAATAGATAAATTCCTCACGTCCATAAATTTATTTTAGAATTTTTGGGATTCCAGAAGTTTGCGTTAGCTACAGATTACTATAGACTGTTCTGTTTTTGACAGATTCTGTTTTTCGTGTGTTGTTTGCTTAATTTGATGAATCTATTGCTAGTAAAATAGTTTACAAACCATAGAGAAGTTGGAATAAAGTAGGTTTAACACCAATATAAATAAATAATGAGTTAATTACAGTACCTTGAAGTGGTGTTTTGTTTTCTTTCGCTAACGGAGCTCACGAGATTTTCTATTTTGAGTTTTGTGTTGTGAAGTTTTCAAGTTTTGGGTTAAGTTTTGATGGATTATGGAACAAGAAGTGGCAAGAGACTAAGCTTGGGGATGTCCATGGCACCCCAAGGTAAAATTCAAGGACACCCAAAAGCCTAAGCTTGGGGATGCCCCGGAAGGCAACCCCTCTTTCGTCTTCGTCTATCGATAACTTTACTTGGAGCTATATTTTTATTCACCACATGATATGTGTTTTGCTTGGAGCGTCTTGTATTATTTGAGTCTTTGCTTTTTAGTTTACCACAATCATCCTTACTGTACACACCTTTTGAGAGAGACTCACATGATTTGAAAATTATTAGAATACTCTATGTGCTTCACTTATATCTTTTGACCTATATAGTTTTTTCCCTAGTGCTTCACTTATATCTTTTAGAGCGCGGTGGTGGATTTGTTTTATAGAAACAATTGTTATCTCATGCTTCACTTATATTATTTTGAGAGTCCTACAAAACAGCATGGTAATTTGCTTTAATTATGATAGGCATTCAAGATTAGTAAAAAAAGCTTATGAGTGTGTTGAATACTATGAGAAGTTTGATACTTGATAATTGTTTTGAGATATGAAGATGGTGATATTAGAGTCATGCTAGTTGAGTAGTTGTGAATTTGAGGAGTACTTGTGTTGAAGTTTGTGATTTCCGTAGCATGCACGTATGGTGAACCGTTATGTGACGAAATCGGAGCATGATTTATTTATTGATTGTCTTACTTATGAGTGGCGGTCGGGGATGAGCGATGGTCTTTTCCTACCAATCTATCCCCCTAGGAGCATGCACGTAATACTTTGTTTCGATAACTAATAGATTTTTGCAATAAGTATGTGAGTTCTTTATGACTAATGTTGAGTCCATGGATTATACGCACTCTCACCCTTCCACCATTGCTAGCCCCTCTAATACCGTGCACTTTTCGCCGTTATCATATACCCACCATATACCTTCCTCAAAACAGCCACCATACCTACCTATTATGGCATTTCCATAGCCATTCCGAGATATATTGCGATGCAACTTTCCACCGTTCCATTTACTATGACACGCTCCATCATTGTCATATTGCTTTGCATGATCATGTAGTTGACATTGTATTTGTGGCAAAGCCACCGTTCATAATTCTTTCATACATGTCACTCTTGGTTCATTGCATATCCCGGTATACCGCAGGAGGCATTCACATAGAGTCATATTTTGTTCTAAGTATTGAGTTGTAATTGTTGAGTTGTAAGTAAATAAAAGTGTGATGATCATCATTTTTAGAGCATTGTCCCAAGTGTTGAAAGGATGATGGAGACTATGATTCCCCCACAAGTCGGGATGAGACTCCGGACTAAATAAAAAAAGAAGAGGCCATAAAAAAAGAGAAAAGGCCCCAAAAAAGAAGAAGGGGCAATGCTACTATCCTTTTACCACACTTGTGCTTCAAAGTAGCACCATGATCTTTATGATAGAGAGTCTCCTATGATATCACTTTCATATACTAGTGGGAATTTTTCATTATAGAACTTGGCTTGTATATTCCAATGATGGGCTTCCTCAAAATGCTCTAGGTCTTCATGAGCAAGCGACCTGGATGCACACCCACTTAGTTCATTTTGTTGATCTTTCATATACTTATAGCTCTAGTGCATCCGTTGCATGGCAATCCCTACTCAGTCACATTGATATCTATTAATGGGCATCTCCATACCCCATTGATATGCCTAGTTGATGTGAGACTATCTTCTCTTTTTTTGTATTCTCCACAACCACCATTCTATTCCACATATAGTGCTATGTCCATGGCTCACGCTCATGTATTGCGTGAAGATTGAAAAAGTTTGAGAACACCAAAAGTATGAAACAATTGCTTGGCTTGGCATCGGGGTTGTGCATGATTTAAATACTTTGTGTGGTGAAGATAGAGCATAGCCAGACTATATGATTTTGTAGGGAGAACTTCCCTTGGCCATGTTATTTTGAGAAGACATAATTGCTTAGTTAGTATGCTTGAAGTATTATTATTTTTATGTCAATATTAAACTTTTGTCTTGAATCTTTCGGATCTGAATATTCATACCACAATTAAGAGAATTACATTGAAATTATGCCAAGTAGCATTCCACATCAAAAATTCTATTTTTATCATTTACCTACTCGAGGACGAGCAGGAATTAAGCTTGGGGATGCTTGATATGTCTCCAACGTATCTATAATTTTTTATTGTTCCATGCTATATTATATTCTGTTTTGGACATTATTGGGCTTTATTATACACTTTTATATTATTTTTGGGACTAACTATTAACCGGAGGCCCAACCCAGAAGTGTTATTTTTTGCCTATTTCAGAGTTTCGCAGAAAAAGAATATCAAACGGAGTCCAAACGGAATGAATCCTTCGGTAACGTGATTTTTGGAACGAACGTGATCCAGAGGAGTTGGACCCTACGTCAAGAAAGCTACCAGGAAGACACGAGGTAGGGGGGTGCGCCTACCCCCCCAGGCGCGCCCTCCACTCTTGTGGGGCCCATGTTGCTCCACCGACGTACTTCTTCCTCCTATATATACCTGCGTACCCCCAAACTACCAGATACGGAGCCAAAAACCTAATTCCACCACCGCAACCTTCTGTACCCCTGAGATCCCATCTTGGGGCCTTTTCCGGAGCTCCGCCGGAGGGGGCATCGATCACGGAGGGCCTCTACATCAACACCATAGCCTCTCCGATGATGTGTGAGTAGTTTACCTCAGACCTTCGGGTCCATAGTTATTAGCTAGATGGCTTCTTCTCTCTTTGGATCTCAATACAAAGTTCTCCACGATTCTCGTGGAGATCTATTCGATGTAATCTTCTTTTGCGGTGTGTTTGTTGAGACCGGTGAATTGTGGGTTTATGATCAAGTTTATCTATGAACAATATTCGAATCTTCTCTGAATTCTTTTATGTATGATTGGTTATCTTTGCAAGTCTCTTCGAATTATCAGTTTGGTTTGGCCTACTAGATTGATCTTTCTTGCAATGGGAGAAGTGCTTAGCTTTGGCTTCAATCTTGCGGTGTCCTTTCCCACTGACAATAGGGGCAGCAAGGCACGTATTGTATTGTTTTTTTGAAGATCATCACGTATTGTATTGTTGCCATCGAGGATAACAAGATGGGGTTTATATCATATTGCATGAGTTTACCCCTCTGCATCATGTCATCTTACTTAAAGCGATACTCTGTTCCTTTGAACTTAATACTCTAGATGCATGCTGGATAGCGGTCGATGTGTGGAGTAATAGTAGTAGATGCAGGCAGGAGTCGGTCTACTTGTCTCGGACGTGATGCCTATATACATGATCATACCTAGATATTCTCATAACTATGCTCAATTCTGTCAATTGCTCAACAGTAATTTGTTTACCCATCGTAATACTTATGCTCTCGAGAGAAGCCACTAGTGAAACCTATGGCTCCCGGGTCTATTTTCCATCATATTAATCTCCCGCCAACAGGCTATTTCTGGTGTCGTTTTTATTTCGCTTTATTTACTTTGCATCTTTATCACAAAAATACCAAAAATATTATGTTATCATATCTATCAGATCTCACTTTCGTAAGTGACCGTGAAGGGATTGACAACCCCTTTATTGCGTTGGTTGTGAGGATTTTATTTGTTTGTGTATGTGCAAGGGACTCATGCGTGGCCTCCTACTGGATTGATACCTTGGTTCTCAAAAACTGAGGGAAATATTTACGCTACTTTGCTACATCACCCTTTCCTCTTCAAGGGAAAACCAACGCAGTGCTCAAGAGGTAGCAGCACACTAAACTATCAGGTAGTCATCAGAACGTGTCTACCAGATGTTCGCAACATCCACAGACGATGCCAGAGGGGTTGGCACACCGAGCGGTGCATCAAGGATAGAAGCCTTCTGTGTAGCAGTGAGGACAATCCTCAGACTACGGCCCTAGTCCGCACAATTGCTTACAATATCTTTCAACTTAGTCTTTCTCTAGGAACGTATTAAAACAAAGAGCTAAAGCGCGAGCTATTAATCCACAACATAATTTGCAAAGACAATTTAGACTATGTTCATGATAATTAAGTTCATCTAATCAAATTATTCAATGAACTCCCACTCAGATAGACATCCCTCTAGTCATCTAAGTGATACATGATCCGAATCGACAAGGCCATGTCCGATCATCACATGAGACGGACAAGTCATCAACGGTGAACATCTCCATGTTGATCGTATCTTCTATACGACTCATGTTCGACCGTTCGGTCTTCCATGTTCCGAGGCCATGTCTGTACATGCTAGGCTCGTCAAGTCAACCTAAGTGTGTTGCGTGTGTAAATCTGGCTTACACCCGTTGTATGCGAACGTTAGAATCTATCACACCCGATCATACCTTCGCAACGATGCATAGTTAGGGGGAACACTTTCTTGAAATTTTAGTGAAGGATCATCCTATTTATGCTACCGTCGTTCTAAGCAAATAAGATGTAAACATGACAAACATCACATGCAAATCATAAAGTGACATGATATGGCCAATATCATCTTGCGCCTTTGATCTCCATCTTTGAGGCGCGGCATGAACACCATCATCACCGGCATGACACCATGATCTCCATCATCATGATCTACATCATCGTGTCTTCATGAAGTTGCCTCGCCAACTATTACTTCTACTACTATGGCTAACGTTTAGCAATAAAGTAAAGTAATTACATGGCGTTTTCATTGACACGCAGGTCATAAATAAATTAAGACAACTCCTATGGCTCCTGCTGGTTGTCATACTCATCGACATGCAAGTCGTGATTCCTATTACAACAACATGATCAATCTCATACATCACATATATCATTCATCACATCCTTTTGGCCATATCACATCACATAGCAAAACCCTGCAAAAACAAGTTAGACGTCCTCTAATTGTTGTTGCATGTTTTACGTGGCTGCTATGGGTTTCTAGAAAGAACGTTTCTTACCTACACAAAACCACAACGGTGATATGCCAATTGCTATTTACCCTTCATAAGGACCCTTTTCATCGAATCCGATCCGACGAAAGTGGGAGAGACAGACACCTGCCAGCCACCTTATGCATCAACTACATGTCAGTCGGTGGAACCAGTCTCACGTAAGCGTACGTGAAAGGTCGTCCAGGCCGCTTCATCCCACAATGCCGCCGGATCAAGATAATACTAGTAACGGTAAGCAAATTGAAAATCATGGCCCACAACTACTTTGCGTTCTACTTGTGCATACAATCTACGCATAGACCTAGCTCATGATGCCACTATTGGGGAACATAGCAGTAATTCAAAAAATTTCCTACGTGTCACCAAGATCAATATAGGAGATACTAGCAATGAGAGAGAGGGAGGTGTGTCTTCATACCCTTGAAGATCGCAATGCGGAAGCGTTACAAGAACGCGGTTGGTGGAGTCGTACACGCAGCGATTCAGATCGCGGTCGATTCCGATCTAAGCGCCGAACAATGGCGCCTCCGTGTTCAACACACGTACAGCCCGGGGACGTCTCCTCCTTCTTGATCCAGCAAGGGGAGAGGAGAAGTTGAGGGAAAACTCTGACGACACGACGGCGTGGTGGTGATGGAGCTTGTGGTTCTTCGGTAGGGCTTCGCCAAGCGCTACGGAGGAGGAGGAGGTGTAGGAGAGGGGGAGGGGCTGCGCCAGGGGAAGGGTGCGGCTACCCTCTCTCTCCCTCACTATATATAGGGGGAAGGGGGAGGAGGAGGTGCCCTAGGGTTTCCCTAAGGTAGGGGCGGCGTCCATAGGGGAAATCCTAGATGGGTTTGGGCGCCCCCACCCCTTGGAAACTTGCCCCCCAAGCCGGGAGGGGTGGCTGCCCTAGGGGAGGCGCCCCCACCTCTCCAGGTTATGTGTTGTAACACCTCGGATGTAACTTTCCCAATTTGTACTCCAACTCTTGCCGTTTCCGGCGTTCAGTTAATTTATTTTCTTGGGTTCGGGTCTTTGTCTCCGTGTGTTGTTATCGTTGTCATGCATCTCATATCATGTCATCATGTGCATTGCATTTGCATACATGTTCGTCTCATGCATTCGAGCATTTTCCGCGTTGTCCGTTTTGCATTCCGGTGCTTCGTTCTCCTTCGGTGGTCATTTCTACCTTTCCTTCGTGTGTGGGGATGAAACATTTCCGGATTGGACCGAGACTTGCCAAGCGGCCTTCGTTTACTACCGGTAGACCGCCTGTCAAGTTTCGTATCATTTGGACTTCGTTTGATACTCCAACGGTTAACCGAGGGACCGAAAAGGCCTCGTGTGCATTGCAGCCCAACACCCCTCTATTTTGGCCCAAAACCCACCTAAACCTGCTCCATCATCTAGAGCGTTCGATCACGATCGCGTGGCCGAAAACCGCACCTCATTTGGACTCTCCTAGCTCCCTCTATGCCTATATATAGACCCCCTCCTTCAAATTCGCGGTTCCACTCTCCCCCATAACCCTAGATCCATCCACCGCCGCCGCCGGACGTGTCCGGAGCGGACCGGACAGCATCTGCCCCGCCGCCGCCACGTGGCGCGTTGCCATTCGCCGCGTCGCCTGCCCCACTTCGCCAGCCGCCGCCGGCCCGGGAGGCCCAGGAGGGGCCCCCGAGGCCGTTGACCCGCGCCGCCGCCCAGGGCCTTCGTCCTCGCTGCCGGCCGCCCGCCGGAACTCCTTCCGCCGCCCGCCCGAAGCTCCTCGCCGGCCCTGCCGCCTCAGCCCGCCGGCGCCACCACCAGCCGCCGCCATCGCGTCGCGTCGCCTCGGCGTCCGCGCCGCTCGCCGCCTTCCCCCGCCGCCTCGTCTCCGGCCTCGCCCCGCCGCCTCTCCGCCGTCACGCCGGCTCCGGCGAGCTCTTCCCTCCGCCGGTGAACAGTGCCTCGCCGGAGTTTGCCTCAATCCGCGTGCAGATCTCAGATCTGGAATTCGGAGGTTGACTTTTTCTCAGAAACCCTAGCCCATGTGCTCCTGTTCATAGCCCCGTAACATTGCATCCGTAGCTCCGATTCATGCAGATAGCATATCAAAATGTTCATCTCAGAGAGTACATCATTTCATTCCATTGCATCTTTTTCATTTGAGTTCATCTTGATGCCCGAAATGCTGTTAGAAGAGGGCTACTTGAGATAATTGTCAGATCTGCTGCTTCATTTAGCTTTTTGTCATTTTTGCCATGCTTATTGTGTGCATGATATGCCCTGATGTTCTACATATGTTTTGTTAAGGGTTTTGTCATCTTTCCAGAGGTGCAACCCATGTATTTTTGTGATGTGTGTGGTGACTAGTGCAAGCTTGCAAAGTGAGGCACTCGGTAATTCTGTTTTCAGGGACTTAGCAATTCCACTAAGTCCTTGATCTGTTTATCTCATGTTGCCATATGTTCATGTTGTTTCCTAGTGATCCGTGCCTCTTTTGGGGATGATCAGTAAGGATGTTTTGTTAATCTTGTAGTGCTCTATCCATCCATGTCTTTGATTGCAATTATGGAGCACCCTAGCTTGAGTCAATCGAGCTCTACTTTGGCTACTTTGTGAATCTGGGCAGATTGTCAACTTGTTTGCAATTTTGCCTATGGTGTTGTAGTTGATCTGTGCATGCTATGCTATTGCTCTTGCCATGTCTAGCTTGCATTTTGAGTGTTCTTGATAGATGTATGCTTATATTTTCATTACTTGCACCGTAGTGAGTGCATCGAGCTCGTAAACATGCCTACTTGAGTTATATTTCAGCATGTGCCAGTTTTCACTAAGTCTGAAAACTGATTATGTTTTTGCGATGTTCACGTGCTTGTTAGTATATTTTCTAATCCATTTTGGCTCAAGGTCACTAAGGGACTTTTGTTAAGCTATTTGAGTAGCTCCATGCCATGTTTTACTTTGCCATGTTCAGGTCCTTTTTCATGTAGTTTTGTTGCTCCGAAGAGTGCTACCTGATCTGAAATTCCAGACAAGTGTTAATTTCACTAAGTCTGAGATCTGTTTGCCATATGCATTTTTGCCATTCTTGTTTGAACCTGTTAATGGATGAATTGGCCGTAGCTTAGTGCTAGAAATTTGTTAAGCATCTTGAATGCATCCCTGCCATGTATTTTGTTGTCATGTTTGGGTGCTGTAGCATGTTCATTTTGTTGCATTTAGATGGCTACTTGCTGTAAATCGCAGACCGGTGTCATATTTGAATCGCTTGCCATTTCCAAACCGTAACTCCTATTCCGGTGTTCTTTATATCGTTTTCAAGCGATTTCATATCATCTTTCCAGTGGCACACTTGGATTTCTAAGTTGAGGCCAGGATCTTGCTTTTCCTGTCATATCTTGCAATTTGCATCCCGCATCGCATCCCGCATAGCATATCATCATTGCATCATATTGTTTGATCCTTGCACGTGGTTGATTGTGCCCTTGTTGCTTGTTTGTCTTGTTTGGGTAGAGCCGGAAGACGAGTTCGCTAACGAGGAGCCCGTTGAGTTTGCTTTCGAGGATCCAGTCAACTCTGACAACTGTGCAGGCAAGATGATCATACCCTCGAAGTCACTACTATCTTTGCTATGCTAGTTTGCTCGCTCTTTTGCTATGCCAATGCTACAATGCCTACCACTTGCTTTCAAGACTCCCAAAGTGCCATGTCAAACCTCTAACCCACCATGTCCTAGCAACTGTTGATTGGCTATGTTACCGCTTTGCTCAGCCCCTCTTATAGCGTTGCTAGTTGCAGGTGAAGTTTGGAGGCCGTTCCTTGTTGGAACATTTATTTACTTGTTGGGATATCATTATATTGCTATGTTATCTTAATGCATCTATATACTTGGTAAAGGGTGGAAGGCTCGGCCTCTCGCCTAGTGTTTTGTTCCACTCTTGCCGCCCTAGTTTCCGTCATATCGGTGTTATGTTCCCGGATTTTGCGTTCTTTACGCGGTTGGGTTATAATGGGAACCCCTTGATAGTTCACCTTGATTAAAGCTTTTCCAGCAATGCCCAACCTTGGTTTTACCATTTGCCACCTAGCCTTTTCTTTCCCTTGGGTTCTGCAGACTCAAGGGTCATCATTATTTTAACCCCCCCCCCGGGCCAGTGCTCCTCTGAGTGTTGGTCCAAACTGTCAGCCGCCGGTGGCTACCAGGGGCAACTCTGGGCTGGCCTACCGGAAGTTTAGACAATCTGAGTGTGCCCTGAGAAAGAGATATGTGCAGCTCCTATCGGGATTTGTCGGCACATTCGGGCGGTGTTGCTGGTCTTGTTTTTTAACCTGTCGAAGTGTCTTGAATAACCGAGATACCGAGTCTGATCGGAACGTCTTGGGAGGAGGTCTATTCCTTCGTTGACCGTGAGAGCTTGTCATGGGCTAAGTTGGGACTCCCCTGCAGGGATTTGAACTTTCGAAAGTCGTGCCCGCGGTTATGGGCAGATGGGAATTTGTTAATGTCCGGTTGTAGATAACTTGAACCTTAACTTATTTAAAATGAATCAACTGAGTGTGTTACCATGATCGCCTCTTCTCGGCGGAGTCCGGGAAGTGGACACGGTGTTGGAGTTATGTTTGCGCAGGTTGTTCTCTAGTTTCTTGCTCGCGCTTTGCCTCCTCTTCTCGCTCTCTTTTGCGAATAAGTTAGCCACCATACTTGCTAGTCGCTTGCTGCAGCTCCACATATTAACCTTGCCATACCTTTAAGTTTAAATAGTCTTGATCGCGAGGGTGCGAGATTGCTGAGTCCCTGTGGCTCACAGATTACTATTACACCAGATGCAGGGCCTGATGATTCCGCTCCAGGAGACGCGCTTGAGCTCAAGTGGGAGTTCGACGAAGACTCTCAACGTTACTATGTTTCCTTTCCTGATGATCAGTAGTGGTGCCCAGTTGGGGGTGATCGGGACCGTGTCGCATGTTGGGTTCTCTTTTATTTTGGCGCCATAGTCGGGCCATGAGTGTTCGAATGATGTAATGTAATTTATGTACTTGTTTGACGTGGCGAGTGTAAGCCAACTATGTTATCTCCCCTTTATGATTTATATTACATGGGATGTTGTGAAGATTGCCTAACTTGCGACATATGCCTTCAATGCGATTATGCCTCTAAGTCGTGCCTCGACACGTGGGAGATATAGTCGCATCGAGGGTGTTACAAGTTGGTATCAAAGCCTTCCCCGACCTTAGGAGCCCCATTGCTTGATCGTTATTAGCGGCCGAGTTGTGTCTAGAAAAATGTTTTTGAGTCATTAGGAATTATATATCGGAGAGTTTCGGAATTCTTTTTACTTCCCAGTCTCCTCATCTCTCTGGTAAGGCATCCTGACATAGAGTTTTGACTCTTCTCTTCTCAAATTTCACTAAACAAAATTTAGGATCACGCGGGTATCTTGGAATCGTTCCGATGGTTTTATGATGAGAACATTGTCTTGGTGCCTCCTGTTAGGGGTTTAGTGGAAGTGTCCTAGGGAGTTGAGATCTGAGGTGTTGTCATCATAATTTTATCGTTGCAATTCTGGAATACCTGAGTTTAGTACGCCGACATCGAAAATCTCTTTTATGCAGTTCGTTGGTGAGATAACCTCGACGCCACCCAGTACTAGGGCGGGAGTTCGGGAGTATCGCCATAACTTGTATAACGGATGCTTTTCGAAGGTTGAGGTAGATGGTTTCCGAAGGTTTCTTGGTTATGTGTTGAAGGATGGATACAGCTGGATGTAGGATTTGCTAGTTTGGGTGAGATATTATGCTTCCCCTGTATCCCCAACACCTGATTGCATAACCGGAAAGGTTCGGGAGTTTCATAGGTGGGAATTCTAGTAGCTCTAGTTCTTCTTCCATGGATATTGGTTTGAGATTGGGATTTCTTATCGATTATTCGTTCTTGATCCGTACCTTGTTGATTTATTTCTCTACCTTAATTCTACATGGCTTCTCAATTTATGGATATGTGACCATTTCAAGAGGAATGCATTCGTTCATTTTGTTCGGATGTGAAGACTATATGTTGCAATTTTCATTCCATTGGATTCAGCTTCAATATTTGTCTGTCTATGTGCTAATGGTGGTCAACCTCTTCAGGATGGCTCCTCCAACGCGCACGACTCCGAATCCTGATCCGCCACCACCTCCACCTCCTCCGGAGGCATGGCAAGCTACGATGGCCGCAACCAATACAAACACATAGTTGATCATGCAAATTCTTCCAGAGCGCAATCAAGGCAAGCAAGGGAATCAAGGCAACAATCAGAATCACTTTGCTACACTCAACCAGTTCCTTGCTAACGGGCCAAAGACTTTCAGCAATTGTTGAGGCAACCGATGCTGACGATTGGCTAGTGGATCTGTGCAAGCATTTCGAGTGCAGTAACATCAGGCCTGAGGACTTTGTTAAGTTCGCTTCCTTCCAACTCAAAGATCAAGCTGCAGAATGGTTCCAGCAGTACAAGGACTCCAGAGGTGGACGTGTTATCACTTGGGATGATTTCCGTCGAGATTTTCGAGCTCATCATATTCCTCAGAGCATGGTTGAAAGCAAGCGTGAGGAATTCTGCAACCTGAAGCAAGGCTCTTTGTCTGTCTATGACTACAACAAGTTGTTCCAGAAGCTCGCCCGCTTTGCTAAGCAGGACGTACCTGATGAGAAGAGCATGATATACCAGTTCAGGGGTGGTCTCAGAGAAGAAATTCAGCTAGCTCTTGTTCTCTTCGAGCCCTTGAGATACGATGACTTCTACAACATGGCATTGAAGCAAGAGGCTGCTCAGTTGAGGTGTGATGCTTCCAAGAAGCAAGTCAGAGATGTTACTCCTTCTTCCTCTACTCAAGTGGCCAAGCAGCAGAAGTATTGGCTTCCTCCTCCTCTGTTCCGTCAGCCGTATCAGCAGAAGAGCAAAGGTGGCAGTGGATCTTCCCACCCACCCAACCCTGGCTTTCAGAACAAGACTTCGTCTCAAGCTCCAAGATCGAGTGCTCCATATCACCGTCCGCTTTCAGAGGTCACGTGCAACAAGTGCCAACAGAAGGGTCACTATGCCAACAAGTGTTTCAACCAGAGGCGTCTTCCTTCTCCTCCTGTCAGATCGGCAAGTACAGCTGTGGTCAAGCATAACCCCAAGTACGCCAAGGTCAATATGGTGAATGCATCTCAGGCAGAGGATTCGTCAGATGTGATTATGGGTAACCTTCCTGTTAATGATGTTCCTGCAAAAGTTCTTTTTGACACTGGTGCATCGCATTGCTTTATCTCGAGACCTTTTGCATCTAAGCATGGGTGGTTTTCTCAAGTTATGCATAAGCCATTAGCAGTTGTCTCTCCGGGTAGATGCTTGCTTGCTAACTACGAAGTTTCGGATATTTCTATCTCGATGGGTGATTTCAAGTTTCTGGCTTCTCCAATGATCCTTGGTAACTCGGATATTGGTCTTATTCTCGGAATGGATTGGCTTTCTAAGCACAAGGCTCAGCTTGATTGTGCAGCCAGGCAGATTCAGTTGACTCATTCGTCTGAGGATGTAATTGTCTTTACCGCTCGGGATAATACTATCCGTCTGTTTTCTCTCAATGAGAAGGGTGAATTGGATGCTATCTCGCAGATTCCAGTCGTTTGCGAATATCAAGACGTCTTTCCAGAAGAGCTTCCAGGAATGCCTCTGCACGGCCAGTTGAGTTCGTTATTGATCTTGAGCCCGGCACGGAACCTGTGTGCAAGCGTCCTTACAAGCTCGGACCTGAAGAGTTGAAGGAGCTGAAGAAGCAACTCGATATTCAAGAGAAAATGGGTCTCATCCAGCCTAGTTCTTCTCCGTGGGGTTGTGGTGTTCTTTTTGTGAAGAAGAAGGATGGAACGGACCGACTTTGTGTTGATTACCGTCCATTGAACAAGAAGACCATCAAGAACAAATACCCACTTCCCAACATCAACGAGCTGTTCGAACAACTCAAAGGTGCCCAAGTATTCTCCAAGCTTGATCTTCATATGGGTTATCATCAGATTCGAATCCGTGAGCAAGATATTCCCAAGACGGCTTCCAGGACAAGCTATGGTTCATATGAATGCGCTGTCATGTCTTTTGGCCTTGTCAACGCTCCTCCGACGTTCTCTCGCATGATGAACTTCATCTTCAACGCCTACACCAATGACTTTGTTTTGGTCTATCTCGACGACATTCTGGTTTTCTCCAAGAACAAGGAAGATCATACCAAGCACTTGCGTTTGGTACTCGATAAGCTCAGGGAACACAAGTTCTACGCCAAGTTCTCCAAGTGTGAATTTTGGCTCGATGAGGTTCTTTATCTTGGTCATGTCATCTCTGCCAAGGGCATTGCCGTGAATCCTGAGAAGGTGTCTGCAATTGTGAATTGGGAACCTCCTCATAATGTGAAGCAACTCCGTAGCTTCCTCGGTCTCGCAAGCTATTGTCGAAGATTCGTTGAAAACTTTTCTAAGATCGCGAAGCCTCTCTCTAATCTTCTCCGGAAGCACGTCAAGTACGTTTGGTCTCCGAAGTGTGACATTGCTTTCAACACTTTGAAAGAGAAATTGATCACTGCTCCAATTCTGACTCCACCTGATGAATCCAAGCCGTACGAGGTCTTTTGTGATGCCCGCTCCAAGGTCTTGGCGCAGTTCTGATGCAAGAGAAGAAAGTTGTTGCTTATACCTCTCGCCAGTTGAAGCCTAATGAGAAGAACTACCCCACTCATGATCTTGAGTTGGTGGCAGTTGTGCATGCTCTTTTGACTTGGAGACATCTTCTATTGGGAAGAAAAGTGGACATTTTCACTGATCACAAGAGTCTCAAGTACATCTTCACTTAGCCTAATCTCAACCTCAGGCAAACTCGATGGGTCGAAATGATTCAAGAGTATAATCCGAGTATCGAGTATACTCCAGGCAAGGCCAATGTGATTGCTGACGCATTGAGCAGGAAAGCTTACTGCAACAGTCTGATTCTTAAGCCTTATCAACCCGAGCTTTGTGAAACTTTCCGCAAACTTAATCTACAAATTGTTCCTCAAGGTTTCCTCGCCAACCTTCAAGTCTCTCCTATCTTGGAAGACCAGATTCGCCAAGCACAGCTTCTTGATGCTATGGTAAAAAAGGTGAAGATTGGGATTGCCAAGAGTCAACCCAAGTACAAGTGCTACCGCCTTGATGACAAGGACACTCTCTTATTCGAGGATCGTATTGTTGTGCCCAAAGGTGAACTCCATAAAGTGATCATGAACGAGGCTCACAATTCTCTCCTCTCCATCCACCCTGGGAGCACGAAGATGTATCAGGACCTTAAGCAAGCTTATTGGTGGACTCGAATGAAGCGCGAGATTGCTCAATTCGTGAATGAATGTGATGTCTACAGAAGAGTAAAGGCAGAACACCAAAGGCCAGCAGGTCTCCTCCAACCTCTTGCCATTCCAGAATGGAAGTTTGACCACATTGAAATGAACTTCGTGACTGGGTTTCCAAAGTCCAAGCGTGGCAATGATGCTATATTCGTTGTCATCGACAAACTCACCAAAGTGGCTCACTTTCTGCCTATCAAAGAGTCGATCACTGCAGCTCAATTGGCGGAACTCTATACCTCTCGTATTGTCTCTCTGCATGGTATTCCTCAAGTGATCTCTTCAGACCGTGGCAGCATCTTTACATCCAAGTTTTGGGATTCTTTTCAAAAGGCCATGGGCACCAACATCCGCTTCAGCACAGCTTTCTGTCCTCAAACTAGCGGTCAAGTCGAGCGTGTCAACCAGATTCTTGAAGGGGCTCAGGGCTTGTGTGATCTCCTTCGGCATGAAGTGGGAGGATTGTCTTCCTTATGCTGAATTCTCCTACAACAACAGTTTTCAAGCAAGTTCGGGCAAGGCCCCATTTGAAATTCTGTATGGCAGGAAGTGCCGTACCCCTCTCAACTGGTCTGAAACCGGTGAACGTCAACTTTTGGGTAATGACTTAATCACAGAGGCAGAAGAAATGTGCCAAGTCATTCGAGATAACCTCAAACCAGCCCAATCCCGCCAGAAGAGCTACTATGATAGTAAGCACCGTGATTTGGCTTTCGAGATCGGAGATCATGTTTACCTCCGCATCTCTCCTATGAAAGGTACTCGTCGCTTCGGTATCAAAGGGAAGCTTGCCCCTAGATACGTGGGACCTTTCAAGATTGTCAGCAAGAGAGGCGACCTCGCCTATCAACTCGAGCTTCCTTCAAACTTTGCAAATGTTCATGACGAGTTCCATGTCTCTCAGCTTCGAAAGTGCTTCAAGACTCCTAACCGCACCGTCAACTTCGAGGACATTGAGCTCCAAGAAGATCTCTCTTATCGTGAGCACCCAGTTGCTATTCTCGAAGAGACTGAACGCAAGACTCGCAAAAGGTCAATCAAATTTCTCAAAGTCAAGTGGTCACACCATTCCGACCGTGAAGCTACCTGGGAACGCGAGGATCACCTCCGTTCTGAGTACCCGGCGTTCTTTCAGTCCTAGATCTCGAGACGAGATCCTTTCGTAGTGGTGGAGTGTTGTAACACCCCGGATGTAACTTTCCCAATTTGTACTCCAACTCTTGCCGTTTTCGGCATCAAGTTAATTTATTTTCTCGGGTTTGGGTCTTTGTCTCCATGTGTTGTTATCGTTGTCATGCATCTCATATCATGTCATCATGTGCATTGCATTTGCATACGTGTTCGTCTCATGCATTCGAGCATTTTCCCCGTTGTCCGTTTTGCATTCCGGCGCTTCGTTCTCCTCCGGTGGTCATTTCTACCTTTCCTTCGTGTGTGGGGATTAAACATTTCCGGATTGGACCGAGACTTGCCAAGCGTCCTTGGTTTACTACCGGTAGACCGCCTGTCAAGTTTCGTATCATTTGGACTTCGTTTGATACTCCAACGGTTAACTGAGGGACGAAAAAGGCCTCGTGTGTGTTGTAGCCCAACACCCCTCTATTTTGGCCCAAAACCCACCTAAACCTGCTCTATCATCTAGAGAGTTCGATCACGATTGCGTGGCCAAAAACCGCACCTCATTTGGACTCTCCTAGCTTCCTCTATGCCTATATATAGACCCCACCCCCTTCAACTTCGCGGTTCCACTCTCCCCCCTAACCCTAGATCCATCCACCGCCGCCGCCGGACGTGTCCGGAGCGGACCGGACAGCGTCCGCCCCGCCGCCGCCACGTGGCGCATTGCCATTCGCCGCGCCGCCCGCCCCACTTCGCCAGCCGTCGCCGGCCCGGGAGGCCCAGGAGGGGCCCCCGAGGCCCGTTGACCCGCGCCGTCGCCCGGGGCCTTTGTCCCCGCTGCCGGCCGCCCGCCGAAACTCCTTCCGCCGCCCGCCTGAAGCTCCTCGCCGGCCCCGCCGCCTCAGCCCGCCGGCGCCACCACCAGCGGTCGCCACCGCGCCGCGTCGCCTCGGCGTCCGCGCCGCTCGCCGCCTTCCCCCGCCGCCTCGTCTCCGGCCTCGCCCCGCCGCCTCTCCGCCGTCACGCTGGCTCCGGCGAGCTCTTCCCTCCGCTGGTGAACAGTGCCTCGCCGGAGTTTACCTCGATCCGCGTGCAGATATCAGATCTGGAATTCGCAGGTTGACTTTTTCTCAGAAACCCTAGCCCGTGTGCTCCTGTTCATAGCCTCGTAAGTTTGCATCCGTAGCTCCGATTCATGCATATAACATATTAAAATGTTCATCTCAGAGAGTACATCATTTCATTCCATTGCATCTTTTTCATTTGAGTTCATCTTGATGCCCGAAATGCTGTTAGAAGAGGGCTACTTGAGATAATTGTCAGATCTGCTGCTTCATTTAGTTTTTTGTCATTTTTGCCATGATTATTGTGTGCATGATATGCCCTGATGTTCTACATATGTTTTGTTAAGGGTTTTGTCATCTTTCCAGAGGTGCAACCCATGTATTTTTGTGATGTGTGTGGTGACTAGTCCAAGCTTGCAAAGTGAGGCACTCGGTAATTCTGTTTTCAGGGACTTAGCAATTCCACTAAGTCCTTGATCTGTTTATCTCATGTTGCCATATGTTTATGTTGTTTTCTAGTGATCCGTGCCTCTTTTAGGGATGATCAGTAAGGATGTTTTGTTAATCTTGTAGTGCTCTATCCATCCATGTCTTTTTTGCAATTATGGAGCACCCTAGCTTGAGTCAATCGAGCTCTACTTTGGCTACTTTGTGAATCTGGGCAGATTGTCAACTTATTTGCAATTTTGCCGATGGTGTTGTAGTTGATCCGTGCATGCTATGCTATTGTTCTTGCCATGTCTAGCTTGCATTTTGAGTGTTCTTCATATATGTATGCTTATCTTTTCATGACTTACACCGTAGTGAGTGCATCGAGCTCGTAAACATGCCTACTTGAGTTATATTTCAGCATGTGCCAGTTTTCACTAAGTCTGAAAACTGATTATGTTTTTGCGATGTTCACGTGCTTGTTAGTATATTTTCTGATCCCTTTTGGCTAAAGGTCACTAAGGGACTTTTGTTAAGCTATTTGAGTAGCTCCATGCCATGTTTTACTTTGCCATGTTCAGGTCCTATTGCATGTAGTTTTGTTGCTCCGAAGAGTGCTACCTGATCTGAAATTCCAGACAAGTGTTAATTTCACTAAGTCTGAGATCTGTTTGCCATATGCATTTTTGCCATGCTTGTTTGAACCTGTTAATGGATGAATTGGCCGTAGCTCAGTGCTAGACTTTTGTTAAGCATCTTGAATGCATCCTTGCCATGTATTTTGTTGTCATGTTTGGGTGCTGTAGCATGTTCATTTCGTTGCATTTAGATGGCTACTTGCTGTAAATCGCAGACCGGTGTCATATTTGAATCGCTTGCCATTTCCAAACCGTAACTCCGATTCCGGCGTTCTTTATATCGTTTTCAAGCGATTTAATCTCATATTTCCAGTGGCACACTTGGATTTCCAAGTTGAGGCCAGGATCCTGCTTTTCCTGTCATATCTTGCATTTTGCATCCTGCATCGCATCCCGCATAGCATATCATCATTGCATCATATTGCTTGATCCTTGCACGTGGTTGATTGTGCCCTTGTTGCTTGTTTGTCTTGTTTGGGTAGAGCCGGGAGACGAGTTCGCTAACGAGGAGCCCATTGAGTTTGCTTTCGAGGATCCAGTCAACTCTGACAACTGTGCAGGCAAGATGATCATACCCTCGAAATCACTACTATCTTTGCTATGCTAGTTCGCTCGCTCTTTTGCTATGCCAATGCTACGATGCCTACCACGTGCTTTCAAGCCTCCCAAATTGCCATGTCAAACCTCTAACCCACCATGTCCTAGCAAATCGTTGATTGGCTATGTTACCGCTTTGCTCAGCCCCTCTTATAGTGTTGCTAGTTGCAGGTGAAGTTTGGAGGCCGTTCCTTGTTGGAACATTTATTTACTTGTTGAGATATCATTATATTGCTATGTTATCTTAATGCATCTATATACTTGGTAAAGGGTGGAAGGCTCGGCCTCTCGCCTAGTGTTTTGTTCCACTCTTGCCGCCCTAGTTTCCGTCATATCGGTGTTATGTTCCCGGATTTTGCGTTCCTTACGCGGTTGGGTTATAATGGGAACCCCTTGATAGTTCGCCTTGATTAAAGCTTTTCCAGCAATGCCCAACCTTGGTTTTACCATTTGCCACCTAGCCTTTTCTTTCCCTTGGGTTCTGCAGACTCAAGGGTCATCATTATTTTAACCCCCCCCCCCCCGGGCCAATGCTACTCTGAGTGTTGGTCCAAACTGTCAGCCGCCGGTGGCTACCAGGGGCAACTCTGGGCTGGCCTACCGGAAGTTTAGACAATCTGAGTGTGCCCTGGGAAAGAGATATGTGCAGCTCCTATCGGGATTTGTCGGCACATTTGGGAGGTGTTGCTGGTCTTGTTTTTTTAACCTGTCGAAGTGTCTTGAATAACCGAGATACCGAGTCTGATCGGAACGTCTTGGGAGGAGGTCTATTCCTTCGTTGACCGTGAGAGCTTGTCATGGGCTAAGTTGGGACTCCCCTGCAGGGATTTGAACTTTCGAAAGCCGTGCCCGCGGTTATGGGCAGATGGGAATTTGTTAATGTCCGGTTGTAGATAACTTGAACCTTAACTTATTTAAAATGAATCAACTGAGTGTGTTACCATGATGGCCTCTTCTCGGTGAAGTCCGGGAAGTGGACACGGTGTTGGAGTTATGTTTGCGCAGGTTGTTCTCTAGTTTCTCGCTCGCGCTTTGCCTCCGCTTCTCGCTCTCTTTTGCGAATAAGTTAGCCACCATACTTGCTAGTCGCTTGCTGCAGCTCCACATATTAACCTTGCCATACCTTTAAGCTTAAATAGTCTTGATCACGAGGGTGCGAGATTGCTGAGTCCCTGTGGCTCACAGATTACTATTACACTAGATGCAGGGCCTGATGATTCCGCTCCAGGAGACGCGCTTGAGCTCAAGTGGGAGTTCGATGAAGACTCTCAACGTTACCATGTTTCCTTTCCAGATGATCAGTAGTGGTGCCCAGTTGGGGGTGATTGGGACTGTGTCACATGTTGGGTTCTCTTTTATTTTGGCGTCGTAGTCGGGCCATGAGTGTTTGGATGATGTAATGTTATTTATGTACTTGTTTGACGTGGCGAGTGTAAGTCAACTATGTTATCTCCCCTTTATGATTTATATTACATGGGATGTTGTGAAGATTGCCTAACTTGCGACATATGCCTTCAATGCGATTATGCCTCTAAGTCGTGCCTCGACACGTGGGAGATATAGTCGCATCGAGGGTGTTACAGTGAGATGGGGTGGGAGGGGCGCTCAGCCCCTTAGTGGGCTGATGTGCCCCTCCCCTTGGCCCATAAGGCCCCCCAACGCTTTCTGGGGCCTCCGAAACCCCTTTCGGACACGCTGGTCGTCACCCGGTACCCTGGAACAATTCCGGACTCCAATACCCTTCGTTTAATATATCGATCTGCACCTCTGGACCATTCCGGAACTCCTCGTCACGTCCGGGATCTCATCCGGGACTCTGAACAACCTTCGGTAACCACATACTATTTCTCATAACAACTGTAGCGTCACCGAACCTTAAGTGTGTAGACCCTACGGGTTCGGGAACCATGCAGACATGACCGAGACATCTCTTCGGCCAATAACCAATAGCGGGATCTGGATACCCATATTGGCTCCCACATGTTCCATGATGATCTCATTGGATGAACCACGATGTCGGGGATTCAATCAATCATGTATACAATTCCCTTTGTCTATCGGTATGTTACTTGCCCGAGATTCGATCGTCGGTATCCCGATACCTTGTTCAATCTTGTTACTGGCAAGTCTCTTTACTCATTCCGTAATGCATGATCCCATGGCTAACTCCTTAGTCACATTGAGCTCATTATGATGATGCATTACCGAGTGGCCCCAGAGATACCTCTCCGTCATAGGGAGTGACAAATCCTAGTCTCGATTCATGCCAACCCAAAAGACACTTTCAGAGATACCTATAATGCACCTTTATAGCCACCCAGTTATGTTGTGACGTTTGGTACACCCAAAGCATTCCTACGGTATCTGGGAGTTGCACAATCTCATGGTCTAAGGAAATGATACTTGACATTAGAAAAGCTTTAGCAAACAAACTACACGATCTTGTGCTACACTTAAGATTGGGTCTTGTCCATCACATCATTCTCCTAATGATGTGATCCCGTTGTCAGTGACATCCAATGTCCATGGTCAGGAAACCATGACCATCTATTGATCAACGACTAGTCAACTAGAGGCTTACTAGGGACATATTACGATCTATGTATTCACACATGTATTATGGTTTCCGGTTAATACAATTATAGCATGAACAATCGACAATTATCATGAACAAGGAAATATAATAATAACCATTTTATTATTTCCTCTAGGGCATATTTCCAACACTTTCGGACTCCGGTGTTCCGAAGCCATGTATGTACATGCTAGGCTCATCAAGTTTAACCCAAGTATTCTGCATGTGTAAAACTGTCTTACACCCGTTGTATGTGAACGTAGAGTCTATCACACCCGATCATCACGTGGTGTCTCGAAACGAAGAACCATAACAACGGTGCATACTCAGGGAGAACACTTTTACCTTGAAATTTAGTGAAGGGATCATCTTATAATGCTACCATCATTTTAAGAAAAATAAGATGCATAAAAGATAAACATCACATGCAATCAAAATATGTGACATGATATGGCCATCATCATCTTGTGCTTTTGATCTCCATCTCCAAAGTATCATCATGATCTCCATCATCACCGGTTTGACACGTTGATCTCCATCGTAGCATCATTGTGTCGAGGTCGTCATGCCAACTATTGCTTCTACAACTATCGCTAACACATAGTGATAAAGTAAGCAATCACATGGCGCTTGCACTTCATACAATAAAGAGACAACCATAAGGCTCCTACCGGTTGCGAGATATCTTACAAAACATGATCATCTCATACACTAATGTATATCACATCATGTCTTGACCATATCACATCACAACATACCCTGCAAAACCAAGTTAGACGTCCTCTACTTTGTTGTTGCAAGTTTTACATGGCTGCTACGGGTTTCTAGTAAGAACCGTTCTTACCTATGCATAAAACCACAGCGGTGTTTCGTCAAGTTTTATATTTTAAACTTCTTCAAGGAGCGGTCGCAGTCAAATTCGATTCAACTAAAGTAGGAGAAAAATACACCCGCCAGCCACCTTTATGCAAAACTAGTTGCATGTCAGTCGATGGAACCAGTCTCATGTGCGTGGACATGTAAGGTTGGTCCGGGCCGCTTCATCCCACAATACCACTGAATCAAAATAACACGTTGGTGGTAAGCAATATGACAATCACCGCCCACAACTCTTTGTGTTCTACTCGTGCATATCATCTACGCATAGACTTGGCTCATGATGCCACTGTTGGGAATCGTTGCATGGAAAACATTTTTTTCTAGGCACATGCAATGATCTATCCATGGAGATGCATAGCAACGAGGGGGAGAGTGTGTCTACGTACCCTCGTAGACCGTAAGCGGAAGCGTTTCACAACGCGGTTGATGTAGTCGAACTTTCTTCGCGATCCGATCACAATCCAGCAGATCTAGTGCTGAACAGACGGCACCTCCAAGTTTAGCACACGTGCGGCTCGATGAAGTCTCCTCCTTATTGATCCACCAAGTGAGAGAGGATAAGTAGATGGGGTCACAACCAACACGACGGTGTGGTGGTGGAGTACCAACAGCGCTTCGCTAAGCGTCGCCGAGACGAGGCGGTGGGACTATAGAGTAACGGGAGAGAGAGGGGCGCCAAGGGCTTGTTGTATCCTCTTGGGGCACCCCCTCCCCTCTATATATAGGTGGAGGGTGTGGGAAACAACCCCTCCAAGCCCTAGGGCACAGCTAAGGGGGAGAGAACTTGGACTCCAAGTCCAATCCTATTCCTACTAGGACTCCTTCCTTTTTTTGCCTTACCCAGCCATATGGGCTTTTGAGAACTTGGTGCGCCTAGCCCAATAAGGCCAGGGCACCTCCCCGCAGCCCATGCCAGCCCTTGGGTCATGGTGGGCCCACTTGTGGACTTTCGGACCCCTTCGGGACCTTCTAGAAGCTTCTCGGCACAATACCAAAAAAACTGCACTTTTTCCGGAACCCAAAACATGACTTCTCATATATGAATCTTTACATCTCGACCATTCCGAGACTCCTAGTGACGTCCAGGATCCCATCCGGGACTCCGAATAACATTTTGTTACCACTCATCAAATATCCCAATACTACTTTAGCGTCAATGAACGTTAAGCGTGCGACCATGCGGATTCGGGAATTATGTAGTCATGACCGAGACACCTCTCCGGTCAATAACCAATAGCGGGACCTGGATGCCCATATTGATTCCTACATACTCCACGAAGATCTTTCATCGGTTGAACCTTTATGACAACATACATAATTCCCTTTATGTGTCGGTATGTTACTTGCCTGATATTCGATCGTCGGTATCTCGATACCTAGTTAAATCTCGTTACCGGCAAGTCTCTTTACTCGTTTCATAATACATCACCTTGTAACTAACTCCGTAGTCATTTACTTGCAAGCTTATGATGTGTATTACTAAGAGGGCCCAGAGATACCTCTGCGATACTCGGAGTGACAAATCCTAATCTTGATATATGCTAACTCAATAAACACCTTCGGACATACCTGTAGAGCATCTTTATGATCACCCAGTTACATTGTGACGTTTGAGAGCACACAAGGTATTCCTCCGGTATTCGGAGTTGCATAATCTCATAGTCGAAGGAATATGTATTTGACATGAAGAAAGCAATAGCAATAAACTGAACGATCATTATGCTAAGCTAACGGATGGGTCTTGTCCATCACATCATTCTCCTATGACGTGATCCCATTATCAAATGACAACACATGTCTATGGTTAGGAAACCTTAACCATCTTTGATCGACGAGCTAGTCTAGTAGAGGCTTAATTACTAGGGACACGGTATTTGTTTATGTATTCACACATGTATTTAGGTTTCCGATCAATACAATTATAGCATGAATAATAAACCTTTATCATGAATAAAGAAATATAAAATAACAACTTTATTATTGCTTCTAGGGCATATTTCCTTCAGTGGGTGGACGGTGTCTTGACTGCGTGGGCGGTGAGTTGCCGGCGGATCTCCTCCCCGCCGCAGGCTCTCTCCCGCTGCACTTGGTGGCTTGCGATCTCGGTCGTCGGCCTCGGTACGTTCGTGGGGGCTGGTAGAGGTGACATCAGACCGAAGGAAACCCGACGGTGGTGATGGCCAAGGTCGCCGTTCTCCTACTTGCTGGCACCGTCGAGGTACCTGCCCTCCACCCCGCCCCCATGTCCGGTGAAGACCCGAAATCTCCTCAGATTGGGCGGTGCGGCACTGCGTGTGTCGTGCCCATCTTGGAGGCGCCGTCAAGGGCGTTCGGGTGCTTGGTTAGAGAAACTGCAGGTGGAGGGGGATGGGACCAGTGGCAGCAGGTGGTGTTTGCGAAGAAGGAGCAGCATGGCATCTGGCACGTCGACAACGGCGGGTCTCGGCGGCATAGAGCACCGGGGTCTCGGCGATGGGCGTGTGATGATGGACGAGTGTATGATGGTAGCGTTGTGTGGCGTCGTGGTGGCGTCGACTACAGCTAGCCCTTGCAAGGTCGATGCGTCAGTACAGCTATGAAGATGATTGGTGAAAGACAACGGCGTCGGCCTCTAAGAGTGTGTCGGGCCGGTGTGTGCCCCAAACCCAACAATGTGGCTTGGTTGGGGCCTTCGGTTTTAGATGTTGGGCTATGGCGCGAGGTCTGTTTGGTATTCGGCTCGGACTATCGACACCCCTTCATCAAATGAATAGGAGTAGCGACAGATGTTGCTAAGATGATGGCTTCAGACATACTGATGTATTACTTTGCAATATTTTCATAAATAATTAATAAAATAGTTGCATGCATCGTCCAGTTGCAGAGACGGGGTCTTCATCCTTTTCTAAAAGGCCAGTGCTACAAATCAGCCGGCTGATAACAAACAAACATAAGCCTCCTCGCCAGCCGTTAGATTAGCCGATGCGTAGCCGTTAGATCAGGTCAACGCAGAAATAGCACGCAACGACTAGCGCCTCCTCTGCATTGAGCACAACGATGGTGTCTCGCCATCAATCCCACCTCGCACCTGCGCCGGTGACCTCGCAGCACCGGAGCCACCGGACAGAGCTCCACGCATCAATACTGGGAGTCGGCGGAAAACAAAAGCTTCAACGCAACACCAACGACCCCCGGCGAAGCTCCACTACAGACCCATGGCCGCACCGTGGTGTGAAAAAAAGCTCTAACGCAGCACCATCGTTGTCCCCGACGAAGTTCCGTTGCAGCCCCGGCCACGCTCCATTGCAGCCGCGGCGAAGCTCCATTGCAGCCACCGGCATGCGGCGTTCCGGCGAAGCTCCATTGGAGCCTGGCCACGCTCCATTGCAGCCACCGGCGCGTGGCGTTCCGGCGAAGCTCCATTGGAGCCCCAGCCGCGCTCCATTGAAGCCACGGCGAAGCTCCGTTGAAGCCACGACAAAGCTTCATTGCAGCCCCTGGCGCGCGATGTTCCGTCGAAGCTCCGCCGGCCCCGCTCCATTGCAGCCGCAGCGAAGCTCTGTTGAAGCCACGACAAAGCTTCATTGCAGCCCCCGGCGCGCGGTATTCCGGCGAAGCTCCATTGGAGCACCGGCCCCGCTCAATTGCAACTGCAGCGAAGCTCCGTTGCAGCCACGGTGGAGCTCCATAGTAGCCGGACGCGCTCCATTGCAGCCCCTGGCGTGCTCCATTGAAACGCAGCCGACGGCGGCGGATCTGCGACGCACGACGACCGCGTCTATTGCGCCGGCGTGTTGTACTGCAGCTCTCCCCATCTGCCGAGATCTGCGTGGTAGCAACCCCTGCCTCCGACAAGAACCACCGGTTGCAGCACTCCTATTCGGCAACACCTGTCGTGGCGGGAGCTCGTTGTTGTGCAGCTCTCTCTCTCTTTCTCTCTCTCTCTCTCTCTCTCTCTCTCTCTCTCTCTCCTTGCAGTAATGGCAGAGATCCTCCATGGATTGCAGCTGTTGCGAGAATCGGAGGGCATGGCTAGCGGCGGTGGCGCGTGAGCCCTGCACGCGTTGAAGAGGGGGTGAAATGGAGGGGCGGTGGAGAGAAAGAAAGAGCAGAGGGGATTAGATCGGGAGGAAGAGGAAAGTGGGAACGAGAGGATTCGGGAGAGATAAGGGAAGGGGGGCGAGGCTGGACACGTGGCGTGCGCGAGAGGAGGTTTATGCAACTGAGAAATCAGCCGGTTTAGAAATAACGTTTTCCTTTCTAAAAACACAGATCACTGTCTTGTTTATAACGACATCACATGAATGTTCCGATAAGTTTGTGATCATTTCGATCCTCACATCACATGAAGTTGTTCATCCACGGGCGTGATTTTGGTGGGCAGGTAGCTGTGCACACCCCGTTGGTTTCCAACCCCAACGTGACGCCGCACCGGGTACGAGTACAAGCCCCGGACGGTTACGGGCTTGCCTTTTGTCCAACGCGGTCCAGGCCTTGCTTGATTTCAACCGTTGTGAACGGGAACACGTATGTGGGGCCGGGCGGCCGGCGGTTTCATGTCGTTCTCGGACGAGGTGGTCTCCTTGTACTCCAGCTTGTAGTGGAGTATGGGGGAGAAAGTTGTGGTACAGCGGCCACGGAATCGTGCAGAGGCAATACCAGCTTTTCACAGACCTTGCCGCAGCTATACGGCTCAGCTGGGACTTTACGAGGAACCTTGTGTACACGAGAAATCAAGCTTCTTGAGTTAACTACTCTGACCAAGTAGTGCTAAGCGCGCAAACAACCACGTCAGTCAAAAATCAATAAAGTACTCCCTTCATTCGAAAATACTTGTCTTCAAAATGAATAAAAGGGGATGTATCTAGATATATTTTAGTTTTAGATACATCATTTTTTATCCATTTTAATGACAAGTATTTTCGGACGGCGTGTGCACCGCTAGGGACGTAGGCTGGGCATTGGATCAAAGTACTACTAGTCGTGTGCCCTATGAGGAAGGGAAGGGTTTACCTTTTTTTCCAACAAAAATCACTCAAGTAGAGTTACTGAAGCGAGGGGAAACATAACCAGAAGTGAATCCGCATCGCCGGTCTCGATTCTAAACTGTTCCCCGGATGCACAAGAGCCTAGGGGACCGACGCTAGCTGGCTAGCAAAGACGGTGACCCAGCGAAACAGAAAGCTCGGCTGCCTCCGTCCCTATCTTTGTTTGGATAATCTCTACGGCCTAGCCTAGGTCCCACATCCAAAAACAGATGGTGCCTGCCCTTCATAAGCACTAGAGGTTGGGGCGCGCCTCCTGACCGTATCTGTGCGTACGAGTCTAGCTTTCATAGTTCTGAACGTGCTTATTCGATCCAGAGAAGCACAACCAGCGTAGATAAGCTAGAGATGTTGAAGAGAAAAGTGCACATCTATGCGTTGCCAGATAGGCAACCGCACTTTCCATTGATTTTTAGCTCTAATTGTACAACACATGCATGTACAGTCGACACATACTTGAATTAATGACAGTAATACAGCAAAATCCATTAGAGGTGGAAGTATATTAATCTTAGGGGTGTGGCAGCAGGTTATATACCTAGTTAGAAGATGCATTATAATACCATGGTTGTCCAAAAATGAATCAAACTTAGCAAATAAACAAGCAATCTAAAGACGATGTATCTACCAAATGCTTCACTCTATGTCGTTGTATTTCAGCCACGAGACTTGCCACTGCAGCTTCATCTGCACGCTCCGCCAACCCCATCGTGCCGATGCTTGCCTTCTTCATCGCCTGCTCGAGCAGCTCCTCATCTGCTTCATCATCAGATCGCCATCGCAGTAGAGCCCTTGACGCAGCCCACAACCTTTCACGGTAGCCGCGGATGATGTAGCGGTCATCGCCATTTCCGCTTTTCATAGTGCAGCCACCTGTTGGGACTGCCTTCGGCCACGCGACTGTGCTAGTGTCTTGAGCAGGCAGAAGCAGCATCGGCGTTCAAGCTCAGTTCTACATCAAATGACATCGTTGCCCACCAAATCCAGCAAGAAGTTAAAGTGTGGATGCCGCAAACGCCGTGAATCCAAACATGCCATTAGTGTGCTGTAGATCCATGTGTTCGATAAAGGGAAATAACAGACTGAGCACAAACATGATATAAACTTGGTCACTGCAAATTGGAGTCCATGGCCCTGTAATTTCAAACGGCAGATTCACCACAGTTATAGCAGAATTTTTTGAAGCCCATCACCTTCGTCGGAGAAGTTCTTCAGACTATGCCCTCGCTCCATGCAGAGCAAGCAGATCTGAAAATAACAGAAAGATATCACAGTTGCTAAGAGGTAGTGAAACTGAAATCTCAGCTTTGTAATGCACACTTGCTGACAATCTTGGCTGAAAATGACAAATTTGCTTTAATACAATCACAAGTAATAACAAACAACATAAAAGACATCACAAGGAGATGATCGAGCTATTTTACATCTTACGGGCATGAATACTACAAAATGGGTGAATCTTGTAACAGATAACTTCAACAGTTTGTTGAATATTTGAGAATGCAGTTTCTAGTCGTACCAGGCAACATTCCTACGCAAAAGGGGCTTCAAACACCTAACTTGGCCAAAAAGGACAGGCAAGGCAAGTAAGTAAAATGAACAAGGGACCAAACAGTTCGAGATCAACTGCTTTCCACTCATAGACCTAGTAGAAAATAATACCAGCGCGTGATCATCCAACAGAGCAGCACAATCACCAAATAACGAGTCCAGGGTGCTTCAAATGGGGATAGAAGATTATGCCTAATAAACATATCCATAAGATCACACATATCAGCAAAAAAATAAACCTTGACATCTGTTCAAGAGCCTTGCATGTAAAGAGGGAAAACAGTTATTAGATTGATTAAAGAAGAGAAGTAGGTCATTTCTGAGAGAGAGAGAGAGAGAGAAAGAGAGAGAGAGACGACTGGTTTCATTGTTGAAAAATATTTCCTAATATGTTCGTTGGCTTCATCATAAACCGAACTATGTCAGACAATATGAATCTCATCCAGATCCCAGAACATCTGGAGAAATTAAATATTTGTTGCATCAAATTTTTACGGTTTCGAGAATGTGACAATTCATGGGTTCATCAGAAAGAACATTAATAATACTTAGATGTATGCACGGTGCATTACTACTAATATAAAAGAATTAGGCTTCGATTCCCCTTTATCTTATCCCACTTAGCAAATTTTGGGTTAGGATAAAATCATGGGGTTTTCCCAAAATAAAATAAACAAGCCTAGTAAGAAAGAAATCATTAGAATTCAAGCTTATCAGACAATCAGGCACTTCCGTTGGCATGTCAACAATCAGACTGAACAAAATCTACAGTCCTCAATTTTCCCTCTAAAAAATGTGTAATGTTAGGAAAGGGAGTAAAATAAAATGTTATGCAAATCAGCACCCAGAAAATACATAGAAGCAATGAAGCAAAGAGGAACAATAAACTTAATGTGTAAAATTCATCTTGAGACCGCTATACTTTCCCCAGGAGCCAGAAAAGCTAGAGTCATATCACACACACATTTAGGCAAGCAATTTACTTCGACTGAATCAATTTCTTTGCATATATGGCATAAAGGCATCTAGAAAAAAAACTTGATGATGTTAGTTTACCTTGCCAAGATCATCAAATCCATCTAACTGATTAAGAAGCTCCATCACCGTCCGCTAGATCTCACGATCGTTACTGGTTCCTCACTAAATCATGTCCTACCAATTGCATCGATTTAATCCACGAAGATAATGCATGGCTAGAAATAATAATTTGAAGAAGATGAAACAAAATTTGTGGGCAGCATAAATAAACTAAATGGTGATATAAGTTCAAAGATCTAAGAAATGCACTTGTACTTATATTCAGATCAGTTTGTTTCTTCTTGTTGGGCAAAACTAATACTGAAATCTGAAGTTTAAAATTTTATAGCGTTGGACCGGAATATAATTAGATGGTACAACATCTCAGTCAAGAGAACTATCAAGTCACAACTTGCATCTCATCAACAGTAGATGCATAACCATCTGCCACCAATAAGGGAATTAAGCTTAAGACCAATTAGCTTTGCAAAAAGAAAGCCGGAGCAAACTTCCTTGGTGATCGCGTGCATAGTTCAACGTTTATCTGATTAAACGAGCACTTTCTCCAATATATTTGTCAATTATAGCACTTGACAGAATCTGGTTTTTAGACAATACGTCAGTGTAATGTAATGCTCGCATAATGAAAATACCAAGTACCATCAATCAAGTTCAAACAACACCTCCAAAAGTTAGCATCAATGTTACTGGCGATAGCCCTTGCTAATACTGCCTTCCCGGTTCCTGGTGGGCCATAGAGTAGAACACCTTGGAAAAAGTTAAACAAACATACACTGGCTCCCAAAATCACAGCATGCATATCTTTACCTCTTCAACTTGCAGAAATAAAGTGGATCCTAAACACATTTGTTATTGAATTTACCTTCGGGAGTCAGGTAATAAATATCACGTTGTAGGCCCTGTCAAGCATGCAATTAAGAGACGAGCATGCGAAGCAACAATTTACCTACTTAAATTGGTTGAGGGGCTCATCGCTACGACCGTGGAGAGCAGACTAAATCCGCTCAGTGTCGAGAAAATTCAAGGACCATTAGTGCAGGTAGACTACGAATGTTGCATCGTGGACGGCTGTAACGCCCCGTATGTAACTTGCCATATTTGTATTCCAACTCTTGCCATTTTCGGCTCTAAGTTATGATATTCCCTCGTGGTTGGGTTTTATCTTCGTTTCGCTTTTTGTCCATGTCATGCATCTCATATCATGTCATCATGTGCATCGCATTTGCATACGTGTTCGTCTCATGCATCCGAGCATTTCCCCGTTGTCCGTTTTGCGATCCGACACTCCTATGTCCTCTGGCGCCCCCTTTTGCATCTTTTCGTGAGCGGGTGTTAAACTTTCTCGGAGTGGACCGAGATCTGCCAAGCGGCCTTGGTACACTACCGGTAGACTGCCTGTCAAGTTTCGTGCCATTTGGAGTTCGTTCGATACTCCAACGGTTAACCGAGGAACCGTAAAGGCCTCGTGTGTGTTGCAGCCCAACACCCCTCCAAAGTGGCCCAAAACCCCAAAACCCCTCCATCCTCTCGAACATTCGATTACGATCGCGTGACCGAAAACCGCACCTCATTTGAACTCTCCTAACTCCCAGAATCTAAAAATAGGTCTCCCCCTCCGAAATTCCGGATCCCGAAACCCTAGCCTCGCTCCTCCGCGCCGCCGGACACGTCCGCCACCCCCCTCAGCCAACCGCGTGCTGACACGTGTCCCGCGCCGCCCGCCAGCCGCCGCCAGCCCGCTCGGCCCGTGCGGGGCCCCCGCGGCCCGCCCGCGTCGCCGCCCGAGCGCCGCGCCGCCGCACTCCCTCCTTGCCGGCTGCCGCGCCTCCCCGCCGCCGATCGCCGCCACCTTGCCGGCGCCGCCCGACCGCGGCCGCCGCCCTCGCCGCCGC
>NC_041386.1:177561199-177569823 GCF_002162155.2 Triticum dicoccoides | reverse complement strand
GGAGCACCGCCACCAACACCGCGACTCTTCCCACCGACGCGCCGCCGCATCCGGCCCCCGCGACGCCCCGTCTTCCTCCAACTCCGGTCACCTCCTTCAACTCCGGCGAGACCCCGGCCAACCTCGGGAACCGTGCGCCAGATCTGGATCGGGTCAAGACCTAGGGTTGACCCCGAGATATTTCTAAGTCATTTTCCGCATATTTTATTGCTCCATTCATCAGGCCATAACTCTGCATACGTAGCTCCGTTTTGGGCGTGCCATATATCAAATTGTTCGTTAGGATGTCCTCTTCATTTTGTCCCGTTGCACCATGCTTGTTTGAGTCCATCTTCATGCCTAAAATGCTGTTGCAAGAGTGCTTCATAATGTTAGTTCCTGTTTCTTAACAGATTTTGAGCATTTGTCATTTTTGCCATGATTAATGTGTGCTGCATATGAGCATGAGCTCTACATGTGTTTTGGGCTATGCCATGTCATCTTTATAGGGGTGCATGTCATATATTTTTTTGATCAATGTGGTGACTAGCACAAGCATGCAAAGTAGCTCTCGTGATGTTGTTGATTTCAGGGACTTAGAATTTCACTAAGTCATTTCCCTATAGTTATTTTAATGCCATGTATTCATGTTGTTACAGAGAGATCCATGCCTCTTTTGAGTATGTTCAGCAAGGATGATTTGGGCATATGGTTGTGCTCTATCCATCCATGTCCCTGTTTGAATTTATGGAGTACCATAGCATGACTCAATCTTGCTCTACTTTTGCTATAAAATATTCCTGGCAGATTGTTTACGTTTTAATCAATTTTGCCAAGGTTGTTGTAGTTGATCCATGCATGATATGAACTTGTTCTTGCTTTGCCTGGCTTCATGATCATGTCTTCTTGCTGGGAGTATGCTTAGATTGTCATGCAATGCCTTGTGTTGAGTGCATCGAGCTTGCAAACGTGCCTTCGTAACTCTGTTTTTGCCATGTCCAGTTTTCTGCTGAGTCTGAATCTGTTAACGAAACTTGCTATGTTTACATGGGTGCCATCATGTTTTCTGTGCTCTTTTGGCTTATGGTCAGTAAGGGATTTTTGTTATATGCTTTGAGTAGATTCATGGCATGCCTTGTGTTGCTATGATCTGATCCTGTAGCATGTTGTTATCTTGCTCTAAACATTGCTTCCTGATGTTAATTCCTCACATGTTATTTTCACTAAGTCTGTGATATTGTTATCTTTTGCTCTTTTGTCATGCTTGTTTGAGCCTGCTATTGTGTGATTTAGCCGTAGCTTAGTGTTCATCTTTTGTCAAGCATCTTGAGTAGATTACTGCCATGTGCTTTGTTGCTATGTTGGAGTGTAGTAGCTTAGTTTCTTGTTGCATTCTAGATGGCATCGTGCTGTTAATCGTTGAATTGTGCCATTATTGTTTTGCTTGCCATTTGCAAACCGTGCATCCGATTCCGGTGATCTTTATATCGATTTCGACCGAAATCCACTCATCTTTCCAGTGACACTCTTAGTTTGCCAAGTTGAGGCCTGGTTCAATCTTTTCCTTCCGGAGCATGCATATGCATTGCATATCACATCCCGTATATCATGTCATATTTTGCATCATGTTGCTTGCGCATTGCATCGTGGTTGATTGTGGTTTCTTTTTCTTGTGTTCTTGCTTTGGGTAGAGCCGGGAGATGAGTATGTGATCGAGGAACCCGTTGAGTACGCTTACGAGGATCAAGCTTACGTCAACTCGGAGAACTTTGCAGGCAAGATGACCATACCCTCAAAATCACTTTTATCTTTGTTTGCTAGTTGCTCGCTCTATTGCTATGCCGCGATACCTACCACATGCTTTATCATGCCTCCCATATTGCCATGTCAAGCCTCTAACCCGCCTTGTCCTAGCAAACCGTTGTTTGGCTATGTTACCGCTTTGCTCAGCTCCTCTTATAGCGTTGCTAGTTGCAGGTGAAGATTGGAGTTTGTTCCTTGTTGGAACATGTTTATTGTTGGGATATCATTATTATATCTTGTTTACTTTAATGCACCTATATACTTGGTAAAGGATGGAAGGCTCGGCCTTATGCCTGGTGTTTTGTTCCACTCTTGCCGCCCTAGTTTCCGTTATACCGGTGTTATGTTCCTTGATTTTGCGTTCCTTACGCGGTCGGGTTATAATGGGAACCCCTTGACAGTTCGCCTTGAATAAAACTCCTCCAGCAAGGCCCAACCTTGGTTTTACCATTTGCCACCTAAGCATTTTTCCCTTGGGTTCCGCGGACTCAAGGGTCATCTTTATTTTAAACCCCCGGGCCAGTGCTCCTCTGAGTGTTGGTCCAAAACAGAGCCACTTCCAGCGCCACCTCGGGGAAACTTGAGGGTTGGTTTTAGTTGTACGTAGTGTTCATCTGATGTGCCCTGAGAACGAGATATGTGCAGCTCCTATCAGGATTTGTCGGCACATCAGGTGGCTTTGCTGGACTTGTTTTACCATTGTCGAGATGTCTTGTAACCGGGATTCCGAGTCTGATTGGGTCGTCCTGGGAGAAGGAATATCCTTCGTTGACCATGAGAGCTTGTGATGGGCTAAGTTGGGACACCCCTGCAGGGATTTGAACTTTCGAAAGCCGTGCCCGCGGTTATGGGCAGATGGAAATTTGTTAATATCCGGTTGTAGAAAACCTGACACTTAACTTAAATTAAAATGTATCAACAGCGTGTGTAGCCGTGATGGTCTCTTTCCGGCGGAGTCCGGGAAGAGAACACGGTCTCGTATTATGCTTGAACGTAAGTAGTTTCAGGATCACTTCTTGATCTTATAGCTTCTCGTCCATGCTTTGCTTCTCTTCTCGCTCTCATTTGCGTATGTTAGACACCATATATGCTAGTGCTTGCTGCAGCTCCACCTCACTACCTTTTCCTTCCCATAAGTTTAAATAGTCTTGATCGCGAGGGTGTGAGATTACTGAGTCCCCGTGACTCATAGATTACTTCCAAAATTAGATGCAGGTGCCGATGATGCAATTCCAGGGGATGCGACCGAACTCAAGTGGGAGTTTGATGAGGATTCAGGACGTTACTACGTTTCCTTTCCAGACGATCAGTAGTGGAGCCCAGTTTGGGCGATCGGGGATCTTATGCATTTGGGGTTGTCTTTATTTTGGTTCCGTAGTCGGACCCTGATTGTATTCTGGATGATGTAATGCTATATTTATGTATTGTGTGAAGTGGCGATTGTAAGCCAACTATGTACCTCTTTCTTATTCATTACATGGGATGTGTAAAGATTACTCCTCTTGCGACACGCCTACAATGCGGTTATGCCTCTAAGTCATGCTCCGACACGTGGGAGATATAGCCGCATCGTGGGTGTTACAACGGCGGCAGCGACTGTGCCAGCGGCCATGAGCGCCCAGCCGAGGCCGTCGGCGAAGTTGAATAGCCTCCGAAAGGAGATCACGGCGGGAGGGGGCTCGACCTCGTCCTCATCCACATCCTCGTCGGCGGCGCCTCCTCCCCTCCCGAATCCCAACAACAGCATCTCCTCGCCGACCCGTCTTCATATGGCGACGGCGACTCTGGCAACTCCGAGACCTCGGAGAGCGGCGTGAACGGCCCGTGGGCACCGGATCTCCTCTACCTGATGGCCTTGTGGCAGCTCAGGCGCAGCTGCGAGCCCCGTGCTCCTTCAGACGAGGAGAGAGGCGGTCAAGGAGGAGGGGATGGTGGAGGGCTGGAGCTCGGCTATGAGAGGGGAACGGGGAGGACAAGGCGCAGGAGAAGTGGCAAACGTGGTGGCGCCGGGGCGCGGAAGAGCGATGCGGACGCGGACGCGGCGGAGGTTGCGTGCAAGAGAGGCGAAGAGGAAGGAGCCTCGCACTCTCTTTCTCCCCAGATCCGACGAGGCGACGAGGACGATAGAAGAGAAGAGGCGGCGGCTGCGTTGGCGTGCGGTGCGAGAGGTTGCATGTGCGGGGAGAACGAGAGAGATAGGTTGCGTGCGCTGCGCTCGATACTGGAGGAAGTTGCCTCGAAATTTCCTGCGCTGATTTTTTTTTCTTTCACCTGCGACAGTAAATCTTTGGACGTGGCATAGGCGAGAAAGCGCCCTTACCACGACTGTTAAAGGGTTTAATCGTCCTACAATATCCCTTCCCTCATCTTCCTTAACACACGATTGCTTGTGGAAATGGGCGTATCAACATTTTTGGTGCTTTTCCCAAAAGCACCAATAACTTCTGTTATTATAGCTTTTCTTAGTGCCTGCATCAAAAGCAAGAAAAAAGGAAAAATATATATGCAAAAGAGATGAGAGATGTTATTCTCACGAGTATGTACAGAAATGTTAGCTTGCATCCTCATCACATCATATACATATATAGAGAGAAATCCAAGCATGGAAGTGTCGGTGAGTATATAGATGTAGGTGAGCCATTTATGTTGGCGGTGGACATGGTGCCCCCTCTTCTACAGAGCATATTCACGCATTTAGAAAAAAAGAGGGGCAGATTTATGAATAGGGAAGGCGAGATCCATCCTCCACCACCATCATCATCATCACCTTCTCTGACTTCACTCAACTGTTTCTTCAATCTTGCCCCTTTTGTGAACACGCTCAGGCGCTCCGGTTAGCCGGGGAAAGGGGTGGCACTAATTATTGCCTTGCCTGGTCAGGCCTAGTGAACGTTGTTGGTGTTGTTGTACGTAGCATCCGATTGGAAGGGAACGCGCTGCGCGTCACTGTCATCCAATTTGAACGGGTTGGTAAAGCTCTGTGCAATGGCAGATTACAAAAGTGTCTGCACTGGCATCACTGGATGTGTGGGTCCATGGGGCGACTTGATATCCTGTGGCAGCCGCTATGTGGTCGCTGGCTGGCTGCATCGCTCATCACATTCTTATCTAGGAGTAGAATTTTTGACATGGAAAAAAGAATAGTTGATTGGGTAAAAAATGTTTTGCACCCTACTGCACATTGTAACATCAAGCATGCGACATTCTTGGATCCACCCCATTTTTCCGTAAGCAATATACACGTATACTGTATATAGCAATACTCCATGTCCTTTTTTGCTGATATACGGTGCACTGGCAGATAATTTATTTCTTTTGTCCGAATATAAGTACTTCGTATTTGATTGTGCAAAAATACGTCTAAGTACTGCAGAATGTACAATTGACCATTCAGTTGTTAATAAAATACTAGCTCTAACTAAAATATTGGTTGCTTTTCTAGAAAATTCAAGAAAACTAGGGCTGTAATAACTATGTCTTCTTATGAATCTTCAAATTCTTTTCTCATTGGTCTTTTTTTTGAATAAGCAGATTTTGTGCATCTTTTCATTAATATAGAAGAAATTAGAACGAGTACAAATTATGATACAACACATGGAACGAACGCAAAACAGCGTGAGCATGGTGCCCAGCGGAGAGACAAGGGATGTTCGATCCGAACAGAGAATACAACACAGCAAAAACCTTCTAGTCCGAGCTCAAGCCATGGAAGGCGAGGAGACAGAGCTTAGGATACCCAAACCGTGTCACAACCAATACAAGGCACCTCCGTCGCGCACCCACGACTTCAACCCGACTAGATCAATGTACCCTACCAAGAACGCCTAGAGATCGAGTGCAGGACCCGGCCGAGATGGAGACGGGAGCCATGGGGGAAGCACTGGCAAAGTCGGACAAAGCGCCCCGGGTGCTCACGCCATGAGAGGCAGGCTAAACGAACGCGGCGCCAACATCTCCAAGACCACCATCGGGGCTGCCACGAGAAAACAAGGCGACTCCTTCAAAGGGAACGAACCCTAACACCGTCGCTGTCCGGCCGAAGAACCGGACCTAGAGTTTCCCCCTATGCTCGAAAAGGGCACAAACAAAGGTCATGACAGCGCCTCCAAGAAGGGAACGACACCCGCGAGTGTCACCGCCGTCGGCATCAGCAAGTCGGGTAGGGTTTTTCGCCCTAGCGTGAGTCTGAGCAATCCCAAAGCCACCAAAATGAAACGAAGATGATGAAGTCGGGTCGTTGGCCAGAGCCATCAATAAAAGAAGGGAGGTTGTGCCCGCCTGTGACGCCCCCGATTCAATCATACACGCAAACGCATACGATCAAGATCAAGGACTCACGGAAAGATATCACAACACAACTCTACAAATAAAAAAAGTCATAGAAGCATCATATTACAAGCGAGGGACCTCGAGGGCTCGAATACAAGAGCTCGATCGTAGACGAGTCAGCGAAAGCAACAATATCTGAGTACAGACATAAGTTAAACAAGTTTGCCTTAAGAAAGCTAGTACAAACTGGGATACAGATCGAAAGAGGCGCAGGCTCCTGCCTGGGATCCTCCTAAACTACTCCAGGTCGTCGTCAGCAGGCTGAACGTAGTAGTAGGCACCTCCCGAGTAGTAGTAGTCGTCGTCGACGGTGGCATCTGGCTCCTGAGCTCCAACGTCTGGTCGCAGCAATCGGGTATAGAAAGGGGGAAAAGAGGGAGCAAAGCAATCGTGAGTACTCATCCAAAGTACTCGCAAGCAAGGAGATACACTACATATGTATGCATTGGTATCAAAAAGAATAAGGGTATCATATGTGGACTGAACTGCAGAATGCCAGAATAAGAGGGGGATAGCTAGTCCTATCGAAGACTACGCTTCTGGTAACCTCCATCTTGCAGCAGGAGAAGAGAGTAGATGGTAAGTTCACCAAGTAGCATCGTGTAGCATAATCCTAACCGATGATCCTCCCCTCGTCGCCCTGTGAGAGAGCGATCACCGGTTGTATCTGGCACTTGGAAGGGTGTGTTTTATTAAGTATCCGGTTCTAGTTGTCATAAGGTCAAGGTACAACTCAAAGTCGTCCTGTTACCGAAGATCACGGCTATTCGAATAGATTAACTTCCCTGCAGGGGTGCACCACATAACCCAACACGCTCGATCCCATTTGGCCGGACACACTTTCCTGGATCATGCCCGGCCTCGGAAGATCAACACGTCGCAGCCCTACCTAGGCACAACAGAGAGGGCAGCATGCCGGTTTAAATCCTATGGTGCAGGGGTCTGGGCCCATCGCCCATTGCACACCTGCAGGTTGCGAGGGCGGCCGGAGAGCAGACCTAGCAACCTCCATTACAAAGGAAGTTGCGTTACGCGGTCCAACCCGGCGCGTGTCGCTCAGTCGCTGACGTCGCGAAGGCTTCGGCTGATACCACGACGTCGAGTGCCCATAACTATCCCCGCGTAGATGGTTAGTGCGTATAGGCTAGTGGCCAGACTCAGATCAAATAACAAGATCTCGTTAAACGTGTTATCTTGAAATAACCGCGAACGCCGACCAGGGCCAGGCCCACCTCTCTCCTAGGTGGTCTCAACCTGCCCTGTCGCTCCGCCACAAGGTAACAGTCGAGGGCCGTCGGGAACCCAGGTCCACCTCTACCGGGATGGAGCCACCTGCCCCTTCAGCCCCCAACTCCGAACAGTATCATAAGTAATGTACAGTATAAAGTATATAACATATGCCCGTGATCACCTCCCGAAGTGATCACGGCCCAGTAGTATAGCATGGCAGACGGACAAGAATGTAGGGCCACTGATGATAAACTAGCATCCTATACTAAGCATTAGGATTGCAGGTAAAGGTAACAACAATAGTAGCAAGGACAGGCTATGCATCAGGATAGGATTAACGGAAAGCAGTAACATGTTACACTACTCTAATGCAAGCAATAGAGAGAAGAATAGGCGATATCTGGTGATCAAGGGGGGGCTTGCCTGGTTGCTCTGGCAAGAGAGAGGGGTCGTCAACCCCGTAGTCGTACTGGGTAGCAGCGGCGTCGGTCTCGGTGTCTAGCGAGAGAAGAGGGGGAAGAAACAATAAATATAATGCAAACAAATGCATGACGATGCACGACATGACAAAGCGCGATGCTAGGTGTGTCCTAACGCGGTACGAGGTGGTACCGGTGAAGGGGAGAAACATCCGGGAAATTATCCCCGGTGTTTCGCGTTTTCGGACACATGAACTGAAGAGGGAAAGTTGCGTGTTCGCTATGCTAGGGATGCGTGGCAGACGAATGGGCTACGTATTCGGGTTCGTTTCGTCGTTCTGAGCAACTTTCATGTACAAAGTTTTTCCATCCGAGCTACGGTTTATTTTATATTAATTTTTAAAAATTTAAATCATTTTTAGAATTTATTTAATTAATTAAATCAACATTATCCAGAATAGTGTTTGCTGACATCAGCAGTTGACCTGGTCAACCCGACAGGTGGGTCCCACTGGTCATATACTGTTTAGTTATTTAACAGTAGTTAATTAGGTTAATTAGCCATTAGGTTAATTAATCATAATTAGTTAATCTAATCAGAATTAATTAAGTTATTTATCTATTTGTTTATTTATTTCAATTATTATTTATTTATTTATTTCTTTTTAATTCTTAATTCTTTTTTTATTTCGTTCTGGGGGGCTGGGCCCCATGTGTCATTGGCCAAAGGCCACACAGGGCGCGGGCAACGGGTTACGGGCGCGCCCCGTTCGGGCGCACGCCCAGGGCACGCGGGCGTGGGCGCTGGCGGCCAGGGCGGCGATGCGCGCAGGGTGGCTCGCCGGAGCCGCCGGAAGCAGCGAC
>NC_041386.1:177545808-177560491 GCF_002162155.2 Triticum dicoccoides | reverse complement strand
AAGCAGCGACGGGCGGCCGGGCATGAAGGGGCGCCGGCGGCCAGCTCGCAGCACGTCGAGGGGGGGAGTCAGGGCGCGGCCCCGCCAGTGGCCGCCCTGGTGAGCGCGGGGCGCCGCGGGCGAACGAGGCGAGGCCGGGGCGCAGGCAAGGCAGCGTGCTTGCAGGGGAGCAGGGGTGATGTAGACCGGACCTCGTTGGCGAGATTCGATCCGTTGTTGCGGTCCGACTTTTCACGACACTCCACCACCAGCAGTAGCAACCTCTCGTCCGCGCACGCGATGTACACGAAGTAGAGGATTTGAACCTTGCGGCCCAGCACGAGAAAACCAATCTCGACGAAGGTACTCACGAGCAAAATAATTTTCACGAAGAAAAATCGCAACATAGAGATTTTCTAAAAATTTCGTTAAAACTTGATACAGGTGTCTACTCTGAAAAACACATCGTGCCTATTTCATATAAAAATAACCTACTGTTTACATGGGCGTACCTTGGATTTTATATCAGCCGAACTATCTAAACAACTTAATAAGCAAGGAAGGAAAATCCTATCTCTATTCTCACAGCTAAAATTTTAAAAAAATAACTCCAAAGACTTGCCTAAAGATAACTCTAGAACTCTAAAGACTTTGCCGTTTACATCTCGGCTGTTTTTATTTCCTAAACAAAACTTGACATAATATAGGTGCACTAACTTGACATAATTATCTGCTGGTGGTCCCCATTCGCAGGCTCACAAGGAGAGCACGTCACGTGGTGTACACCGCCTGGATTTGAAACAATCTGGTGGCCGATCTCTACTAAAGTAGTAGTCCACCTGACACCTTAATTTCTTTGTATGACACGCATCTAGGACTGGACCGTGGACATCAAACTCCTAATGTGCTAATCTCTTTGCAAGTCCATCAAAACTACCAAAGAAATCACGTACATATATAGGATCGGGTGCATGCATGATCATATGCGTCTTCCGGCTGAAGAGAACCTATCTCAGATTTCCTAGTTGCATTTTTATCCGTTGTTGTAGCAAAAGCCTCAACTTCTTTACTATCAATACAAAATTGAAGTATTTTTGGCACATAATTATTTTTGACCTGTGGTGCATTATTAAGCGACGATGTCTGAACAACAACACCATTAGCTGTAGTCGTGGTCGTATCAAGGGGCGACGGATGGGAGCAGCGACGTGAGCGGCTGCGGCGGATGGAGCTGCCGAGGCGCGGGCGCGCGGGTCGCGTGGCCGGGTACGCACGCTGGGCGCGGCCAGCGCGGGTCGCGTGGCCGGGTACGCACGAGGGAGAGGAGGGGGCACAAAGGAGTCCCTGAGGGGCGACGCCGAGCCCGGCTGGCGGTGGCCTTAGCGGCGCGGCGACTTGCGTTGGGCGCGGCCGTGCGGGAGGAGGGGATCGAGCAGGGGCGCCCCTCCCCCAGGCACGAGGCGTGCGTGTGTGTGTGCGCGCGTGTGTTGCGTGGGGTGGCGGCGGTGTGGGAGACGAGGATGAGGTGGGGATCGTGGTTGGTTAGGGTTTGGCTGGGAGCAGCGTGGCCTAAGTAGGCCAATAGGTGGGCCGACCTGGCTAGCCCAGTGGCCAGCTGGGCCGGTTGGTCCCGGGGGAGGGTTTGGTCTTTTTCTTTTTTTAAAAGTTTTTTTGTTTTTATTCATTTCCCTTTTCTTTTCTGTTTAAATTTTATTTCTCAAATTGTTTTAGTTTTGTAAAATATTCAATTAGCATCTAACCTAGTAACATTAACTATACCACTGCCACAGCAACTTTGGCACCTAGCTAAAATAGTTTAGTATTTTATAAAATACAATAGGAGTATAGTTAATTGTTTTTGCTGCTGTTTTAATCACTTAGGGTATTTAATCATTTTATAAAGATGTTGTTTCCCACCAATATTATCCATGATTTATTTGTCACATTAAGAACATTTTAGTTTTGACTTTTGAAAACTTTAATTGTTTAACTTGATTTTAAATTTGAATTTTGAACGGGATTTGAACCATCGCAAGATTAATAACGGTAATCGTGGTGACGTGGCACGGAGGGTTATTGTAGCGTAACTATCCGGGCGTCACACCGCCGCCAGATAATGGCACCGAACGTCACGGACACACGAGCTTTGGATCTGTCAGAAGGACGAGGCATGGAGGTGGGTGGGGTGGGAGAGACAACAAGGCATGGGCAGTCAACGCAAGGGGTCTGACAATGGCAAGCGACCATGAGGAGCCAAGAACCAGAGAGATGTGGATTTGGATTGTCGGGGCAGGAGCCGCTAGAAAACCGGTGAGACCAATAAGCTGGAGGGTATGCAACTACCGTATCACTAAGGCCGGAACAACGCAGACAAAGGATGCTCGAGGACGCATGTCCAGGGCCACCAGGGCTGGAGCTGCACCGACAAGTAGCCCATTGCGAGGCCTCTCACGCCCGACGTGCCACCATGTCGACGCGCCGGGAAAAGAACCATCAGAATCCCTTCAAAGCCGTCTTCCCATAGCTGTCACCATAGAGGCGGGAGGCAACGCCGGAGACGAGGAGAAACTCCTGCGGTCGAGAGGGGTCGTCGCTCCTGGAGGTGATCTTGCCCCCACACCATCTGGCAGCCATGGCGCGCTCGCATTAACATCACAAGGCGAAATGCCTCATCACCACCTTCCATAGGCGCGCATGGCCTTCGTCGGTGTTCCCTCTGGCAGCGGAGATGCGAGGGTCTGGGGTCACTGGCGGCGCGACTAGAGTTCTCCATGTCGCATGTCTCTCATCGGAAACGACGTGCACCCAAAGAGTTTTAAATTTCTTTATCAAAAGGAAGATGATGAAACTAATTTGAAGTGCTGCAAGGGTGAGCTGCCATGGTAGATTGTTCGCAGCACCACTGATATCCATCACAATACGGTAAGTTTTATTCCTTTCATTCCATATTAATTAAGGCCGAGTTGGATGTATCTAGACGTTAATTAATATTAGGACGAAAGAAGTAATAAACAGCATAGCAAGTCGAATTTTGTTAAAACTTCAAATAAAACCTCTTCTCTACGAGGCAGAAAACCCCAAATAAAAGGAAAGGGTTGAAAACGAGACGCAGCAGGCGAGGCAAAAGGGCCATTATTCCTTGACACCCCTCGCACACTTCTCCCCTTGTCCTCCGAATCCCAAATCCAAACAAGAAGAAACAATACTACAATCCTCTTTCTCTTTCTCTTTCTCTTTCTCCCTGCGCCGCGACGTCTTCCGCTCCCTGCCCTGTCTTCTCGCGCACACTAACCAATCCGAGCGTCCGGCGACGCGGCTCCCAAATCGCCACGCACCGATCGGGCCCGGCGCCACTGGGGTTCCCGTGCCATTGCCCCAATCGGGAGGCATTCATCTGCGCGCCGCTGCCCTGCCCCGTCGCGGCGGTGGCGGTGGTGGTATGATCAGTAGAGGGCCACGCGGCGGCGGCGGCGGCGGCGGCGGAGATTAGGGTCTTGGGAAGGGGGAGGAGGTTATGAAGGCGACTGCGCCGCCGGCGAAGAGGCGGAGGGGCCCGCGGCTGGCGGTGCTGGCGCTCGTCTTCTGCTCGCTGCTCGTGCCGATCGCCTTCCTTTTCAACCGCTTCCCCGCCGGTGAGTTCTTCCCGTCCCTCTTGTCCCCACCCGGATTTTGGTAATGCGGGTGGCGCCGCGGCTTACTCGATCGGATCCGCGCCATTCCCGGCGGATCTGTTCCGGGAGTGTTGTTTCGTTAATTGTCGTTTAGTGCTGGATTCTGGTGTTTTTGTCCTTCTTACTTGAGCCAATTTTCTGATTGGTTTGGTTGTTTGCTGCAGTGTATGTGACGGATGAGCGCCCCCAACAGGTAACTTTCTCTTTTTTTTTTCTAACAAAAATTAAAATTATATGCGGACGTTTGTCCAAGTTTTCATGGACTGCTTTTTATGAAAATGGTCATGGGTTGGGATAGTATGACTGATTCCTGCTACCACGTGTTCATTTGTGCTGCATTTAGGAGGTTGCTTTGCCTTCATTCGATCGCTTAGTGGTAGAAAGAGACAGGATTGTACATGAAGTGCCGCGGCAGGGTGGTAGAGATGTGAACGCAGAGTCAGAGGTTAGTGGCTTTGCATTTTTTTTTCTTATGTACTGACAGTGATGAACTCATATAACCGCATCTAGATCATTCCACCGAAAGCTATGTGTATTTTGTTCGACACTTCTAGTGTTTGGTTTTAGCCCCTGTTTGTTCTCCGCTATTAATGTCATGAAACTTAATAACACTAGTGATGCCTACTAGCATGCCTTGTAACTAAAAGATACAGTACCCCATAATCTTTGATGTTCACTAGCATGAGAAATAGCAGTTCAGAACTTTGGTCCTGACTTTTGTTCAGTAGGCCAAAACATGAGCCCACAAGTTCGTTTAAAATTAACAGGCCATGCTTGCTCTACTCTCACATTAGTCATTTCTGCCACTCTTCCTCATACTGTCTATCAGCATGTTTCAGACTTACCAGCAGGAGTAGGCATTTTTTCCAAATACCAGCTAGTTTAGGCCTATGCTAAAAGGAAATTGTGCATAAGCTCTTACATAAAAAAAATTAAAGAAAATTTTATCGACTGACTGTATCACTGAAGTATATGGGGTTACTTGAAGCAGACCAGATTGAGTTGGATGGTGTTTTTTTGTCAGCTTAAGGAAACATGGTGCACTCCTCACCATTGTCTTCTTCTGTGCCACCTCTCTTCGACCGAATAGGACAATATGGAAAACGCATACAGAAATAATTCAAGCAAACAGCTACAAACCACCCCACAGGGATGACAAACAAAGTGATATATCAAAGAAGTACTATATTTAATCTCTCCACCCTAGTCTCTTTCTTCATGATTATGCACTATGAAGGCTGTGAAAAGTATATGTTGTAGAATCAGTTAATACATTCTGTTATTATTTTTGCATAGATTACTAGTGTTTTCCGTTACAGCTTTGGATAATTTGAATCCTTGATGTGTTACTCTTTTTCTTTCAGGATGCGCACGGAAAGAATTCCGAGGGCAATATAGACTTGCATCACCAAATTGATACTGAACATAAAGTTAAAGGTTAGTAGTGGCTGCAACACTGTTACATAAAGTTTAATTGAATATATGAGAATACCATAATCAATTATGCACCAAATTCCATTCATGTAAGTGAACTTTTAGATATACATCATTTTGAAATGTTTCAGGAAAAATATTATAATGTTGTAGGAACCAGTTACCTGGACACTGAAAAATAGTTGGCCTTTTACTCAATTTGCTTCAGCACCTCACCATCTTCGCTGTTACTTGTTTCCAGTGCAGGCCTTTTTGCCACTATATCTTAAAATAAACTATTAACACATAATTCTGAACAAATGCTGGTGTGTTTATCTAGGATGTGATGATAATTAACCATACTTTTTTTTCTAAGGTCAAGCAATGTATGCGTGTGTAGTGCATCTTCTCTACCTGATTCTCTTCTCATGATGTACTCATGTTTCAGTTGGTCATGCTGACCCACTAATTGGCACTGTATGCAGTTCTCCCCGCACCAAAAATTGAACAAGCGAAGCCAGTACCAGTTCCAGTTCCACCCAGAAAAGTATGATGGCTCTTGTTTTGCTGTTTCTCTTTGTACACAAGTCATGATTTACCTTCTGAAGCATAACTTCATTTTCCCATTAATATATACTTACTTTCTCTTACTTGAGCCCAAGCTGTAATTTTGTTACTCTTTTAAGAGAAGTACTGATGATTTGGAGAATATATTGATGCCAGGATTTCAGTGACAACAACATGAGACGTCCCAGGGTCCCAAGTGCTGATGAATTGGAGAAGGCTAAGGCTTGTCAGCTTGAATTCGGGAGTTACTGTCTCTGGTCCATTGAACACAAAGAAGTTATGAAAGATGCCATTGTAAAAAAACTAAAAGATCAGCTATTTGTGGCTCGATCTTACTACCCAAGCATTGCCAAACTTAAAGGAAAGGAGGCACTGACTCGTGAATTGAAGCAGAATATCCAAGAACATGAGAGGGTTCTAAGTGAATCCATTGTTGATGCTGATCTACCATCCTTGTGAGTATTTATTCGGCATGCTTGTTATTCTTCTTGCCCCGTTTAGCATTTCATGGTTCCATCTTGTATGTTGAAATTATGACAGCAGATCGTTTATGCATTGCATGGGGTTGAAATGCTTTGTTACATCTTACATGTATATTTTTTCTTAGTGTTCATCTTGAATTTGTATCCGGTATGGTTGACTGGGAAAGTACTATCAGTCGTGACTGTGCATTTTATTGTTTGTTACTGAATGACACTTGACCTGTGCTTTCAGCATAAAAAAGAAGATAGAGAGGATGGACCGTGCAATAGCAAGAGCCAAATCGTGCACTGTGGATTGTAACAATGTTGACAAAAAGCTTCGCCAGATACTTCATATGACGGATGATGAAGCTCATTTTCATATGAAGCAGAGTGCCTACTTATACAACCTTGGTGTTCACACGATGCCCAAAAGTCATCATTGCCTTAATATGAGGTTGACAGTAGAATATTTTAAATCAACTACATTGGATTCAGATGACTCTCCTGTCCATAAGTTTAATGTTCCAGATCATAGGCACTACATTATATTATCCAAAAATGTGCTTGCCGCTTCCGTTGTCATCAACTCATCTGTTAGTAGTTCTGAGGTATGCAGGCAACTTATACTCTTTTGCTGATTGAACATCTTCTGGGTTTGGCATTGCTGATGTTCCTTTTGGTGTTTTGCAGGAGACCAGGAATGTAGTCTTTCATGTACTAACCGATGCTCAAAATTTCTATGCAATGAAGCATTGGTTTTCAAGAAATGCCTACAGAGAATCAGCTGTCAATGTCATTAACTACGAGCATATTATTTTGGAGAATTTGCCAGAGTTCAGCATGCAGCAGTTGTATATGCCCGAGGAATTCCGTGTTTTCGTCAGTAGCTTTGAGCGACCTACCGAGAAGTCTAGAATGGAGTATTTATCAGTGTTTAGTCACTCACATTTCTTTATTCCGGAAATATTTAAAGATTTAAAGAAGGTGATTGTGTTGGATGATGATGTCATTGTTCAACGTGATCTCTCTTTCTTGTGGAATCTTGATATGGGAGATAAGGTGAATGCCGCAGTCAAGTTTTGTGGCCTGAGACTGGGCCAACTAAGAAACCTTCTCGGCGAGGCAATGTACGATCCCCAGTCATGTGCATGGATGTCTGGGTTGAATGTCATTAATTTGGAAAAATGGAGAGAGTATAATGTTACAGAGAATTACCTGCAACTCCTGGAAAAGGTTGGTTTGTTGTCAGCCTGATTTTATTTCAAGTTCTAAAGCATGCATTGTATTTTGTTTTATTCCAATATTTCCAACCATCATCCATACTTGATATAGTGAGCACTTGTGATACTATCTTAAACTCTTTAGTTTCAGTCTATTTGAAAAATGCATGATTTGGGCCCATCTTGCATGAAGTGATTAGCTTATTATCACTTCTACTCTTATTCTATTACAGTTCCGGAACAATGATGACGAGGCCTCACTACGAGCTGCAGCTTTACCTATAAGCTTGCTTTCCTTCCAGAATCTTGTATATCCTCTTGATGAGAGGTTGACTTTATCTGGGCTCGGCTATCAGTACGGAATTGAAGAAAAAGTGATCCGAACTTCTGCATCATTGCACTACAATGGTAATATGAAACCTTGGCTTGAATTGGGTATACCAAATTACAGGAAGTACTGGAAGAGGTTTCTGGCACGAGATGAGCGATTCATGGACGAGTGCAATGTAAGTCCATAGCATACTTTGGAAACCAGAAGATTTGACTGACGGTAGATTGTTTCGTCTACTGCTGTACTATATACCAAGAGGGCAAAGCACTTGGAGTGAAAAGACCAGGAAAGAAGTCATTAGCCATCAATTTTGACAGGGTAGATCCAACACCATCTGTTCATTGAAATTAGTGAGCTTGATGGGTGGTTTTTCTGCAGTTAGAGAAATTAGCCTTAAGTCGAAGGATAATGCGGTAGGCAATGGTGATGTGTAGTGGTGAGGCTTCAGGTAAAAGGGAGTGTTCACTCTCATCATCTAGAATACGGGACAGGATTGTTGGTGATGCGTTGTGGCACCTTTAATTGAAAATTGGTGCCTTACACGTCATTGATGCAGGCTGATTCTTTTCTTCGTTAAATTTTTGACCCAAATTCTTTGTTCTTAGTTACTGCACATTGATTGTTTATCAAAGTTATGTGGATGGGAGGTATATTTGGTTTGTCAGAAACTTGTCGGTCACAACTAACAAGGTTGACAGCTCGGTGGATATCTTTGCACATTCTTGTTCATTTTCTTGCGTCACGGAAAATGTGAAATGGGTGTGTTCTTAACTGGTAACTCTCGTTCAAGAAGAGTACGATGGGCCTCTCAGTTTGTTGTTCATTCATGTCCTTTCTTTCATGTAGTCGAGACCCTGAACTTGCAAGTTCCGACGTTGGTACACGATGTGTTAATATTTGCTGAGATCCTGAGACTTGCTGCCGAAACATTTACATGTGTGCAGTATGCATTAGGTAGGGATGATAGAAGTGCCATCGGTATTTGAAAATAAACTAGTCGGTGATCTGGTGAGAGTGGACGATCTGCACACAGGGGCATCTGCACCCGCTTTTCAAAAATGTACTTTTTACGTGTTTTGTAATGTTGAAAAATTCTATTAAAAAAATATGCATACATGTCGGCAAAGATACGTCCACGGCACAAAATTTTGTGTAAAAAAGTATTTTTGTTTTGTCTCAGTAAAAAAACAAATTTTACTACTTCTAAATAGCGTTTCACGGCACAAAATTTTGTCTTTTTTGCATAGGCTACAAAAAAAATTGTTTTCCTGTGAAACTTTCTGCACACACATGGAATATGAAGATGTCCGCGTGCACCCTTTTTCAGAATTTTTTGACATTGCAAAATGTGTTTTTCAAAATGGATTCATATGTATTCGGGTTTATCCATGCACTTCTCGTGATCTGGCGGACATATCTCATGGCATTGTGCAGCCAGCCGTTTTTATACCTTTTTAAAAGGAGACCACCGCTGTCTCATGAAAGCTCTAGCTACGCAAGGACACCTCGAGGTCCCGACTGGGAGCCCGGATCCGTAAATCAGAGACAAACAAAGGAGTTTTGAGTTTTACGGAAGTCCTCTGACATCCCGGTTCATCCAAAATCTTTTTCGGACCCACGTCTTCATCTGTCTCATTTTTTCTCCTTTCTCTATTGCCTTCGCTGCCGCTCCATCATCCCGGCTGCCACGCTATACCCCTGCTCGAACTCTACGTCTCTATCACCTCCAGCATTCCAAGCGGGCTCCATCCCGCTTCTCCTTTGTCGTCGTTCAGCCCCTGTCTTCTGACTGCCCCGCCAGGTACCATCCGCTACTACTACTCACCATTCTTATACCAGTCGTTGTTCAATGTATTGTCAGAGCTAAAAAAGTTTTCCATTCTTTCTAGCAATGAATTACGATTGAAGTACATATACGAGCACTATGTTGAGTCGTCCGACGAGGAGGACTACTCGGATGAGACGACGATGATGCAGGCGGTCCTTGAAGACACAGAGCGTGTGGAAGAGCATGTTCTCAGTTCTCAAGGGCTCGATCAAGGGTCGTTGAGTGCTCAACCGCAATAGGGCGCGCGTCCATTTGACACTGATGGGCGACTACTTTGCCCCAGATGCACTCCTCGCTGACCATTTTTTGCCGACATTTTCGAATGCGCAAGACTGTCTTCGATCGTTTGTACTGTGGCGTCCGGTCCTATGATGACTACTTCATCTTGAAGAAGGACGTTGTGGGAACGATTGACTTTTCTAGTTACCAGAAGTGCACGGCCGCACTACGGATGCTTGCATATGGCACGGCCGCTGATTCGTGGGAAGAGTACCTACGGATTTCTGAGAGCACATGTGGAGATGCCATGGTTAGGTTTGCAACTGCCATGGTCGAGGTATTCGGACCTCAGTACATGAGAGAACCAATTATGGTAGACACCGAGACACTCTTGGCAATCTTAGAAGCAAGAGGGTGGCCAGGTTTGCTTGGATCTCTTGATTGCATGCATTGAAAATGGAAGAACTGCCTGAAGGCTTTACAAGGGCATAGGGTCATGTTAAGAAGCCCACCATCATTCTTGAATCAGTTGCATCACATGATTTTTGGACTTGGCACACTTTCTTTGGCATGCCCGAGTCTCACAATAACATCAATGTGCTGCAGCGATCACCGTTGTTTGCGAGGCTGACTGAAGGAAAAGCTCCTTCTTGCCACTATATCGTTGTAAGGGCATATTTATCCCTTAGTAGTTTTGGTGATTGATGACAATGCTTTTGCGGACTAGTCGTGTGCATTGAGCATTTCAGATATATCATATCTAGGCACAAGACGATTTGGTGCCACACGAAGACTATTGAAGACGGTGTTTCTCTACGTTTCTTTTCGGTGGTTTGAGTCATAGGAAATCCGTACTATTAAGAAGGGTCTGCATTGAAAAGGTTTGGGTGGAATCAACACGTATACATATGTTCCTTTTGCACCACCTTTCCTTTGGCTCTTTGGAGCATTCTCCGTTTCTCCGAATCTCTGCAAAAGGATTGACTTCGAGTGTTGCTGAACTGGGGCATGCGGTAGTACTGCTCCTCAGAGCAGTAGTACCGCAGGCCCCTGCGGTAGTACCGGCCTTGGGCGCGGTAGTATCACTTCTCTGACGCATTAGTACCGTGGCCTCAGGTCTAGCTCAGCAGCACAAGCGGAAGTAGGGACGAATGTAATTTTTTACATCCGCGCCCTACACGGTAGTACCGCTCCTGGCTTCTGGTACTACCGTGTCGGATTTTTGCATAGATCCAAACTCAGCAGAAGTTGCCACGGATGTATTTTTATATGTCCATGCCTTCCCAAATCTGGACTATCCCTGCCTTGCGGTAGTACCGCGCCAGCGGTTCTACCGCCCTCTGCTTCGTCGCATCAGGACTGTGTTGGATACTGCTGCGTGGGCGGTAGTACTGCAGTGCCTTGCGGTAGTACCGCGTCTCCGGTGCGGTAGTACCGTGCGTTGCAGGCTGAGTTGGTGGATAACAGTTGGATTTGCTCTTCCACTATAGAAGGGAGTCATCTTCTCCAAGTTGACTTACCACTTCCACCCCCAAACTCAATTGTTGCTCTAAGCTCCATTTTTGTCCGATCTCTCTCCCTAACCAATCAAACTTGTTGATCTCATAGGGATTGGTTGAGAAGGTCTAGATCTACACATCCACCAAGAGATATTTGATTCCCCCCACTAATCCCTCGCGGATCTTGTTACTCTTGGGTGTTTGTGACGCCCCCGATTTGACCGTACACTAATCATACACGCAAACATGTACGATCAAGATCAAGGACTCACGGAAAGATATCACAACACAACTCTATACACAAAATAAAATAATACAAACTTTATATTACAAGCCAGGGGCCTCGAGGGCTCGAATACATAAGCTCGAATGCACAAGAGTCAGCGGAAGAAATAATATCTGAGTATAGACATAAGTTAAACAAGTTTGCCTTAAGAAGGCTAGCACAAAAATAGCAATGATCGAAAAGGCAAGGCCTCCTGCCTGGGACCTCCTAACTACTCCTCGAAGTCGAACTCTGCGTAGAACCATCCTCGGGATCCTCTGGCTCCTGGACTCCATCATATGATCGCAGTAACCGGGAAAAGGGGGAAAAGAAGTAGGAAAGCAACCGTGAGTACTCATCCAAAGTACTCGCAAGCAAGGAGCTATGCTACATATGCATTGGTATCAATGAAAGGGGTAGTATATGTGGACTGAACTGCAGAATGCCGGAATAAGAGGAGGATAGCTAGTCCTATCGAAGACTACGCTTCTGGGAGCCTCCATCTTGAAGCAGTAGAATAGAGTAGATGGTAAGTTAACCAAGTATCATCGCATAGCATAATCCTACCCGGCGATCCTCTCCTCGTCGCCCTGTTAGAGAGGGACCACCGGGTTGTATCTGGCACTTGGAAGGGTGTGTTTTATTAAGTATCCGGTTCTAGTTGTCATAAGGTCAAGGTACAACTCCGGGTCGTCCTTTTACCGAGGGACACGACTATTCGAATAGATAAACTTCCCTGCAGGGGTGCACCACATTTCCCAACACGCTCGATCCCCTTTGGCCGGACACACTTTTCTGGGTCATGTCCGGCCTCGGAAGATCAACACGTCGCAACCGTACCTAGGCACAACAGAGAGGTCAGCACGCCGGTCCAAATCATATGGTGCAGGGGTATGGGCCCATCGCCCATTGCACACCTGCATATTATCAACGTGGCCGGTAAGCAAACCTAGCCTCCCTAATACAAGAGCAGGCGTTCCAGTCCAATCCGGCGCAAGCCGCTCAGTCGCTGACGTCAGGAAGGCTTCGGCTGATACCATGACGTCGAGTGCCCATAACTGTTCCCGCGTAGTTGATTGGTGCATATAGGCCAGTGGCCAGACTCATATCAAATACCAAGATCTCGTTAAGCGTGTTAACTGAATTAACCACGGACGCCGATCAGGGCCAGGCCCACCTCTCTCCTAGGTGGTCTCAACCTGCCATGTCGCTCCGCCACAAAGTAACAGTCGGGGGCCATCGAGAACCCAAGCCCACCACTACCTGGATGGAACCACCTGCCCCTTCAGCCCCCACATCGGAATCACTTGCGGGCACTCTATGAGCTGACCCGACTTTAGTTACCACATGTATCATGTATTATGTATATAAGTATAAACCCATGATCACCTCCCGAGTGATCACGGCCCGATAGTATAGCATGGCAGACGGACAAGAATGTAGGGCCACTGATGGAATACTAGCATCCTATACTAAGCATTTAGGATTGCAGGTAAAGGTAACAACGGTAGTAGCAAGGACAGGCTATGTATCAGAATAGGATTAACGGAAAGCGGTAACATGCTACACTACTCTAATGAAAGCAATAGAGAGAAGAATAGACGATATCTGGTGATCAAGGAGGGGGGGGGGGGCTTGCCTGGTTGCTCTGGCAAGAAGGGTTCGTCGTCGATGCAGTCGATCACAGGGGTACCGACATCGGTCTCGGGGTCTATCGGAAAGAAGTAACGGAGGGGAACACAATAAATAACAGAGCAATCAAAGCATCACAAAGTATAACATGGCAGTGGTGCTAGAGGCGACCTAACGCAATACTTGATGATACCGACAAAGGAGGGAAACACCCGGGAAAGTATTCTCAGTGTTTCATGTTTTCTGGACAGATGAACCGGAGGGAGAATGTTGCATGTTCGCTATGCTAGGGACGTGTGGCTGACAAACGGACTGCGTATCTGGATTCGTCTCGTCGTTCTGAACAACTTTCATGTACAAAATATTTTCTTCCGAGCTATGAATTATTTTATATGATTTTTCAAAGTTTTTAAATGATTTTCTAATTTCTGGATTTAATTTAATTCAAAACTAAATTAGTACTTAAATGCTATGGGTACACAGGAAGTGTACCCAGAAGTATGCACCTCAGGCTGACAGGTGGGGATAGTTGACTAAGTCAACTACCCGGTCAGCACCCAGTCAGCAGAGGCTGACGGGTGGGCTAGGGGATGCTGATTAGCGGTCAATAGGTTAACATTGACCGGTCAAACAGGCAGATGGGGACCACCTGTCAGTGACACATCTATTTAACAGGTATTTCTCCTAAAATTTCTTTAATTAGCTGGCGAGGCCCACATGTCATACTCTAGTTTATTAATAGGTTTATTTTCAAAACAAGGCTAGTTTAGTGTGTGGACCCCCAACGTCAGTGCGTGTTTATGGGGTATTAGTGGCTAACGACAACCACGACGGTGAATTAGCGCCGGCGACGATCAGCGGCACGGGAGCTCACCGGAAACGGCGTACGGGGCACTGTTCACGGCGCGGGTCGAGAAGAGGGGTCAATGGGTGCGAGTGGTGTCCGGAGCGGCGGCGGCGAGGTCTGCGAGCGTGGTGGTCGGAGGTGGAGGGTCGCGCACGGCCGAGGCGTGGTGGCTGTAGCAGCAGGCAACACCAGCAGCGGCGAGGGCTGGCAGGGCGAGCGCACGCGCGGGCGGGGCGACCATGGACGGGGGTTGCGCGGCGCAGCGGTGGCCACGAGCGGCAGTGCGCGCCAAGGGCGAGGCTGGGTGGCCATGGGCGTAGCCGGTGCAGCTGGCCAACGCGGGCGTGGCCGAGGTCGAACACAACAGGTGCGGGCGGCGCGGTGACCGCGGGGCAAAGGGAGCGATGACCGGAGCGGGCAAACGCGGACGGCGAGCGCGGGAGGTGGAGCGCGGCTAGCAGGGGTCGGGTGCGGCTGTGAGGTAGGGGGAGAGGAGGGGGGCGCTCACAGCCGTTGACGAGAGAGGGGGCGGCATGGCTTGTTGGAGACAGCGAGGGTGAGGCGGGGAGGCACCGACGAGGCCGGGCGACGGTGTGGCGGCATCGGAGATGGCGGGCGGCGACACAGGTACTCCCCGGCTCGGATCCAACGGCGTGGGAGTCGAAGGCGAGGCGAGCGAAGGTCCAGGGCACGGTGGTGCGGCGAGTCGCGGCCAGTGGCCACGGCGGCGATGAGGCAGCGGCGACGG
>NC_041386.1:177483136-177545463 GCF_002162155.2 Triticum dicoccoides | reverse complement strand
GGTTATGTAGGGGCGCGGCTGGGCCAGCCTAGTGGCCTGTTGCCCTGCTGGGCCGAGGCCCAGTTGAGGGCGGGGGTTGGTTTCTCCTTTTTTTCCTTTTTACGTTTATTAGTTTTCTAATTTATTTTTAATTAAAAATAATAATAATACAGTTTCTACATTAGTATACTAATGCCACAGATAATTTGGCACTAAATAAATTAGTTGTTTACTCTATAATTTATAAAAGGTATTTAATAAATTGTTATAGCCATTGTTTTATTTATTTTAGAACATTTAAACACTTTATAAAAATGTGGTGTTTCCACCATTATTACTTATGAATTATTTGACACAACCCGAACATTTTAGTTTTAATGTTTGAAAACTTTTATCATTTGACTTTAATTTAAAGTTGAATTTGGATCGGTTCTGAACTAACGCGAGGTTAACAACAGTAATTGAGGTGACGTGGCATCATTAGCAGAGGGTTACTATAGCTTAATTATTCGGGCGTCACAATTCTCCCCCACTATAAGAAATATCGTCCCGAGATTTAAGAGGTGGTGAAGGGGGAAAGGTTTGATAACGAATCTAGCGGGTCTTCTCATTCTGGCTTGCTCTTCTCGAAGAGGCCGATCCAATACATTGATGTATTCATTTCTCTGCTTCAGGTCATCATGATGAAATCGGCATCCTTTCTTCGGAAACTCCATCATACTTACGAAATAATTAAAGGGTGGTTATTCCGGAAGAACGAACCTCTGCAAGGTTGACTACCTGGTAGCTAACATCGGGGAGGTGGCGGAAAGTAACTCTCGAACTGAAACTTAAGAAAATTTCAAGAGCAAAGTAAGAAGTTACCATGAGAAGTTTAAGCGGGTAGGCAATCGTTCAATGCGTGAAGAAAGTGGGAAAGGGGGTCCAAAGCAACGAGAATAAGTATTGCGTGTGATACCAAAGTAGATTTCTAGGAAGATGACCCATGAATTACATACGAAATCAAACGCGAGAAATAACTTTGACAACATGGGTGTACAGGAGAGTCAGGTTTCGATCCTGTGGAACTATGGGTTATGGGCCCACCATGTGGTTAAAAGTAGGAAGGGCGTTGACATCTTGCACGGTCATGATAGCAAGACATGTCAGAGGGTAGCCTATCAGTTATGTCGGCAACAATGTCGATACCAACGGCGAGGGACGAAGAGAACCATTTTCCTGCTTGTTGAACGAGGCGTACCATCAGGCAAAGTTCTCGTCCATCAGTGACTACCGGAATGTCATCAATAGTAGTAACAAGGTCTTGCTTGACAGAATTGTACACTGGGGTGTTTACATAAGCAGGAGAATATTACTGCTTAGATCATATAGACCTCGAGAAAGGTCAAACCAAACAATGGAAAGGACAATATGATTATAAAATTAAATAGAACAATGGAAAGGAAAATGGGGACAAATAGAGCATGACATCCATGACAGGATAGAAGTACAAAATCATTTAGGTAAATGAAGAGGAATTTCATGACATTACCCAAACAACGGTGTTAGGGTAATTGATAAAGAAAATTTAGCATTTGTGCTTCAAATGTTCTTATTGAAAATCGGAGTACCACAGATTTGCTTCGAGATAGCATTGACATGGTCTTCAAGCAAAGGTCGGATTTTGGATACTCAAAGGATCCATCAGGAACAACTTGTAGAATAAGCCTTATAATTTCCTGAGGGAAGAACGGGTAACCTTGCTAAAAAGGAAAGTGTAACAATAGGTCCTCTGGCCAGGTACGTTGGGCATGACATCACCTTATCGGGTTAAAGTCCAATGTTATAACTCTTGGGAATATGTTCCAACCATTATATCTGACCGAGATTCAGATCTGATTGGTGTCAGGATACCTCAGACTTAGGATGCCTGAGAAGAAAAGGTGCAACGCAATTGACGAGATGCCGATATGAGATTCTCGGGCAAATGAACTATGGAAGCGAGTTCCGAAACAATAGTTCATCATTAAACCAAGGAGAGTATGAGAATGTGGCTGATGGACTTAACGACAATTTATCGAGATTAACAAAAGATGGATTTCCACAATTATGTGAACAAGGAGATAACAATTGTCGGATCAAATGATATAATGAGGTATGCTCGAGGAAAACATACACAATTAAACATTGGTTGAAAGGTGCACCCGGAATATGGGCTTAGGTAGTACGATCAATGTTAGAATGGTGATTCGATAACAGATGGTCTAAGAATGAAATATCGACCATTAACTTCAAAGCAATAGGGTTGGTAGAACTTTTGAAGTGGCACATCATAGTTCAATTGTCGGTTTTCCGATTAGAAACAAAACGGGGACCAAGGAATGAATGGTGCCTGTGAGAAGTATCACTATACCAAGAATTCTTAAGAGGTGGAGCAATCCTTGCAACATCCTTGACATAAAGGACAGTAATACTTCAAGGTAGAACATAATACAAACTGGATAGCAAGTTGCATCCATAACATGAACAAGTTTGTGTTGGGGGAAGGCAAGAATGTTGTCGATGATAACACAATCATCGAGGGGCAAGGATGGTATTTTCCATCATGAATTTGATTGATATCCTAGAAGGAGTGAAAATGTTGATCATGACCATGACAAATTTTGTCGAGAGGCTCCGCAAAGAAGCAATTGAACAACGACTGCACCAACCAAAAGGACTGATGCAGCAAAAGATTATTGGAGCCACAGATACGACACAAACTCGGGGTCAAGTTTGTTGTTCGAGGTGAAACGATATGACGAGGAAATTGACAAAAGCTTAGTTCATCATAGAAAGTTGTGCTCCGAGAATAAGGACCAGGTAGCACAGTCAAGGTTTAGCATGATGATGATGATGTAGTAAATCGGCTAGGAATGACATGATCGAGTACAAACTCATAAGCAATGAAGTTTACTAAGTGTTGTTGAATCGCATGGCGGACTCGATTCAGCTATCAGTGTCCTTGAGTGTCTAACAACTCAGAACCCATGGAAAATTGGAATCAGTGAGGAATAATAATTGAGGAAGAACTCATAAGAAGTTATGTAGTTTCGTGATATTCTCGAGATACCAGGGTGTAATACTCGACGAAAGATCAAAGTAAAGGTTGGATTGGTGTATTGATCCACAGAAGACAAGTGCTTAAACTTGCATGAGAAATGGTATTTAAGGGAGAACATGGTCGGAACAACAATTGCAAAAGGCCAGATCCCAGATATAAGATGAACTTATACCAAGGGAATAATTAATTTAAGAGAAGCTTTAATGATAAGATCTACATCGTGTCCATGGGCATGAACACAAAGTCCAAGGTCGACTCCCACTTCTTCAATGCATAACCTTACATTTACCTCCTGTTTTCGAAGTTGTAGTGTTGAAAAGTTATCTGATGAAGCGTCAGCAGGGTATAACCCGCATAACTTTCGGGATCACACAAATTAGGGAAGGCATAGGTTCAACCCATCGGGGCATCTTAGGAACATATACCACAAACTGTAGGAGTAGTTAGCACAAGATCGAAAGTAGAGCACGGTTGACAAGCAGAGGTTACAAGTCTCCAAAGGCATAAGACATGATTTACCAAAAGGCATTATGAATCTGAGGTAAACTCACAAGGTTATTGAATATGAACGACACTATTGGATGAAATCCAACAAATGATCTGGCGGTCCACAAGGGATCTGATGTGAGCATCGGTACTCAACTAGAAGGAGAAAGAATGCAAGGAGATCATATTATAGTAACAACTGACTAATTCAAAGCTCAATGTAAAGGAATTATGATTTCCGCTCTGATTAAGGATGGATAAGTTGAGTAAGATTAGGGGTACAATCAATGACAATTTGATTGGTCGAGACCCAGCTCATGTTTAAAAATGACATCTGAGCCGGAAGGATGAATTCTAGGATCTGATTGAGGATTGCGAGCATTCGCAACATATTGAGTCAACAGACTCAAAATGGAAATGACAAGGGATGCCAATAAGATCACGAGATTTATGGTATTAACCATAATTGCAAGCAAGCAAGAATTTCAAGAACAACGGGCTATTGAGGATTTTCAAAAGATCAAATAGTATTTTGAAGGCTTATGTGAAACACCTGAACAACTAAGAATGAGCGGATACTCGATAAGTGCAAGGAATTATCCGTAGGGGTATTCTTCTGGCAAAGAACTGTAAGGCAGTAAGCTCAAAGGATACTCGGAACAACGGAGAGCAGTTCGTTGGACCTTGTAATAACAACATCAATGGTATTGAATGTAAGAATTGCAGGTGTATGCAGTTATCCACGAGGATATAACAGTGGTAGGGAATTTGCAAGGGCGGTGGGCACAAGTGTCTCGGGAGAACATCGTAGAGTATCTTCGGAGTCTTCTGGTGCAGTAGACGATCATCGGTAATAAGGTGCTCTCCGGGTGGAACTAGTCACGAGAAACTAATGTTAGAGTTAGCAAAATTCATTTAACCCGAATAGAAGGGAGATCAGAGTCCCAGAGTATAGATGAGGAATAAAAGATCCTAATACCACCCAAATGGCGACGTGGGTGTTGGGTAACATAGTAATTTTAAAAAAAATTCCTACACACACGCAAGATCATGGTGATGCATAGCAACAAGAGGGGAGAGTGTTGTCTATGTACCCTTGTAGACCGAAAGCGGAAGCGTTAGCACAATGCGGTTGATGTAGTCGTACGTCTTCACGGCCCGACCGATCAAGTACCGAATGCACGGCACCTCCGAGTTCTGCACACGTTCAACTCGATGACGTCCCTCGAACTCCGATCCAGCCGAGTGTTGAGGGAGAGTTTCGTCAGCACGACGGCGTGGTGACGATGATGATGTTCTACCGACGCAGGGCTTCGCCTAAGCACCGCTACGATATGATCGAGGTGGATTATGGTGGAGGGGGGGCACCGCACATGGCTAAGAGATCAAGATTCAATTGTTGTGTCTATGGGGTGCCCCCTGCCCCCGTATATAAAGGAGCAAGGGAGGGAGGCAGCCGGCCTAGGAGGAGGGCGCGCCAAGGGGGGGGGGTCCTTCTCCCACCGGGAGTAGGACTCCTCCTTCCCTTGTTGGAGTAGGAGAGAAGGAAAGAGGGGGAAAGGAACAAGGAAAAGTGGGCTGCACCCCTTGTCCAATTCGGACCAGAGGAGGGGGCGTGCGTCTCCTTCCTTTTGGCCTCTCTCCTCTATTCCCGTATGGCCCAATAAGGCTCATATACTCCCCGGCGAATTCCCGTAACTCTCCGGTACTCGAAAAATACCTGAATCACTCGGAACCTTTCCGATGTCCGAATATAGTCGTCCAATATATCGATCTTTACGTCTCGACCATTTCGAGACTCCTCGTCATGTCCCCGATCTCATCCGGGACTCCGAACTCCTTCGGTACATCAAAACTCATAAACTCATAATATAACTGTCATCGAAACCTTAAGCGTGCGGACCCTACGGGTTCGAGAACAATGTAGACATGACCGAGACACGTCTCCGGTCAATAACCAATAGCGGAACCTGGATGCTCATATTGGCTCCCACATATTCTACAAAGATCTTTATCGGTTAGACCGCATAACAACATACGTTGTTCCCTTTGTCATCGGTATGTTACTTGCCCGAGATTCGATCGTCGGTATCTCAATACCTAGTTCAATCTCGTTACCGGCAAGTCTCTTTACTCGTTATGTAATACATCATCCTGCAACTAACTCATTAGTTGCAATGCTTACAAGGCTTAAGTGATGTGCATTACCGAGAGGGCCCAGAGATACCTCTCCGACAATCGGAGTGACAAATCCTAATCTCGAAATACGCCAACCCAACAAGTACCTTCGAAGACACCTGTAGAGCACCTTTATAATCACCCAGTTATGTTGTGACGTTTGGTAGCACACAAAGTGTTCCTCCGGTAAACGGGAGTTGCATAATCTCATAGTCATAGGAACATGTATAAGTCATGAAGAAAGCAACAGCAACAAACTAAATGATCAAGTGCTATGCTAACAGAATGGGTCAAGTCAATCACATCATTATCCTAATGATGTGATCCCGTTAATCAAATGACAACTCATGTCTATGGTTAGGAAACAGAACCATCTTTGATCAACGAGCTAGTCAAGCAGAGGCATACTAGTGACACTCTGTTTGTCTATGTATTCACACATGTATTATGTTTTCAGTTAATACAATTCTAGCATGAATAATAAACATTTATCATGATATAAGGAAATAAATAATAACTTTATTATTGCCTCTAGGGCATATTTCCTTGAGTCTCCCACTTGCACTAGAGTCAATAATCTAGTTCACATTGCCATGTGACTTAATACCAATAGTTCATATCACCATGTGATTAACACCCATAGTTCACATTGTCATGTGACCATCACCATGTGATTAACACCCATAGTTTACTAGAGTCAATAATCTAGTTCACATCGCTATGTGATTAATACCCAAAGAGTACTAAGGTGTGATCATGTTTTGCTTGTGAGGGAAGTTTAGTCAACGGGTCTGCCACATTCAGATCCGTATGTATTTTGCAAATTTCTATGTCAACAAATGCTCTGCACGGAGCTACTCTAGTTAATTGCTCCCACTTTCAATGTGTATCCAGATTGAGACTTTGAGTCATCTGGATCAGTGTCAAAACTTGCATCGACGTAACCCTTTATGACGAACCTTTTGTCACCTCCATAATCGAGAAACATATCCTTATTCCACTAAGGATAGTTTTGACCAATGTCCAGTGATCTACTCCTAGATCACTATTGTAATCCCTTGCCAAACTCAGGGCAGGGTATACAATAGGTCTGGTACACAGCATGGCATACTTTATAGAACCTATGGCTAAGGCATAGGGAATGACTTTCATTCTCTCTCTATCTTCTGCCGTGGTCGGGTTTTGAGTCTTACTCAACTTCACACCTTGTAACACAGGTAAGAACTCCTTCTTTGACTGTTCCATTTTGAACTACTTCAAAATCTTGTCAAGGTATGTACTCATTGAAAAAACTTATCAAGCATCTTGATCTATCTCTATAGATCTTGATGCTCAATATGTAAGCAGCTTCACCGAGGTATTTCTTTGAAAAACTCCTTTCAAGCATTCCTTTATGCTTTGCAGAATAATTCTACATTATCTCCGATCAACAATATGTCATTCACATATACTTATCAGAAATGATGTAGTGCTCCCACTCACTTTTATTGTAAATATAGGCTTCACCGCAAGTCTGTATAAAACTATATGCTTTGATCAACTTATCAAAGCGTATATTCCAACTCCGAGATGCTTGCACCAGTCCATAGATGGATCGCTGGAGCTTGCATATTTTGTTAGCACCTTTAGGATTGACAAAACCTTTTGGTTGCATCATATACAACTCTTCTTTAAGAAATTCATTAAGGAATGTAGTTTCGACATCCATTTGCCAGATTTCATAAAATGTGGCAATTTGCTAACATGATTCGGACAGACTTAAGCATCGCTACGAGTGAGAAAATCTCATCGTAGTCAACACCTTGAACTTTGTCAAAACCCTTTTTCCGACAAGTCTAGCTTTGTAGATAGTAACTACTATTAGCGCCTGTCGTCCTCTTGAAGATCCATTTATTTTCTATGGCTTGCTGATCACCGGGCAAGTCAACCAAAGTCCACACTTTATTCTCATACATGGATCCCATCTCAGATTTCATGGCCTCAAGCCATTTTGCGGAATCTGGGCTCATCATCGCTTCCTCATAGTTCGTAGGTTCGTCATGGTCAAGTAACATGACCTCCAGAACTAAATTATCGTACCACTCTGGTGCGAATTTCATTCTGGTTGACCTACGAGGTTCGGTAGTACCTTGATCTAAAGTTACATGATCATCATCATTAGCTTCCTCACTAATTGGTGTAGGAGTCATAGGAACATATTTCTGTGATGAAATACTTTCCAATAAGGGAGCAGGTACAATTACCTCATCAAGTTCTACTTTCCTCCCACTCACTTCTTTCGAGAGAAACTCCTTCTCTAGAAAGGATCCATTCTTAGCAACGAATATCTTGCCTTCGGATCTGTGCTAGAAGGTGTACCCGACAGTAACTTTTGGGTATCCTATGAAGATGCACTTTTTCGATTTGGGTTTGAGCTTATCAGGATGAAACTTTTCACATAAGCATCGCAACCCCAAACTTTAAGAAACGATAGCTTAGCTTTCTTGCCAGACCACAGTTCATACGGTGTCGTCTCAACGGATTTAGATGGTGCCCTTTTTAACGTGAATGCAGTTGTCTCTAATGCACAACCCCAAAACTGTAGTGGTAAATCGGTAAGAAACATCATAGATTGCACTATATCCAATAAAGTACGGTTATGACATTCGGACACACCATTACACTGTGGTGTTCCAGGTGGCGTGAGTAGTGAAACTATTTCACATTGTTTTAACTGAAGGCCAAACTCATAACTCAAATATTTTACTTCTGCGATCATATCGTAGAAACTTTTTATTTTTGTTACGATGATTCTCCACTTCACTCTGAAATTCTTTGAACTTTTCAAATGTTTCAGACTTGTGTTTCATCAAGTAGATATACTCATATCTGCTCAAATCATCTGTGATGATTAGAAATAATGATACCTGCCGCGAGCCTCAATATTCATGGGACTGCATACATCAGTATGTATGATTTCCAACAAGTCTGTTGCTCGCTCCATTGTTCTGGAGAACGGAGTCTTAGTCATCTTGCCCGTGAGGCATGGTTCGCAAGCATCAACTGATTCATAATCAAGTGATTCCAAAAGCCCATCAGCATGGATTTTCTTCATGCGCTCTACACCAATATGACCTAAACGGCAGTGTCACAAATAAGTTGCACTATCCTTATCAACTCTGCATCTTTTGGCTTCAATATTATGAGAATGTGTATCACCACGATCGAGATCCAACAAACCATTTTCATTGGGTGTATGACCATAGAAGGTTTTATTCATGTAAACAGAACAACAATTTATTCTCTTACTTAAATGAATAATCGTATTGCAATTAAAATGATCAAATCATATTCATGCTCAACGCAAACACCAAATAACACTTATTTAGGTTCAACACTAATCCCGAAAGTATAGGGAGTGTGCGATGATGATCATATCAATCTTGGAACCACTTCCAACACACATCGTCACTTCACCCTTAACTAGTCTCTGTTCATTCTGCAACTCCCGTTTTGAGTTACTGCTCTTAGCAACTGAACCAGTATCAAATACCGATGGGTTGCTACAAACACTAGTAAAATACACATTAATAATCTGTATATCAAATATACCTTTGTTCACTTTGCCATCCTTCTTATCCGCCAAATACTTGGGGTAGTTCCGCTTCTAGTGACTAGTCCCTTTGCAGTAGAAGCACTTAGTCTCAGGCTTAGGACCAGACTTGGGCTTCTTGAGCAGCAACTTTCTTCCCGTTCTTCTTGAAGTTCCCTTTATTTCCCTTTGCCTTTTTCTTGAAACTAGTGGTCTTGTCTACCATCAACACTTGATATTTTTCTTGATTTCTACCTTCGTTGATTTCAGCATTACGAAGAGCTTGGGAATCGTTTCCGTTATCCCTTGCATATCATAGTTCATCACGAAGTTCTACTAACTTGGTGATGGTGACTAGAGAATTCTGTCAATCACTATCTTATCTGGAAGATTAATTCCCACTTGATTCAAGCGATTGTAGTACCCAGACAATCTGAACACATGCTCACTGCTTGAGCCATTCTCCTCCATCTTTTAGCTAGAGAACTTGTTGGAGACTTCATATCTCTCAACTCGGGTATTTGCTTGAAATATTAACTTCAAATCCTGGAACATCCATATGATCCATGACGTTCAAAACGTTTTTGAAGTCCTGATTCTAAGCTGTTAAGCATGGTGCACTAAACTATCAAGTATTCATCATATTGAGCTAGCTAAACGTTCATGACGTCTGCATCTGCTCCTGCAATAGGTCTGTCACCTAGCGGTGCATTAAGGACATAATTCTTCTGTGCAGCAATGAGGATAAACCTCATATCACGGATCCAATCCGCATCATTGCTACTAACATCTTTCAACTTAGTTTTCTCTAGGAACATATCGAAAATAAAACAGGGGAGCTAAACGCGAGCTATTGATCTACAACATAGATATGCTAATACTACCAGGACTAAGTTCATGATAAATTTAAGTTCAATTAATCATATTACTTAAGAACTCCCACTTAGAAAGACATCCCTCTAATCTTCTAAGTGATCACGTGATCCAAATCAACTAAACCATAACCGATCATCACGTGAAATGGAGTAGTTTTCAATGGTGAACATCACTATGTTGATCATATCTACTATATGATTCACGCTCGACCTTTCGGTCTCAGTGTTCCGAGGCCATATCTGCATATGCTAGGCTCGTCAAGTTTAACCTGGGTATTCTGCGTGTGCAAAACTGGCTTGCACCCGTTGTAGATGGACGTAGAGCTTATCACACCCGATCATCACGTGGTGTCTGGGCACGACGAACTTTGGCAACGGTGCATACTCAGGGAGAACACTTTTATCTTGAAATTTAGTGAGAGATCATCTTATAATGCTACCGTCAATTAAAGCAAGATAATATGCATAAAAGATAAATATCACATGCAATCAAAATAGGAGACATGATATGGTCATCATCATCTTGTGCATTTGATCTCCATCTCCAAAACATCGTCATGATTTCCATCATCACCGGCATGACACCATGATCTCCATCATCTTGATCTACTACAATGTGTCGTCACATGGTCGTCTCGCCAATTATTGCTCTTGCAACTATTGCTATCGCATAGCGATAATTGTAAAGCAATTATTTGGCGCTTGCATCTTATGCAATAAAGAGACAACCATAAGGCTTCTGCCAGTTGCCGATAACTTCAACAAAACATGATCATCTTATACAACAACTTATATCTCATCACGTCTTGACCATATCACATCACAACATGCCCAGCAAAATAAGTTAGACGTCCTCTACTTTGTTGTTGCAAGTTTTACGTGGCTGCTACGGGCTTAGCAAGAACCGTTCTTATCTACGCATCAAAACCACAACGATAGTTTGTCAAGTTGGTGCTGTTTTAACCTTCTCAAGGACCGGGCATAGCCACACTCGGTTCAACTAAAGTTGGAAAAACTGACACCCGCTAGTCACCTGTGTGCATAGCACGGCGGTAAAACCAGTCTCGCGTAAGCGTACGCGTAATGTCGGTCCGGGCTGCTTCATCCAACAATACCGCCGAACCAAAGTGTGACATGCTGGTAAGCAGTATGACTTATATCGCCCACAACTCACTTGTGTTCTACTGGTGCATATTACATCAACGCATAAAACCTGGCTCGGATGCCACTGTTGGGTAACGTAGTAATTTCAAAAAAATTCCTACGCACACGCAAGATCATGGTGATGCATAACAACAAGAGGGGAGAGTGTTGTCTACTTACCCTTGTAGACCAAAAGCGGAAGCGTTAGCACAAGGCGGTTGATGTAGTCGTACGTCTTCACGGCCCGACCGATCAAGTACCGAACGCACGACACCTCTGAGTTCTGCATACGTTCAACTCGATGACGTCCCTCGAACTCCGATCCAGCCGAGTGTTGAGGGAGAGTTTCGTCAGCACGACAGCGTGGTGACAATGATGATGTTCTACCGACGCAGGGCTTCGCCTAAGCACCGCTACGATATGATCGAGGTGGATTATGGTGGAGGGGGGCACCGCACACGGCTAAGAGATCAAGATTCAATTGTTGTGTATATGGGGTGCCCCCTGCCCCCGTATATAAAGGAGCAAGGGAGGAAGGCGGCCGTCCTAGGAGGAGGGCGCGCCAAGGGGGGGGTCCTACTCCCACCGGGAGTAGGACTCCTCCTTCCCTTGTTGGAGTAGGAGAGAAGGAAAGAGGGGGAGAGGAACAAGGAAAAGTGGGCTGCACCCCTTGTCCAATTCGGACCAGAGGGGGGGCGTGCGCCTCCTTCCTTTTGGCCTATCTCCTCTATTCCCGTATGGCCCAATAAGGCCCATATACTCCCCGGCGAATTCCCGTAACTCTCCGGTACTCTGAAAAATACCTGAATCACTTGGAACCTTTCCAATGTCCGAATATAGTCGTCCAATATATCGATTTTTACATCTCGACCATTTCGAGACTCCTCGTCATGTCCCCGATCTCATCCGGGACTCCGAACTCCTTCGGTACATCAAAACTCATAAACTCATAATATAACTGTCATCAAAACCTTAAGCGTGCAGACCCTACGGGTTCGAGAACAATGTAGACATGACCGAGACACGTCTCCGGTCAATAACCAATAGCGGAACTTGGATGCTCATATTGGCTCCCACATATTCTACGAAGATCTTTATCGGTCAGACCGCATAATAACATACGTTGTTCCCTTTGTCATCGGTATGTTACTTGCCCGAGATTCGATCGTCGATATCTCAATACCTAGTTCAATCTCGTTACCGGCAAGTCTCTTTACTCATTCTGTAATACATCATCCTGCAACGAACTCATTAGTTGCAATGCTTGCAAGGCTTAAGTGATGTGCATTATCGAGAGGGCCCAGAGATAATTCTCCGACAATCGGAGTGACAAATCCTAACCTCAAAATACGCCAACCCAACAAGTACCTTCGGAGGCACCTGTAGAGCACCTTTATAATCACCCAGTTACGTTGTGACGTTTGGTAGCACACAAAGTGTTCCTCCGGTAAACGGGAGTTGCATAATCTCATAGTCATAGGAACATGTATAAGTCATGAAGAAAGCAACAACAACAAACTAAACGATCAAGTGCTATGCTAACAGAATGGGTCAAGTCAATCACATCATTCTCCTAATGATGTGATCCCATTAATCAAATGACAACTCATGGCTATGGTTAGGAAACATAACCATCTTTGATCAACAAGCTAGTCAAGTAGAGGCATACTAGTGACACTCTGTTTGTCTATGTATTCACACATGTATTATGTTTCCGGTTAATATAATTCTAGCATGAATAATAAACATTTATCATGATATAAGGAAATAAATAATAACTTTATTGTCTCTAGGGCATATTTCCTTCAGTGGGCCCGTAAGGCACACAACCATGTTAGTAAAAGTTTTGCAATGTCTAGACTCGACTTCGGCCAAGGAGTGTGGAAGGGGATTCCTACAGGCAGTCGGCTCTGATACCAACTTGTGACGCCCCCGATTTGATCGTACACTAATCATACACGCAAATATGTACGATCAAGATCAAGGACTCTCTGGAAGATATAACAACACAACTCTATACACAAAATAAAATAATACAGACTTTATATTACAAGCCAGGGGCCTCGAGGGCTCGAATACATAAGCTCCAATGCACAAGAGTCAGCGGAAGAAATAATATCTGAGTACAGACATAAGTTAAACAAGTTTGCCTTAAGAAGGCTAGCACAAAAATAGCAATGATCGAAAAGGCAAGGCCTCCTGCCTGGGACCTCCTAACTACTCCTCGAAGTCGAACTCCGCGTAGAACCATCCTCGGGATCCTCTGGCTCCTGGACTCCATCATATGATCGCAGTAACCGGGAGAAGGGGAAAAAGAAGTAGGAAAGCAACCGCTACACTACTCTAATGCAAGAAGTAGAGAGAAGAATAGGCGTTATCTGGTGATCAAGGGGGGGCTTGCCTGGTTGCTATGGCAAGAAGGGTTCATTGTCGATGTAGTCGATCACAGGGGTAACAACGTCGGTCTCGGGGTCTACCGGAAAGAAGTAATGGAGGGGAATACAGCAAATAATAGAGCAATCAAAGCATCACAAAGCATAACATCGCAATATGTGGTGCCAGAGGTGACCTAACGCAGTACTAGGTGATACCGGCAAAGGGGGGAAATACCCAGGAAAGTATTCCCATTGTTTCGCGTTTTTTGGACAGATGGACCGAAGGGGCAAAGTTGCATGTTCGCTATGCTAAGGACATGTGGCTGACAAAGCCGGGAGACGGCGGCGTTCCCGGCCTGAGACAGTGACCGGGACCGGAAACTCCATGAGGGCTGCCTCCCAGCCAGCGGGCCGGCTACGTAAGCCGGCAGGTTGACGTGGTCTCCTTGCTCGGTGACGTTCTTCACGTAGAAGTATGATTTCTGCCAGATCTTCACCGACTGGATTAGGGGGATGGGCGGGAACGGGTTGTTCTCGCCCGCCCTCCTCATGGCGATGAAGGCCCCGCAGGGGGCGGGCACGCCTGCGACAACGGTGCCGAGTTTGCTCTGGAAGAACTCTCCCCAGAGCTCCAGCGTGGGGAGCAGCCCCAAGAAACCTTCGTAGAGGGAGACGAAGGCCGACAGCAGCATCACCGCATTGGGCGTGAGGTGATGCGACTGAAGGTTGTAGAACTCATGGAAGGAGCGCAGAAATCCGCTCGCCGGAAGGCCAAAGCCGCGCAGGAAGTGCGAGCGGAAGATGACCCGCTCGCCCTCCTCCGGTGCCGGCGAAATCTCCGTCTCCGGCGCCATGTGGACCCGCACGAGGTTGGCGTCGGGCAGGCGCCGGGTCTGGCGGAGGAATTCAACATGGTCCTCGTGGACGTTGGAGCCGTCCCACGAGCTCGACAGCGCCATGGGAGCAAGACGATGTGGCGGCGCTGAGACGAGAGGCTGCGGCGACGACGAGAGGAAGAAAGGAGGACGAGAGGGGGCGGAGCGAGAGAGAGCGTGCGAACCTCTGTCGCTCCCCCTCCTCCCCCTACTTATAGGCTCGCGTGGCGGAGCCGAGGAGGCGCAGCGTGGGGAAACGTGGGGATCGACCGTGCCCACTCCCCCACGTCCCGCGCTTGTTGCGCCCTAATGGCGAAATAAAATCGCCACGGGAAGGCGAGCGGTCCACCTGGGCCGCAAAAGATCAGCGCTCGGGCCGAGGCCTAGGAGTGGCGGGCCCGGGCCTGCGGCGGCGTCCCGTCGCGCGCGTGCGCTGGCAGGATCTCGCTGCCACGTGGCCGCGGGAGGGCCCGCGGTTAGCACGCGGTTCGACCCCTTTCCCGCCTGCAAGACGCGGGGCTCCCCGAAATCGGCGTACACCAGCGAAGCCGGCTCTTCAGGATAAGAAGCTGACCAAGCTTCTCGTCCCTTTGTCCGCCTCGAAGCTCGATCAGCTTCGGGGACTACTGTCGGAGTAAATAGCCATGGGTAGCCTAGCCGGCTTCCCCTGGCCCTTCTGAAAGAATTACGAGCCCGTTCGGCTCTCAAGAATCCAAGACATGGGGCCGCCTTCCCCTTGCTGGCTGTCACCCAGGCCGGCTTTCGGAAGGTGGCCCGACTTTAGCCCTCGTGAAGAAAGCCATGGGAGGGACGACTTCGAGAAGCCGGCCGCGAGAAGGCCGACTCCAAGAAGCTGGCTCCCATAAAGCGGTCGAGACCGTACCCTCAAAGTTTGCATCCACCTAGCGGCAATGTGACGGGGCGTGGCTACAGTGAAGCCTGCCTCCCCCGAATCCCGGAGCATGCCTGACACAGTGCGCCGTACGGGGTGGGCCTGACCCGTCCGATGCGGCACTGTTGCCATGCTGACCCTGGTGTCACCCACGACGGGCCACCAGTGCGGCCCACAGATGGTGGGCCCCTTCGGGCAGAGAGACACCCGAAGGCGGCCACGCCTCCCCCCAGTCGGCCCAAGACGGAGCCGGCTCCCCGCAGCCGGCTTGCCGCCTCCCTCGAAGGAGATGCCCCATTAAGGAGACAAGACGCGGTGAGGCTACAGCGATTGCCCGACGGGCGGCGGCACTGTAGCCGCGCCTACCACGACGAAGCCCACGTCACCAAGATAGAGCAACAACAGTAACCAGCCGCCGACCAGGTCCTGGACAGTGGGGCCTGCCTGTCGACCAAGGGACCGGCAGTCGGCGGGCCCCAGCAGCCGGCGCAGAAGCCGGCGAGCGCAGTCACAGACGGCTGGGCCCCGCGCCCAGTCGGATTACCATTGTACCCCCGGGGGGTAGGCCTATATAAATCCCCGGGGGCACCCATGCAAAGGGTTCGACCCCCTGCTAGTTCTAGACACCACACAAGGAGAAGAAGCAAGCTAGCCGTGCCCTTCTTCCTCCTCCCACCGAACAGCTCAAGGAGCATTGTGTAGCTACTTGTCCATCTAGTGATCATGCGGAGACCCCGCAGAGCAGCAGTAGGGGTGTTATCTCCACGGAGAGCCCCGAAGCTGGGTAAGATTCGCCGGCGTGCATGTCTTCGCCTCATCCCGTTTCCAGGCACCGCCGACGTCTTACTGGCTCCCACAATGATAAGCCACCCGTTGGCATATGTCGCACCTACCACCCGACAATAAAAATGTGGTGTTTCCACCATTATTACTTATGAATTATTTGACACAACCCAAACATTTTAGTTTTAGTGTTTGAAAACTTTTATCATTTGACTTTAATTTAAAGTTGAATTTGGATCGGTTCTGAACTAACGCGAGGTTAACAACAGTAATCGTGGTGACGTGGCATCATTAGCAGATGGTTACTGTAGCTTAATTATTCGGGCGTCACAATTCTCCCCCACTATAAGAAATATCGTCCCGAGATTTAAGAGGTGGTGAAGGGGGAAAGGTTTGATAACGAATCTAGGGGGTCTTCTCATTCTGGCTTGCTCTTCTCGAAGAGGCCGATCCAATACATTGATGTATTCATTTCTTTGCTTCAGGTCATCATGATGAAATCGGCATCCTTTCTTCGGAAACTCCATCATACTTACGAAAGAATTAAAGGGTGGTTATTCCGGAAGAATGAACCTCTGCAAGGTTGACTACCTGGTAGCTAACATCGGGGAGGTGGCGGAAAGTAACTCTCGAACTGAAACTTAAGAAAATTTCGAGAGCAAAGTAAGAAGTTACCATGAGAAGTTTAAGCGGGTAGGCAATCGTTCAATGCGTGAAGAAAGTGGGAAAGGGGGTCCAAAGCAACGAGAATAAGTATTGCGTGTGATACCAAAGTAGATTTCTAGGAAGATGACCCATGAATTACATACGAAATCAAACGCGAGGAATAACTTTGACAACATGGGTGTACAGGAGAGTCAGGTTTCGATCCTGTGGAACTATGGGTTATGGGCCCACCATGTGGTTAAAAGTAGGAAGGGCGTTGACATCTTGCACGGTCATGATAGCAAGACATGTCAGAGGTTAGCCTATCAGTTATGTCGGCAACAATGTCGATACCAACGGCGAGGGACGAAGAGAACCATTTTCCTGCTTGTTGAACGAGGCGTATCATCAGGCAAAGTTCTCGTCCATCAGTGACTACCGGAATGTCATCAACAGTAGTAACAAGGTCTTGCTTGACAGAATTGTACACCGGGGTGTTTACATAAGCAGGAGAATATTACTGCTTAGATCATATAGACCTCGAGAAAGGTCAAACCAAACAATGGAAAGGACAATATGATTATAAAATTAAATAGAACAATGGAAAGGAAAATGGGGACAAACAGAGCATGACATCCATGACAGGATAGAAGTACAAAATCATTTAGGTAAATGAAGAGGAATTTCATGACATTACCCAAACAACGGTGTTAGGGTAATTGATAAAGAAAATTTAGCATTTGTGCTTCAAATGTTCTTATTGAAAATCGGAGTACCACAGATTTGCTTCGAGATAGCATTGACATGGTCTTCAAGCAAAGGTCGGATTTTGGATACTCAAAGGATCCATCAGGAACAACTTGTAGAATAAGCCTTATAATTTCCTGAGGGAAGAACGGGTAACCTTGCTAAAAAGGAAAGTGTAACAATAGGTCCTCTGGCCAGGTACGTTGGGCATGACATCACCTTATCGGGTTAAAGTCCAATGTTATAACTCTTGGGAATATGTTCCAACCATTATATCTGACCGAGATTTAGATCTGATTGGTGTCAGGATACCTCAGACTTAGGATGCCTGAGAAGAAAAGGTGCAACGCAATTGACGAGATGCCGATATGAGATTCTCGGGCAAATGAACTATGGAACCGAGTTCCGAAACAATAGTTCATCATTAAACCAAGGAGAGTATGAGAATGTGGCTGATGGACTTAACGACAATTTATCGAGATTAACAAAAGATGGATTTCCACAATTATGTGAACAAGGAGATAACAATTGTCGGATCAAATGATATAATGAGGTATGCTCGAGGAAAACATACACAATTAAACATTGGTTGAAAAGTGCACCCGGAATATGGGCTTAGGTAGTACGATCAATGTTAGAATGGTGATTCGATAACAGATGGTCTAAGAATGAAATATCGACCATTAACTTCAAAGCAATAGGGTTGGTAGAACTTTTGAAGTGGCACATCATAGTTCAATTGTCGGTTTTCCGATTAGAAACAAAACGGGGACCAAGGAATGAATGGTGCCTGTGAGAAGTATCACTATACCAAGAATTCTTAAGAGGTGGAGCAATCCTTGCAACATCCTTGACATAAAGGACAGTAATACTTCAAGGTAGAACATAATACAAACTGGATAGCAAGTTGCATCCATAACATGAACAAGTTTGTGTTGGGGGAAGGCAAGAATATTGTCGATGATAACACAATCATCGAGGGGCAAGGATGGTATTTTCATCATGAATTTGATTGATATCCTGGAAGGAGTGAAAATGTTGATCATGACCATGACAAATTTTGTCGAGAGGCTCCGCAAAGAAGCAATTGAACAACGACTGCACCAACCAAAAGGACTGATGCACCAAAAGATTATTGGAGCCACAAATACGACACAAACTCGGGGTCAAGTTTGTTGTTCGAGGTGAAACGATATGACGAGGAAATTGACAAAAGCTTAGTTCATCATAGAAAGTTGTGCTCCGGGAATAAGGACCAGGTAGCACAGTCAAGGTTTAGCATGATGATGATGATGTAGTAAATCGGCTAGGAATGACATGATCGAGTACAAACTCGTAAGCAATGAAGTTTACTAAGTGTTGTTGAATCGCATGGCGGACTCGATTCAGCTACCAGTGTCCTTGAGTGTCTAACAACTCAGAACCCATGGAAAATTGGAATCAGTGAGGAATAATAATTGAGGAAGAACTCATAAGAAGTTATGTAGTTCCGTGATATTCTCGAGATACCAGGGTGTAATACTCGACGAAAGATCAAAGTAAAGGTTTGATTGGTGTATTGATCCACAGAAGACAAGTGCTTAAACTTGCACGAGAAATGGTATCTAAGGGAGAACATGGTCGGAACAACAATGGCAAAAGGCCAGATCCCAAATAGAAGATGAACTTATACCAAGGGAATAATTAATTTAAGAGAAGCTTTAATGATAAGATCTACATCGTGTCCATGGGCATGAACACAAAGTCCAAGGTCGACTCCCACTTCTTCAATGCATAACCTTACATTTACCTCCTGTTTTCGAAGTTGTAGTGTTGAAAAGTTATCTGATGAAGCGTCAGCAGGGTATAACCCGCATAACTTTCGGGATCACACAAATTAGGGAAGGCATAGGTTCAACCCATCGGGGCATCATAGGAACATATACCACAAACTCTAGGAGTAGTTAGCACAAGATCGAAAGTAGAGCACGGTTGACAAGCAGAGGTTACAAGTCTCCAAAGGCATAAGACATGATTTACCAAAAGGCATTATGAATCTGAGGTAAACTCACAAGGTTATTGAATATGAACGACACTATTGGATGAAATCCAACAAATGATCTGGCGGTCCACAAGGGATCTGATGTGAGCATCGGTACTCAACTAGAAGGAGAAAGAATGCAAGGAGATCATATTATAGTAACAACTGACTAATTCAAAGCTCAATGTAAAGGAATTATGATTTCCGCTCTGATTAAGGATGGATAAGTTGAGTAAGATTAGGGGTACAATCAACGACAATTTGATTGGTCGAGACCCAGCTCATGTTTAAAAATGACATCTGAGCCGGAAGGATGAATTCTAGGATCTGATTGAGGATTGCGAGCATTCGCAACATATTGAATCAACAGACTCAAAATGGAAATGACAAGGGATGCCAATAAGATCACGAGATTTATGGTATTAACCATAATTGCAAGCAAGCAAGAATTTCAAGAACAACAGGCTATTGAGGATTTTCAAAAGATCAAATAGTATTTTGAAGGCTTATGTGAAACACCTGAACAACTAAGAATGAGCGGATACTCGATAAGTGCAAGGAATTATCCGTAGGGGTATTCTTCTGGCAAAGAACTGTAAGGCAGTAAGCTCAAAGGATACTCGGGACAATGGAGAGCAGTTCGTTGCACCTTGTAATAACAACATCAATGGTATTGAATGTAAGAATTGCAGGTGTATGCAGTTATCCACAAGGATATAACAGTGGTAGGGAATTTGCAAGGGCGGTGGGCACAAGTGTCTCGGGAGAACATCGTAGAGTATCTTCGGAGTCTTCTGGTGAAGTAGACGATCATCGGTAATAAGGTGCTCTCCGGGTGGAACTAGTCACGAGAAACTAATGTTAGAGTTAGCAAAATTCATTTAACCCGAATAGAAGGGAGATCAGAGTCCCAGAGTATAGATGAGGAATAAAAGATCCTAATACCACCCAAATGGCGACGTGGGTGTTGGGTAACGTAGTAATTTTAAAAAAATTCCTACGCACACGCAAGATCATGGTGATGCATAGCAACAAGAGGGGAGAGTGTTGTCTACGTACCCTTGTAGACCGAAAGCGGAAGCGTTAGCACAACGCGGTTGTTGTAGTCGTACGTCTTCACGGCCCGACCGATCAAGTACCGAACGCACGACACCTCCGAGTTCTGCACACGTTCAACTCGATGACGTCCCTCGAACTCCGATCCAGCCGAGTGTTGAGGGAGAGTTTCGTCAGCACGACGGCGTGGTGACGATGATGATGTTCTACCGACGCAGGGCTTCGCCTAAGCACCGCTACGATATGATCGAGGTGGATTATGGTGGAGGGGGGGCACCGCACATGGCTAAGAGATCAAGATTCAATTGTTGTGTCTATGGGGTGCCCCCTGCCCCCGTATATAAAGGAGCAAGGGAGGGAGGCAGCCGGCCTAGGAGGAGGGCGCGCCAAGGGGGGGGGGTCCTTCTCCCACCGGGAGTAGGACTCCTCCTTCCCTTGTTGGAGTAGGAGAGAAGGAAAGAGGGGGAAAGGAACAAGGAAAAGTGGGCTGCACCCCTTGTCCAATTCGGACCAGAGGAGGGGGTGTGCGTCTCCTTCCTTTTGGCCTCTCTCCTCTATTCCCGTATGGCCCAATAAGGCTCATATACTCCCCGGCGAATTCCCATAACTCTCCGGTACTCCGAAAAATACCTGAATCACTCGGAACCTTTCCGATGTCCGAATATAGTCGTCCAATATATCGATCTTTACGTCTCGACCATTTCGAGACTCCTCGTCATGTCCCCGATCTCATCCGGGACTCCGAACTCCTTCGGTACATCAAAACTCATAAACTCATAATATAACTGTCATCGAAACCTTAAGCGTGCGGACCCTACGGGTTCGAGAACAATGTAGACATGACCGAGACACGTCTCCGGTCAATAACCAATAGCGGAACCTGGATGCTCATATTGGCTCCCACATTTTTTACAAAGATCTTTATCGGTCAGACCGCATAACAACATACGTTGTTCCCTTTGTCATCGGTATGTTACTTGCCCGAGATTCGATCGTCGGTATCTCAATACCTAGTTCAATCTCGTTACCGGCAAGTCTCTTTACTCGTTATGTAATACATCATCCTGCAACTAACTCATTAGTTGCAATGCTTGCAAGGCTTAAGTGATGTGCATTACCGAGAGGGCCCAGAGATACCTCTCCGACAATCGGAGTGACAAATCCTAATCTCGAAATAGGCCAACCCAACAAGTACCTTCGGAGACACCTGTAGAGCACCTTTATAATCACCCAGTTACGTTGTGATGTTTGGTAGCACACAAAGTGTTCCTCCGGTAAACGGGAGTTGCATAATCTCATAGTCATAGGAACATGTATAAGTCATGAAGAAAGCAACAGCAACAAACTAAACGATCAAGTGCTATGCTAACAGAATGGGTCAGGTCAATCACATCATTATCCTAATGATGTGATCCCGTTAATCAAATGACAACTCATGTCTATGGTTAGGAAACATAACCATCTTTGATCAACGAGCTAGTCAAGTAGAGGCATACTAGTGACACTCTGTTTGTCTATGTATTCACACATGTATTATGTTTTCAGTTAATACAATTCTAGCATGAATAATAAACATTTATCATGATATAAGGAAATAAATAATAACTTTATTATTGGCTCTAGGGCATATTTCCTTCAGTCTCCCACTTGCACTAGAGTCAATAATCTAGTTCACATCGCCATGTGACTTAATACCAATAGTTCATATCACCATGTGATTAACACCCATAGTTCACATCGTCATGTGACCATCACCATGTGATTAACACCCATAGTTTACTAGAGTCAATAATCTAGTTCACATCGCTATGTGATTAATACCCAAAGAGTACTAAGGTGTGATCATGTTTTGCTTGTGAGGGAAGTTTAGTCAACAGGTCTGCCACATTCAGATCCGTATGTATTTTGCAAATTTCTATGTCAACAAATGCTCTGCACAGAGCTACTCTAGCTAATTGCTCCCACTTTCAATGTGTATCCAGATTGAGACTTTGAGTCATCTGGATCAGTGTCAAAACTTGCATCGACGTAACCCTTTACGACGAACATTTTGTCACCTCCATAATCAAGAAACATATCCTTATTCCACTAAGGATAGTTTTGACCAATGTCCAATGATCTACTCCTAGATCACTATTGTACTCCCTTGCCAAACTCAGGGCAGGGTATACAATAGGTCTGGTACACAGCATGGCATACTTTATAGAACCTATGGCTAAGGCATAGGGAATGTCTTTCATTCTCTCTCTATCTTCTGCCGTGGTCGAGTTTTCAGTCTTACTCAACTTCACACCTTGTAACACAGGCAAGAACTCCTTCTTTGACTGTTCCATTTTCAACTACTTCGAAATCTTGTCAAGGTATGTACTCATTGAAAAAACTTATCAAGCATCTTGATCTATCTCTATAGATCTTGATGCTCAATATGTAAGCAGCTTCACCGAGGTCTTTCTTTGAAAAACTCCTTTCAAGCATTCCTTTATGCTATGCAGAATAATTCTACATTATCTCCGATCAACAATATGTCATTCACATATACTTATCAGAAATGTTGTAGTGCTCCCACTCACTTTCTTGTAAATATAGGCTTCACCGCAAGTCTGTATAAAACTATATGCTTTGATCAACTTATCAAAGCGTATATTCCAACTCTGAGATGCTTGCACCAGTCCATAGATGGATCGCTGGAGCTTGCATATTTTGTTAGCACCTTTAGGATTGACAAAACCTTTTGGTTGCATCATATACAACTCTTCTTTAAGAAATCCATTAAGGAATGTAGTTTCGACATCCATTTGCCAGATTTCATAAAATGTGGCAATTTGCTAACATGATTCGGACAGACTTAAGCATCGCTACGAGTGAGAAAATCTCATCGTAGTCAACACCTTGAACTTTGTCAAAACCCTTTTTCCGACAAGTCTAGCTTTGTAGATAGTAACACTACTATTAGCGCCCATCTTCCTCTTGAAGATCCATTTATTTTCTATGGCTTGCCGATCACCGGGCAAGTCAACCAAAGTCCACACTTTATTCTCATACATGGATCCCATCTCAGATTTCATGGCCTCAAGCCATTTTGCGGAATCTGGGCTCATCATCGCTTCCTCATAGTTCGTAGGTTCGTCATGGTCAAGTAACATGACCTCCAGAACTGAATTATCGTACCACTCTGGTGCGAATTTCATTCTGGTTGACCTACGAGGTTCGGTAGTACCTTGATCTGGAGTTACATGATCATCATCATTAGCTTCCTCACTAATTGGTGTAGGAGTCACAGGAACATATTTCTATGATGAAATACTTTCCAATAAGGGAGCAGGTACAATTACCTCATCAAGTTCTACTTTCCTCCCACTCACTTCTTCCGAGAGAAACTCCTTCTCTAGAAAGGATCCATTCTTAGCAATGAATATCTTGCCTTCGGATCTGTGCTAGAAGGTGTACCCGACAGTAACTTTTGGGTATCCTATGAAGATGCACTTTTCCTATTTGGGTTTGAGCTTATCAGGATGAAACTTTTCACATAAGCATCGCAACCCCAAACTTTAAGAAACGACAGCTTAGGTTTCTTGCCAAACCACAGTTCATACAGTGTCGCCTCAACGGATTTAGATGGTGCCCTTTTTAACATGAATGCAGTTGTCTCTAATGCACAACCCCAAAACTGTAGTGGTAAATCGGTAAGAAACATCATAGATTGCACTATATCCAATAAAGTACGGTTATGACATTCGGACACACCATTACACTATGGTGTTCCAGGTGGCGTGAGTAGTGAAACTATTTCACATTGTTTTAACTGAAGGCCAAACTCATAACTCAAATATTTTACTTCTGCGATCATATCGTAGAAACTTTTTATTTTTGTTACGATGATTCTCCACTTCACTCTGAAATTCTTTGAACTTTTCAAATGTTTCAGACTTGTGTTTCATCAAGTAGATATACTCATATCTGCTCAAATCATCTGTGAAGATCAGAAAATAATGATACCTGCCGCGAGCCTCAATATTCATGGGACTGCATACATCAGTATGTATGATTTCCAACAAGTATGTTGCTCGCTCCATTGTTCGGGAGAACAGAGTCTTAGTCATCTTTCCCGTGAGGCATGGTTCGCAAGCATCAACTGATTCATAATCAAGTGATTCCAAAAGCCCATCAGCATGGATTTTCTTCATGCGCTTTACACCAATATAACCTAAACGGCAGTGCCACAAATAAGTTGCACTATCCTTATCAACTTTGCATCTTTTGGCTTCAATATTATGAGAATGTGTATCACCATGATCGAGATCCAACAAACCATTTTCATTGGGTGTATGACCATAGAAGGTTTTATTCATGTAAACAGAACAACAATTTATTCTCTTACTTAAATGAATAACCGTATTGCAATAAACATGATCAAATCATATTCATGCTCAATGCAAACACCAAATAACACTTATTTAGGTTCAACACTGATCCCGAAAGTATAGGGAGTGTGCGATGATGATCATATCAATCTTGGAACCACTTCCAACACACATCGTCACTTCACCCTTAACTAGTCTATGTTCATTCTGCAACTCCCATTTTGAGTTACTGCTCTTAGCAACTGAACCAGTATCAAATACCGATCGGTTGCTACAAACACTACTAAAATACACATCAATAATCTGTATATCAAATATACCTTTGTTCACTTTGCCATCCTTCTTATCCGCCAAATACTTGGGGCAGTTCCGCTTCCAGTGACCAGTCCCTTTGCAGTAGAAGCACTTAGTCTTAGGCTTAGGACCAGACTTGGGCTTCTTGAGCAGCAACTTGCTTCTCGTTCTTCTTGAAGTTCCCTTTCTTTCCCTTTGCCTTTTTCTTGAAACTAGTGGTCTTGTCTACCATCAACACTTGATATTTTTCTTGATTTCTACCTTCGTTGATTTCAGCATTACGAAGAGCTTGGGAATCGTTTCCATTATCCCTTGCAATCATAGTTCATCACGAAGTTCTACTAACTTGGTGATGGTGACTAGAGAATTCTATCAATCACTATCTTATCTGGAAGATTAATTCCCACTTGATTCAAGCGATTGTAGTACCCAGACAATCTGAACACATGCTCACTGCTTGAGCTATTCTCCTCCATATTTTAGCTATAGAACTTGTTGGAGACTTCATATCTCTCAACTCGGGTATTTGCTTGAAATATTAACTTCAAATCCTGGAACATCCATATGATCCATGACGTTCAAAATGTTTTTGAAGTCCCGATTCTAATCTGTTAAGCATGGTGCACTAAACTATCAAGTAGTCATCATATTGAGCTAGCTAAACGTTCATGACGTCTGCATCTGCTCCTGCAATAGGTCTGTCACCTAGCGGTGCATTAAGGACATAATTCTTCTGTGCAGCAATGAGGATAAACCTCATATCACGGATCCAATCCGCATCATTGCTACTAACATCTTTCAACTTAGTTTTCTCTAGGAACATATTGAAAATAAAACAGGGGAGCTAAACGCGAGCTATTGATTTACAACATAGATATGCTAATACTACCAGGACTAAGTTCATGATAAATTTAAGTTCAATTAATCATATTACTTAAGAACTCCCACTTAGAAAGACATCCCTCTAATCTTCTAAGTGATCACGTGATCCAAATCAACTAAACCATAACCGATCATCACGTGAAATGGAGTAGTTTTCAATGGTGAACATCACTATGTTGATCATATCTACTATATGATTCACGCTCGACCTTTCGGTCTCAGTGTTCCGAGGCCATATCTGCATATGCTAGGCTCGTCAAGTTTAACCTGGGTATTCTGCGTGTGCAAAACTGGCTTGCACCCGTTGTAGATGGACGTAGAGCTTATCACACCCGATCATCACGTGGTGTCTAGGCACGATGAACTTTGGCAACGGTGCATACTCAGGGAGAACACTTTTATCTTGAAATTTAGTGAGAGATCATCTTATAATGCTACCGTCAATTAAAGCAAGATAAGATGCATAAAAGATAAACATCACATGCAATCAAAATAGGTGACATGATATGGTCATCATCATCTTGTGCATTTGATCTCCATCTCCAAAACATCGTCATGATTTCCATCGTCACCGGCATGACACCATGATCTCCATCATCTTGATCTATATCAATGTGTCATCACATGGTCGTCTCGCCAACTATTGCTCTTGCAACTATTGCTATCGCATAGCGATAATTGTAAAGCAATTATTTGGCGCTTGCATCTTATGCAATAAAGAGACAACCATAAGGATTCTGCCAGTTGCCGATAACTTCAACAAAACATGATCATCTTATACAACAACTTATATCTCATCACGTCTTGACCATATCACATCACAACATGCCCTGCAAAACAAGTTAGACGTCCTCTACTTTGTTGTTGCAAGTTTTACGTGGCTGCTACGGGCTAAGCAAGAACCGTTCTTACCTACGCATCAAAACCACAACGATAGTTTGTCAAGTTGGTGCTGTTTTAACCTTCTCAAGGACCGGACATAGCCACACTCGGTTCAACTAAAGTTGGAGAAACTGACACCCGCTAGTCACCTGTGTGCATAGCACGGCGGTAAAACCAGTCTTGCGTAAGCGTACGCGTAATGTCGGTCCGGGCCGCTTCATCCAACAATACCGCCGAACCAAAGTGTGACATGCTGGTAAGCAGTATGACTTATATCGCCCACAACTCACTTGTGTTCTACTGGTGCATATTACATCAACGCATAAAACCTGGCTCGGATGCCACTATTGGTAACGTAATAATTTCAAAAAAATTCCTACGCACACGCAAGATCATGGTGATGCATAGCAACGAGACGGGAGAGTGTTGTCTACTTACCCTTGTAGACCAAAAGCGGAAGCGTTAGCACAACGCGGTTGATGTAGTCGTACGTCTTCACGGCCCGACCGATCAAGTACCGAACGCACGACACCTCCGAGTTCTGCACACGTTCAACTCGATGACGTCCCTCGAACTCCAATCCAGCCGAGTGTTGAGGGAGAGTTTCGTCAGCACGACAGCGTGGTGACAATGATGATGTTCTACCGACGCAGGGCTTCGCCTAAGCACCGCTACCATATGATCGAGGTGGATTATGGTGGAGGGGGGCACCGCACACGACTAAGAGATCAAGATTCAATTGTTGTGTATATGGGGTGCCCCCTGCCCCCGTATATAAAGGAGCAAGGGAGGGAGGCGGCCGTCCTAGGAGGAGGGCGCGCCAAGGGGGGGGGGGTCCTACTCCCACCGGGAGTAGGACTCCTCCTTCCCATGTTGGAGTAGGAGAGAAAGAAAGAGGGGGAGAGGAACAAGGAAAAGTGGGCTGCACCCCTTGTCCAATTCGGACCAGAGGGGGGGCGTGCGCCTCCTTCATTTTGGCCTATCTCCTCTATTCTCGTATGGCCCAATAAGGCCCATATACTCCCCGGCGAATTCCCGTAACTCTCCGGTACTCCGAAAAATACCTGAATCACTCGGAACCTTTCCAATGTCCGAATATAGTCGTCCAATATATCGATTTTTACGTCTCGACCATTTCGAGACTCCTCGTCATGTCCCCGATCTCATCCGGGACTCGGAACTCCTTCGGTACATCAAAACTCATAAACTCATAATATAACTGTCATCAAAACCTTAAGCGTGCGGACCCTACGGGTTCGAGAACAATGTAGACATGACCGAGACACGTCTCCGGTCAATAACCAATAGCGGAACTTGGATGCTCATATTGGCTCCCACATATTCTACGAAGATCTTTATCGGTCAGACCGCATAATAACATACATTGTTCCCTTTGTCATCGGTATGTTACTTGCCCGAGATTCGATCGTCGATATCTCAATACCTAGTTCAATCTCGTTACCGGCAAGTCTCTTTACTCATTCTGTAATACATCATCCTGCAACCAACTCATTAGTTGCAATGCTTGCAAGGCTTAAGTGATGTGCATTACCGAGAGGGCCCAGAGATAATTCTCCGACAATCGGAGTGACAAATCCTAATCTCAAAATACGCCAACCCAACAAGTACCTTCGGAGACACCTGTAGAGCACCTTTATAATCACCCAGTTACGTTGTGACGTTTGGTAGCACACAAAGTGTTCCTCCGGTAAACGGGAGTTGCATAATCTCATAGTCATAGGAACATGTATAAGTCATGAAGAAAGCAACAACAACAAACTAAACGATCAAGTGCTATGCTAACGGAATGGGTCAAGTCAATCACATCGTTCTCCTAATGATGTGATCCCATTAATCAAATGACAACTCATGTCCATGGTTAGGAAACATAATCATCTTTGATCAACGAGCTAGTCAAGTAGAGGCATACTAGTGACACTCTGTTTGTCTATGTATTCACACATGTATTATGTTTCCAGTTAACATAATTTTAGCATGAATAATAAACATTTATCATGATATAAGGAAATAAATAATAACTTTATTATTGCCTCTAGGACATATTTCCTTCAGTGGGCCCGTAAGGCACGCAACCATGTTAGTAAAAGTTTTGCAATGTCTAGACTCGACTTCGGCCAAGGAGTGTGGAAGGGGATTCCTACAGGCAGTCGGCTCTGATACGAACTTGTGACGCCCCCGATTTGACCGTACACTAATCATACACGCAAATATGTATGATCAAGATCAAGGACTCACGGGAAGATATAACAACACAACTCTATACACAAAATAAAATAATACAAACTTTATATTACAAGCCAGGGGCCTCGAGGGCTCGAATACATAAGCTCCAATGCACAAGAGTAAGCGGAAGAAATAATATCTGAGTACAGACTTAAGTTAAACAAGTTTGCCTTAAGAAGGCTAGCACAAAAATAGCAATGATCGAAAAGGCAAGGCCTCCTGCCTGGGACCTCCTAACTACTCCTCGAAGTCGAACTCCGCGTAGAACCATCCTCGGGATCCTCTGGCTCCTGGACTCCATCATATGATCGCAGTAACCAGGAGAAGGGGAAAAAGAAGTAGGAAAGCAACCGCTACACTACTCTAATGCAAGAAGTAGAGAGAAGAATAGGCGTTATCTGGTGATCAAGGGGGGGGGGGGCTTGCCTGGTTGCTATGGCAAGAAGGGTTCATTGTCGATGTAGTCGATCACAGGGGTACCGACGTTGGTCTCGGGGTCTACCGGAAAGAAGTAACGGAGGGGAATACAGTAAATAATAGAGCAATCAAAGCATCACATAGCATAACATCGCAATATGTGGTGCTAGAGGTGACCTAACGCAGTACTAGGTGATACCGGCAAAGGGGGGAAATACCCAGGAAAGTATTCCCATTGTTTCGCATTTTTTGGACAGATGGACCGGAGGGGCAAAGTTGCATTTTCGCTATGCTAAGGACATGTGGCTGACAAACGGACAGCGTATCCGGATTCGTCTTGTCGTTCTGAACAACTTTCATGACAAAATATTTTCTTCCGAGCTACGGATTATTTTATATGATTTTTCAAAGTTTTTAAATGATTTTCTAATTTCTGGATTTAATTTAATTCGAAACTAAATTAGTATTTAAATGCTATGGGTACACAGGAAGTGTACCCAGAAGTGTGCACCTCAGGCTGACAGGTGGGGACAGTTGACTAAGTCAACTACCCGGTTAGCACCCAGTTAGCAGAAGCTGACGGGTGGGCTAGGGGATGCTGACTCAGCGGTCAATACGTTAACATTGACCAGTCAAACATGCATATGGGGACCACCTGTCAGTGGCACATGTATTTAACATGTATTTCTCCTAAAATTTCTCTAATTAGCTGGCGGGGCCCACATGTCATACTCTAGTTTATTAATAGGTTTATTTTCAAAACAAGGTTAGTTTAGTGGGTGGACCCCCGACGTCAATGCGTGTTTATGGGGTATTAGTGGCTAACGACAGCCACGTCAGCGAATTAGCACCGGCGACGATCAACAGCACAGGAGCTCATCGGAAACAGCGTACGGGGCACCGTTCACAGCGCGGGTCGAGAAGAGGGGTCAATGGGTGCGGGTGGTGTCCGGAGCGGCGGCGGCAAGGTCTGCGAGCGTGGTGGTCGAAGGTGGAGGGTCGCGCGCGGCCGAGGCGTGGTGGCTGTAGTAGCAGGCAGCACCAGTAGCGGCGGGGGCGGGCAGGGCAAGCGCATGCGCGGGCGGGGTGACCGTGGACGGGGGCCGCGCGATGCAGCGGCGGCGGCGGTGGCCACGAGTGGCAGCGCGCGCCAAGGGCGAGGCTGTGTGGCCATGGGCGCAGCCGGCGCAGCTGGCCAACACGGGCATGGATGAGGCCGAACGCATCAGGTGCGGGCGGCACGGTAACCGTGGGGCAGAGGGAGCAACGGCCGGAGCGAGCAAACGTGTACGACGAGCGCGGGAGGTGGAGCGCGGCTAGTAGGGGTCAGGTGCGACTTCGAGGTAGGGGGAGAGGAGGGGGCGCTCACAGCCGTTGACGAGAGAGGGGGCGGCGTGGCTTGTTGGAGACGGCGAGGGAGAGGCGGGGAGGCAACGACGAGGCCGGGCGACGGCGTGGCGGCGCCGGAGATGGCGGGCGGCGACACAGGTACTCCCCTGCTCCGATCCAACAGTGTGGGAGTCGAAGGCGAGGCGAGCGGAGGTCCAGGGCACGATGGTGCGGCGAGTCGCGGCCAGTGGCGACGACGGCGATGAAGCAGCAGCGACGGCATGGACTACGGGCGGCGATGGGGTCGATGCCCCTCGATCTGGATCGGGAGGGCAGAAGAGGGGTGAGGGAAAACGTGGGGGGAGTGGGGATCGTGGGGGCAACCGGGGGGTAGTGAGCTAGGGTTGCGGGGTGGGGTTATGTAGGGGCGCGGCTGGGCCAGCCTAGTGGCCTGGTGCCCTACTGGGTCGAGGCCCAGTTGAGGACGGGGGGTTGGTTTCTCCTTTTATTTCTTTTTTACGTTTATTAGTTTTCTAATTTATTTTTAATTAAAAATAATAATAAAACAATTTCTACATTAGTATAACTAATTATACTACTGCCACAGATAATTTGGCACTAAACAAATTAGTTGTTTACTCTATATTTATTTATAAAAGGTATTTAATAAATTGTTATAGCCATTGTTTTATTTATTTTAGAACATTTAAACACTTTATAAAAATGTGGTGTTTCCACCATTGTTACTTAAGAATTATTTGAAACAACCCAAACATTTTAGTTTTAATGTTTGAAAACTTTTATCATTTAACTTTAATTTAAAGTTGAATTTGGATCGGTTCTGAACTAACGTGAGGTTAACAACAATAATCGAGGTGACGTGGCATCATTAGCAGAGGGTTACTGTAGCTTAATTATCCGGGCGCCACAGTGTCTGAGCACCCTAGACGGTTGAGGTCATCGCGGAGCCATACTCCATTGTGGTGAAGCTGTGTGGTGTTGTTGGGAGCCTCCAATTAAGTTGTGGAGATTGCCCCAACCTTGTTTGTAAAGGTCCGGTCGCCGCCTTCAAGGGCACCAATAGTGGAATCATGGCATCTCGCATTGTGTGAGGGCGTGAGGAGAATACGGTGGCCCTAGTGGCTTCTTGGAGAGCATTGTGCCTCCACACCGCTCCAACGGAGACATACTTCCTCTCAAGGGGAAGGAACTTCGGTAACACATCCTCGTCTTCGCCGACTCCACTCTTGGTTATCTCATCCCTTTACTCATGCAAGCTTATCTTGTGTTACATCCCTTGCTTGCTTGTTTACTTATTGTTGTTGCATCATATAGGTTCCTCACCTAGTTGCATATCTAGACAACCTACTTTGATGCAAAGTTTAAATTGGTAAAGAAAAGATAAAAATTCTTAGTTGCCTATTCACCCCCCCCTCTAGTCAACTATATTGATCCTTTCAATTGGTATCAGAGGCTCGTCTCTTTATTAGGGACTTTGCCGTCCGAAGAGTATGGTTGACACCGTAGACGTTGAGGAGGAGCACCCCGGTGTGATTCTGTCCTTGTCTATGGCCGATGGGGGAACCTCGGTCTCACGTGAGGAGCTCAATGTGGCCTTGGACACATTTAAAACCTCCATGACGGCCGAGGTCAAAGGCGTGCTTAAGAATTTTCTTGATGGTCTTAAATTGTCCACCGCACCATTGGAAGTGGTTGATCCCACTAACAAGGTGATGGTTGCTAACTCCAACAAGGGGGAAGCTTCTAGTGATAAAGTTCCTTTGTCTAGTGGTAAAAGTGGAAATGACATCTTTGCCCATGTGGAACCTCCACTTACCTATGGAGGACCGATTCCCTCCACTCATTTAAATCATGCCGGTTCTTCTCCTAAGATTGTGAAAAATGAGGATTTTGACGCTTGGGTCTACCGCTTTAAACATCATTTAAATCATGTTAATACTAACCTTTGGAGAATCATTGAGCAAGGTTTCTATCCGCATGACCCAAGCAACTTCACCCCAAGAGAAGCCATGGATCATCAATTCAATGAGAATGCTCTCTTCATCATCCAAGATGTAATCCCTCCTGAAGATATTGCGCATCTCTGACCATTCACCGTGGCAAAGGAAGCATGGCACCATGTTGTTTCCCTTTACAAGGGAAGCGCAAGCATTCAACGCTCCAACTATTAAGTGGTGTAAGATGAATCCGATGAATTTGCTATGAATGAAGGTAAATAACCTTGTGAGCTCTACTGAAGACTAACCACACTCGCGGTCTCACTCCGAGATCATGGGAGCAAGGATACAAATGACAATTTGATCAAGCAGAAATTTCTCAAAGCCATGATGCCTTACCATAAGGCCATGTCCTCCGTCATCCGTCAAAGGCCGGACTTCCACACCTTGTCCTCAAGTGAAGTGTTGGATGAGTTTGTGGCAATGAGTATCTTGGACAAGACCGCCGATAATGCGGTATTGCATTCTCAAAGAGCCAAGAAGCCCAACCTTGCTTTGAAAGCCAATGCTAGTGTGGAAGAAGAGGAAGAAGAGGATAGCAACCCCAAGGATACAAAATATGATTATCATGAGCACATGGCTCTCGCTTCAAGACAATTTTGAAGCAAGAAGAGCTCAAGACCCAACTTCAACAAGAGAAACTCAAGTGGCGCCAAGGGCAAGCAACGTGTGAGGACTTGCTACAATTGTGGCAATGTGAGCCACTTTGTTGTGGAGTGCCCCTATGAGAAGAGGGAAGACAATGGTGGCAAGCTCATCCAGAAGGACAAGGCCAAGTCTTTCCCCAACAGGAACCACTTAACCAAGAAGGTCCTCCCAAGGGATTGGTGGCACAAGAAGAGTACAATGAGGATGATGATGATGAAGATGGTGAGACGGTTGCCATGGCCTCCGTGGCCATTGCGACAACCCCACAGGCGTCCCTCTTCGACTCATCCAATGAGAACATCACCACCAAGTGCCTCATGGCTAAAGCCACCAACAAGGTAACCCCCAACATTAAAACTACCATCATTACTCTCCTTCTTTGACGGATTGCATTGATGAAAGTGGGGGTCCAACGTGGAGGAAAATGAGTTTGAGTCTTTTATGAGTAAGCTTAAGGTAAATCCAAGAAGCACTTCGTTGCTCTCTTGGAACAATTTGGTGAAGCCAATGACATGATCGAGGCTCACAAAGACACCATCTCTAAGATGGAGGGGCATAGTCGTGACTATGCCAATGAGATATTGGATCTCTCTAATGCTCTTGAGGAAGAGTGTGGTCATCGCTTGGCTCTTGAGGAGTCACACAACGATGACCATGCTAAATTAAAGAAAGATATTGATCATTCTATTGTTGTGTCTCGTGTGCTAAATTCCGAGAAGGCCAAACTTGGTGTTGATCTTGCTAGACTCAAGGAGGAGTTTGATATCCTTGAAAAGGCTCACAAGGCCTTGAAGAGTACTCATGCTAGTCTTAAAGAGTATCATGATCAACTCCAAGTGAGGCTAACCAAGGAGAAAGCCACTTTTCCTCATATGGTTTTAATTGATAATGCAAATGCTACTAACCCTTGTTGTGAGCATGTGCATCTTGTTGAGGAGAATGCAAAGTTGAAGGAGCAACTTGAGAAAGGCCTTGTGTCATGCATACAAGGTGAGAAGAACCTCAACGATCTTTTGAGCAATCAAAAGGAAGTTGTGGCCAAGGAAGGGATTGGGTTCGCACCCAAGTCCAAGAACAAGAAGAAGAATGACAAGGCCAAACGACCTCCTCCTCTCATGCAAACTTTTGTCAAAGAAGAAGAATAATGTGAAGAGTGGTGGTGTCAAGAAGGGCAATATCACCCCTTCCAACAACGCCGGCGACTTTAACCCTTCCAATGTGTTATGTCGTGCTAGTGATGGGCATGTTTATGCTAAAAATTTTGGTTCTCCTTATGAGTACATTGAATGGTCCATTTGGGTTCCTAAGACCCTTGTCACTAACATCAAAGGACCCATTATAAAATGGGTGCCTAAAACCAAGCATTGATCTCTTGTAGGTGTTTGCTTCCGGTGGGGGGTCATGGTTGCTCGATAGTGGAGCCACTAATCATATGACCGGAAGCAATGACTTGGTGGTGTACATGCAAAATATTCCATCTATGCCCACCAATGTTGAGTCGGGTGATGCCTCGTACTCTAAGGTATTGGGGCTTGGCAAGGTTATCATTTCTCATGATCTCATGATCGAGAAGGTCATGCTTGTTGAGTCCCTTGCATACAATTTACTTTCCATTCATCAACTTGCAATCATGGGCTTTGCCACTTTCTTTGATATTGATACAGTGGCCCTCTTGTGGAGCAAGATTCTTAAGTAGCCTTTGTTGAGCATGTCGAGAACGGTCTCTATGTGATTAATTTTTCGGAGCGACCCACTAAGATCGCGACATGCCTAATGGCTAAAGTTGACGTGGGATGGCTTTGGCATCGCCGTTTAGCCCATGTCAATATGAGATCTTTGCAAAGTATTCTTAAGGGGGGCCATGTCCGTGGACTAACAAATGTTAGTTTTGCCAAAGATCGTGCTTGCAGTGCTTGCATTGAAGGAAAGCTACATGAGAAGGCTCACCCTCCCACGACTATCATTTACTCAAAGAGGCCTTTGGAGCTCCTTCACTTGGATCTCTTTGGGCCTCCATCCTTTGATAGTCTTGGGGGTAGAAAGTATTGCTTGGTGATTGTGGATGACTATTCAAGATACACTTGGGTGTACTTCTTCAAGAGGAAGAGTGAGACCCAACAAACCGTCATTGACTTTGCAAATGAAGCTCAACGTCAACACAATGCAAAGATCTTGACAATAAGAAGTGACAACGGCACGGAGTTCAAGAACTACACCTTGGATGAGTTTCTTAGTGATGAGGGGATCAAACATCAATATTCCGCACCTTACACCCCTCAACAAAATGGTGTAGCGGAGAGGAAGACCCGGAGATTGATGGATGCGGCAAGAACCATGATGGCGGAGTTCACGTCTCCATACAACTTTTGGGTCGAAGCCATCAACACAGCGTGTCATGCATCCAATTGGCTCTACCTCCGCAAAGGCTTGAACAAGACTCCATATGAGATACTCACCGGTAACAAGCCCAACCTCAAGTACTTCTAGGTGTTCGGGTGTAAGTGTTTCATTCTCAAGAAAGGTGTTCGTTTGTCTAAATTTGAGGCTAGAGCTCATGAGGGCATATTTGTTGGTTATGCTACAAACTCTCATGCTTACCGTGTCCTCAATAAGTCCACGGGACTTATTGAGGAGACGTGTAACGTGGAGTTTGATGAGAATAACGGCTCCCAAGTGGAGCAAAGTGGTACTTGTGATGTAGGTGATGAAATTCCTCCCCAAACCATAAGAAGAACGAGTGTTGGTTTTATCCTACCCATTGAGGAACCCCTTGTGGCCGAAGGAGAAGGAGAATGTTCCACTCAAGTGGAACCATCACCAACCCAAGACCCACACGCTTCCGAAGAACAAAGTTAAGGCCCTCAACCTCATGAACAAGACCAAGGGCAAGATCAACCTCAAGATGGCATTGAACCACCAAGTGAAGCCCAAGGTCAAGTTCTCCCCTCCGAGCAAGTTCAAGATCAAGAACAAGCTCAAGACGACGCTCAAGATGATCAAGTAACCGCTCCTCAACTCTCTCCTGAGGAGGAATTGGAGTGTCGTGCCGCCAAGATTGCATCCAAGCTATCTACCAAGGGTCATCTCATGACAAATGTTCTTGAAAGCATACGAAAGGGGGTAAGCACTCGTAGACAATTGGCAAACTATTGTGAACATCACACGTTTGTCTCTTGTGTTGAACCCCAAAAGGTCTATGAGGCGCTTGAAGATCCGGATTGGCTTAATGCCATGCATGAAGAACTCAACAACTTTGAGAATAACAAGGTGTGAAGATTGGTGCCAAGGCCAACGGGGAACCATAATGTCATTGTAACCAAGTGGATATTCAAGAACAAGTAAGATGCTCATGGAATTATTGTCCGCAACAAGGCTCGCTTGGTAGCTCAAGGCTACTCCCAAGTTGAGGGTATCGACTACGGTGAAACCTTTGCTCCCGTTGCTTGCCTTGAATTTATTTGTTTGTTGATTGCTTATGTTTCTCATCATAACTTCAAGTTGCAACAAATGGATGTGAAAAGTGCTTTTCTTAATGGTCCTATTAATGGTTTGGTGTATGTCAAACAACCCCCCGGGTTCAAGGATCCCTATTTCCCTGATCATGTGTACCAAATCGATAAGGCACTCTATGGCCTTAAACAAGCCCCACGTGCGTGGTATGACCACCTTATCGAGTTGCTGCAAGATCGTGGGTTTGAAATTGGGAAAATTGACCCCACTCTTTTTACTAAGAAGGTCAAAGGGGAGTTCTTTGTGTGCCAACTATATGTTGATGACATTATCTTTGGTTCTCCTAACAAAGATTTCAATGAGGAATTTTCCACTCTCATGACCTCAAAGTTCAAGATGTCCATGATGGGAGAGTTGAAGTTCTTTCTCGGGTTCGAAATCAAGCAACAAAGAGAAGGAACCTTCATCAACCAAGCCAAATACACTCAAGACATGCTCAAGAGATTCAAGCTAAGTGAAGTCAAGCCGGCTTCCACTCCAATGCCCGTCAAATGCTAACTTGACATAGATCCCAATGGTAAAGCGGTGGGTCAAAAGGTATATCGCTCCATGATTGGCTCATTGCTTTACCTTTGTGCATCTAGACCGGATATCATGTTGAGTGTGGGAATTTGTGCACGGTTTCAAGCCGCACCTAAGGAAAGTCACTTTGTGGCGGTCAAGCGAATCTTTCGATATTTGGCTCATACCCCAAACTTTGGCTTATGGTACCCAAGAGGAGCAAACTTCAACCTTGTAGGCTATTCGGACTCCGATTGGGCGGGAGACAAAGTGGATAGGAAGTCAACTTCCGGAGGGTGCCAATTCCTTGGTTGCTCTTTGGTGAGTTGGTCTTCCAAGAAGCAAAGTTGTGTGTCTCTCTCGTCCACCGAAGCGGAGTATGTGGCCGTCGGTAGTTTTTGCGCACAACTTCTATGGATGAGGCAAATTTTAGAGGATTACTATGTCATTTGTGACAAAGTGCCTCTTTGGTGTGACAATGAAAGTGCCATCAAGATTTCTCTCAACCCGGTGTAACACTTCAAGACGAAGCATATTGAGATTCCGTATCACTTCATCCAGGATCATATTAGGCGAGGGGAGATCAAGCTCAACTATGCCAACAATCATGATAACCTTGCAGATATCTTCACAAAGCCTTTGGATGAAGTAAGATTTCGCGAGTTAAGACATGAGCTAAATATCATTGATTCGAGCAATGTTGCTTGAACCCTTGCACACCCCACCATACTCAACGTGTTATCTTGTTTAGGTGTAGGCATGAACATAGGGGGAGTGTTGTTCTCTCAATGAACTCTCTCTTCCCCCATTATGCATAAATTTATCAACTCTTCCACATTAGCCATTTGTGATGGTACTTTGTGCTTCAAAGACGAGTTTTGGTCATGGGCCCAAGGATAATTCTTCGCGGTGCCATACCAATTAACTCAAACATAGGTGGCTCCGACCACCGCCCTCTCCTTGGAGAGGTTGTGTCTCGCGGTTGGTGCTTGTTGTCTTTTGCCCTCCCTTCTTCGTGTCGAGCTTGTGTTTGAGTTGCCTCGTGTGTTAGCTCGTTGGTGTGTTCGTTCGCTTGAAGGTTGCATTGCAAAGGCTGTTTACCTCTCTTGTTTGCGAAACATGCATTTTCTTGGTTCACGGTACTACGTGGCTTGCCACGGTACTACGCAGGAGCTGTGCATGGTACTACCGTGGCTCGCCAGATCTTCGTCTCCGGCCGCTCTCCTCGCATTCCATCTGGTGGGATCGTTCCCCACCACGTCCTCTTGCCATGGAACAAGGTTTCTCCCCAAATCCCTCTCTCCTTGTCTCGTTGTTTTGTATCTAGGTTTTTGGGGAGATGCATGTTGTTCTTGATATTTTAGGCCAAATCTTTGCAAGAGTAGGATGTAGGAGAGTAGTGATGCGTAGAGATGCTATTTGGTATGTTGCTACTTGGTAGGTTTGATCAACTATAGTACCGCTCCTTAGGCATGGATGTTCTCAGATCAGTTTTGTTTCAGCTTTGAACCCGAGCGGTACTACCGCTCCAGCCGTGTTCACCTCGTATGGTACTACCGCTCCTCAGGAGCGGTACTACCGCGTGAGGCGCGGAAGTAAAATTTTACTACCGCTCCAGGCGCAGTACTACCGTGCCATCCCGGCGCGGTACTAATGCGGCTGGAGCAGCAGTAAAATTTTAGTTCCCCACACTTGTGCGGTACTACCGTTGAGTCCGAACCTTCCCTATAGCAACTACCCAATGTTATTTCTACTTGTTTCATTTGTTTTGTTGTGGTCTTTGCATTGATCCTTCTCGCTTTTCTTGCGTGTTCTTATGTTGTGTGTCATAGGTGGTGGCTCCGGTTCCAATGTCCGTCGTTCGAACCCTGTTCGCGACACGGGCTCGAAGCGTCTGCGCAATCAAGATGAAGCTCCAGAGGGCTCCAATGCCCCCCAACGCAGAACCAAGTCAACCGCAACCAAGCACAAGGAGCCAACAATGAGCATGGATGAGATGCCACTAGCGGAGTTTGTCACTCGAAGGAAGATCAACCCTTATGTGAATCCCCGTGCAAACTTCAGAGGGAATGAGTTGTTCTGGACCAATCAACAATATCTTATCTATCTGGATGTGATCAAGGCCAAGCAGAACATCTACGTGGACATGCATTGGATTGACATGCATCATATGAGGCAGGATAAGCACCGTGCCTATTTTGGTGAGGCTTTGGACCTGGTGGAGCAGTTTGGCATTGAGGACTTGATCACGTTCCACCTGTACTTTGACCCTGAGATTGTGTCTCAGTTCTTTGCCTTGGTCCACTTCCATTCTGATGAGGAACGGACCTTGGCGTGGATGACAAATGGACAACAGCTGACCGCCAAGTGGAAGGACTTCATGGATCTGCTACATGTTCGTGAGGAGGGGCTCGACAAGCCCGTTGGTGTTCGCCCTCATGCCAACTACGAGTCTGCTAACAAGAACAAGCTCCAGCCATACTATGTTGAGAAGCAGCTTCCCAGTGGCAAGAAGGCTTGGGTACTGAACCCATTCCTTGACATCATGTATCAGATCTTCCGCAACACCCTCTTCCCACATATTGGTGACAAGGATAAGGTACATGCCTATCTCGTGGATATGATGCTCATCTGTGAGGAGGCGCGTCCTGTTCAAACGCAACCACTTGATGTCTCACATATCATGTGGTGTGAGCTACGGTTTACGGTGTTTAACCATAAGGTACCCATCTATGGTCCTTACCTGTTTCACCTGATCTCGAAGACTTGGGAAAAGCTCTATCCCAATGTTGAGTTTGAGGCCCCCGACTGGACACGTCACGAGCCCATCAAGCCCCGCATCAAGCCTAAGTGGGCTAACACCACTACCCGTGCTGAGGCAGCGACTGCTCAGATGGACATCGATGAGGATGAGATTGAGGAGGAGGAAGCGGATGAGGACAACTCTGCTGGGTATGCTCCTCCCTCTATTGAGCCCTCATGGGCTAAGAAGCTGAAGGCCAAGATGAAGACTTTGTTCTGCATGCAAGCCAAGGGACAGTGCAGGACCCATGTTGCTTCCAAGGAGAGTCGCCGCCGCGACAAGAGGATCTTGAGGACGTTTGGTGAGGAGATATCTAGTGGGTCCGAGAAGCACATCACTCCAGAGGCAGAATGGATGGCGAAGCAGGGCTACCAGTGGACTGAGTCTGAGGAGGAGACCATCCCCGCTGCCGAGACCGACGAGGACCGTGACGAGTGATTGCTCCAGCTTGAGCTACCACATGTGTCGTAGGTGTCCTCTCTGCCTTTTTGGTGTCTTGATGCCAAAGGGGGAGAGAGAGTAGGGATTTGTGAGTCGTGTGCCATGTTTGTTGCTTGTGTCGTGTTTGCTTTCGTTCTGTTGGGCCTCGTTTACTTTGGTTTGGTTTGTCGTGAGTCGTGTTCCTCTATCATATGGTGTAAGACATATGCACTCTATCGTATCTTATTGTCTTCCTTCCTTTAGTATCCCGTGAGCTTATGCTATCTTGTGCTAGTTAATTTATGCTCTTATGTATTATCTTACCTCTCTGTTAGTATTAGTTACTCCTTTGCAAGATTTGCCTCGTCTGCAAAATATAGGGGAGTGTTGATCCTAGTATGTGTGTCGTGCAGTCCAAAGCACAACTCCAGAGTGCACACATCTAGGGGGAGCCCGTTTATATTTTATATATGTTGGGTTTGCCTATGCTTTATTAATATTCCTATGTGCAAATCCCGTATTGTCATCAATCCACCAAAAAGGGGGAGATTGTAAGGGCGTATTTATCCCTTAGTAGTTTTGGTGATTGATGACAATGCTTTTGCGGACTAATCGTGTGCATCGAGCATTTTAGATATATCATGTTTAGGCACAAGACAATTTGGTGCCCCTCGAAGACTATTGAAGATGGTGTTACTCTACGTTTCTTTTTGATGGTTTGAGTCGTAGGAAAGCCGTACTATTAATAGGGGGTCCGCGTTGGAAAGGTTTGGGTGGAATTAACACGTACATGTATGTTCCTTTTGACCACCTTTCCTTTGGCTCTTTGGAGCATTCTCCGTTTCTTCGAATCTCTGCAAAAGGATTGACTTCGAGTGTTGCTGAACTGGGCCATGCGATAGTACTGCTCCTCAGAGCAGTAGTACCGCAGGCCCCAGCGGTAGTACCGGCCTTGGGCGCGGTAGTACCGCAGGTGCTCGCGGTAGTACCGCTTCTCTGACATGATAGTACCGTGGCCTCGGGTCTGACTCAGCAGCACAAGCGGAAGTAGGGGCGGATGTAATTTTTTACATCCGCGCCCTACGCGGTAGTACCACTCCTGGCTTCCGGTACTACCGTGTCGGATTTTTACATAGATCCAAACTCAACGGAAGTTCCCACGGATGTATTTTTATATATTCATGCCTTCCCAAATCTAGACTATCCCTGCCTTGCGGTAGTACCGCGCCAGTGGTTCTACCGCCCTCTGCTTCGTCGCATCAGGGTTGTGTTGGATACTGCTGCGTGGGCGGTAGTACTGCAGTGCCTTGTGGTAGTACTGCAGGCCCTTGCGGTAGTACCGTGCGTCGCAGACTGAGTTGGTGGATAATGGTTGGATTTGCTCTTCCACTATAAAAGGGAGTCATCTTCTCCGAGTTGACTTACCTCTTCCACCCCAAGCTCCATTGTTGCTCTAAGCTTCATTTTCGCCCGATCTCTCTCCCTAGCCAATCAAACTGGTTGATCTCCTATGGATTGGTTGAGAAGGCCTAGATCTACACATCCACCAAGAGATATTTGATTTCCCCCACTAATCCCTCGTGGATCTTGTTACTCTTGGGTGTTTGAGCACCCTAGACGGTTGAGGTCATCGCGGAGCCATACTCCATTGTGGTGAAGCTTCATGGTGTTGTTGGGAGCCTCCAATTAAGTTGTGGAGATTGTCCCAACCTTGTTTGTAAAGGTTCGATCGCCGCCTTCAAGGGCACCAATAGTGGAATCACGGCATCTCGCATTGTGTGAGGGCGTGAGGAGAATACGCTGGCCCTAGTGGCTTCTTGGGGAGCATTGTGCCTCCACACTGCTCCAACGGAGACGTACTTCCTCTCAAAGGGAAGGAACTTCGGTAACACATCCTCGTCTTCACCAACTCCATTCTTGGTTATCTCATCCCTTTACTCGTGCAAGCTTATCTTGTGTTACATCTCTTGCTTGCTTATTTACTTATTGTTGTTGCATCATATAGGTTGCTCACCTAGTTGCATATCTAGACAACCTATTTTGATGCAAAGTTTAAATTAGTAAAGAAAAGCTAAAAATTGTTAGTTGCCTATTCACCCCCCTCCCCCTCTAGTCAACTATATCGATCCTTTCAACTGTCAATGGGCATGAGTACAACATGGGCTACTATCTGGTTGACAGTATCTATTCTTCGTGGGCTACCTTTGTCAGCACCATCTCTAACCCAGTTGGCTAGAAAAAGTCTCACTTTGCCCAAAGACAAGAAGCAACTCGAAAGGGTGTCGAGAGGGCATTTGGAGTTCTGCAAGCCCGCTTTGCAATTGTTCGTGGACCTGCTAAACAATGGGATCCAGAGACCTTGTGGGAGGTGATGTCATGTTGTGTGATCATACACAACATGATTGTCGACGGTGAGGGTGAGGATGCTACCGCAGCTCTATAATTGAAGGACATGCATGATCCTATCGAACTTCCAGACCAAAATCCAGCCACATTTGAAGAGTTTATTCAAATGCATCAACAAATTCGACATTGACCAACTCACGAGCAGATGAAGGAAGATCTGATTGAGCATCAGTGTGCTATTTAAGGGGACAACAATGTTGGAATGTAAAATTTGCACTTTTTTAAATTTAAAGTAGTGTTGCATGCGGCCATTTGAACGTTTGTACTCTATGTACACGGCTATTTGAACGTCCGAACTCTGCGTATGCGGCTATTTGAATGTGCGGACTATAAAAAAGAGAGGCCAGATATATGCGGGCAACGGATGACGGCCTCCCGCATCCGTGTCGCCGTTGGAGATGCCTAAGCTGATACTCTCTCCTTTCCGGTTTATAAGGCTCAAATCTCAAATCTCATCAACCAAGACATTTTGTGAGTGGAGGAATGTATCTCGTACTTTACAAAACTACCCTAATTAAACTCATGCATTAATTTGGATTAATTGCAGTGCATGCATGCTTGGCCACTAGATGAGTAGAAACATTACATGCATTGGTATGTTTCTCTTTAATTCTTGCATGCAAAGATTTAATGTGCATTGGAAACTAAAAGTGAGATGGAGATGAGCCCTCTAACCTCTCTCCTTATTAATTCATTGTCACATAAGCAAATTTGCTGAGTTGGACTTGATATTACTGCTGAAATTACTTCTATTGTGGCTAGTCTAAATTAGAAAAATAAAAAAGTTGAAATAAGTCTTATGAACCGGAAAGAATGAAGTAGTACAATTAGGTACAGGTGTATTGTACGACCCCACGAAAGCAAAGTATTTTACAGGTGTTTACTTTACAGGTCGTTTGGATACAAGTTGCTAATAGCCCTCGCTCGTCGAAGAGAGAGAGGCATCTGCCTGACGCTCGTTCTTGCCGCCGCGCCCAGCGGGGCCTCAAGAACCAGCGGACGGCCAGCCCCGCGTCTCCTGCTACGCGGTCAGGCGCAAGGATGGGATCCACCCGGTCAGGAGTTGGGGTCCGAGATCCACCAGGTTGCCGCCTTGGTCGAGCCAGGTTGGGAGCAGTGTCGTGGAACTCGTCGGGTCGGGCTGGTCGCCCAGCCACCGCCGTCGAGGGCCACCTAGTCCTTGCGTTGCGTCTTCAATGCCCTCGTCTGACTAGGATCACAACTAGTCGCCGACTCAACCAGCTGGACGTCGAGAGCTCCAGTGGCGTAGGGCGCACGCGCCGGAGATCGCTGTTGCCTCTTCCTGTGTGCCTCCAGCCGTCCTGGCTGCGTGTGCGCTTGTACTCATTTAGTGGATCGCAAGAGAGGAAGGGATACGTGGGAGAAAAATTATGGGCGGAGGTGTGTAACGAAAACCGTCCAAATACCGGTGCAATCCTGAGGAGAGAAGTGCATATTACACCCCTCAACTCTAGCCCTAGTTTAATATACAACCTCCAACTTCAAAACCGTCTAATCTGCAACCTCCAACTCTTAAAACCGGCCAAAATTCAACCCTCCTTTCCCCTTGACCGGTTTTGACCGGGTCTGACCCATTGACTGATAAACAGTAAATTTGAAAAAAATGGAAAATTCAGAAAAATAAAAATAAAAAAATTGTAAATTCAAAAAATAATTGGGAACAAAATTTTAAAAATAATTTTGACTTTTCCACCGTGCGAACAGTAATTCAAAAAAAGTTCAAACTTTTGGAACGAAAATTTTCCCTCGGTCACTGTTCACGCAGTGAAAAAATGATTTTTCTGATTTTTTTACTTTTTTGAATACTGTTCATGCTGTTTACAGTAATTCGAAAAACAAATCCCGACAAATTTTGTTTCCAATTTATTACCTCCGGGTACATGTAAAAAACTGAATTTTTAATACTGTTCACCGGTGAAAAGTCGAATTTATTTTTAAAAAATTTTGTTCCCAATTTTTTTTGAAATACTGTTCATCCGGAGGGAAAAAATGCTTTCTAAAATTTTATTTTTCTGAATTTTTCATTTTTTTTCAAACTTACTGTTTATCAGTCAGTGGGTCAAACCCGGTCAAGGGGAGGGGGGGGTTAAATTTTGGCCGGTTTTAAGAGTTGGAGGTTGCAGATTAGACGGTTTTGAAGTTGGGGGTTGTATATTAGACTAGGGCTAGAGTTGAGGGGTGTAATATGCACTTCTCTCCTGAGGAGAGACAAGCCTAAGTTTTACAGACAATCCAAGTAGGTACACGAATATCAGCCGTTTTCTTTTACAGGGGTTTTCTGCTAGAAAACGACGTTGCAAACGGGGCCTAAGTGTGGAAAACATGGCAGAACAAATAAAGATGAAAGATCTTCAAGCAGTACAGATCTCAGAGAAGTTGAACCAAGTTACCATCTTATAACACAAAACTTTGCAATCATCATGAGTTCAGCCAATACGTAGCTAACTCTAAAAATTGCAACACCCAAACCAAAACGGGTCAGGTATTTCAATATTTTGAGCATCAAGACAGAGACTAGCATTCTAGCAGTTCAGTCTTCTGCCGCTTGAAACCTCAAATAACAACAACTATATATCTAGAAAGATAGCTAGACCTCAAGGCATACTTTACCAATTACCATGCTTCAGGAGATAATTTGATTTATTGCTAGCAGTTTATACAAGCGGCCACCAAAAGATTCCATTTAGATAATTAAGGTGGCTAGGCTCAATAGACTTGCAGATCAGCATCGACACAGGGATGGAACCATTTTTTTACCTATTATACGTTGACTGAACTGCTATCATCTGAATTGCCAAACTGATGGTTAACTATCATGCACCCTTTGGCGCTTCTCTTGCGGGGCCTTAGAACCATCATTAGTATTTGCAAGGGGGTCAGAAGACTCGCTTTCTGCCATCTCCTGGTTGCCACCTGCATGCATGGAAGTTTCTCCTATTTCGGCACTCACGGGGTTCTCTCCTGTTCTATTTAGGTCATCAGCTGCATCATTATCCCTATCTCTGGTTGCAGGATGGCTCGGTTCAGATAATAGGGTTGTTGTAGCTCCCGAGGATAGATCCTGCACCTTCTCAGTATTGGATTTAGACTGCTTTTCAAACATCATCTGAAGATACTTCCCTTGTTCTTCAATTCGCAACTGCAGCTTTCTCTGGGTCTGTCATAGAAAGATGGAATGAAGTTCAGACTATGTGTGTTTCATCATGGTAATAGTCTGACTGAGCCTGGCCTATATCATGTAAAGACCAAAGCAATTATGTGGATGTTTCTTTTGTAGAGTATCACCGCAGTCACAATTTGATTTATAAGTGTGCAAAAAGAACAATGTTTCCTCACATTTGTTTATCCAGAAGTCTATTACGTTTCGCATGCAACTTTTTTTATTGGGTCACCTAGACATCACCTAAATTAAGAATCAGTCTATGTTCTTTTGGACTAGTACCTCAAGTTGTTCATGAAGACGTTTCTGAACTTCCATCTGAAGGCGCAGCGCTTCAGTAAGATCCATGCTCCTGTATAAGAAAAATATCATGTATAGTGTTAATCATGGCTGACAAAGCAAGAGAATGCACTGTCTCACAATGAATCCTCAAAAATACTTTTTTTCCGGACCAATACAAAGTGAATATAAATGGGAAAACTTTGTTTTTGCCAACTTTGCTTATGCCACTCTAGAATTTGACATCTCACTTTTGCCACTCTTAGCTTTTGACAATACATCACAAATGCCATTCCGTGGCAAAAACGATAATTTTTCATTTCACTTTTGCCACTCTTAGCTTTTGACATGTATCACAATTGCCACTCTAAAAATTTTGCTTTTGCCACGGAATGGCAAAAGTGATATATTGTCAAAATCTAAGAGTGGCAAAAGTGAAATGTCAAATTCTAGAGTGGCTTAAGCAAAGTTGGCAAAAACAAAGTTTTCCCAATAAATTGGGTTCAACAGGCCCCATTAAACTCTCATAACAGAGGGAGGATTTGAGAGATCCACATTTACAGCATGACCAAGACTTGGGAGCACAAACAACAACACTTTTGATTGTGAGTTCGACATCGAAAAACATAACTGTGAGCATATTGTTTATATCATAGCTACAAATAACAACTTTTTCAAAACAAATGGATTAACTGCAAGGCAATTCGCAGTGCTTGCTAGGTCTGTACAGCATGGATTTAGAACAGACAGAAAATGGAACACTCCAGTGCCAATAAAATGTGTGTGCATAGACACACGTCAACATAACTATCAAAAGAATAGCGTCTTCCTCAAGTAATAACACCTGAGGAAGTTGGTTGAGTAACCAGGAATCTTGACAGTGCTAGTAACCTAGACATAAGCTCCGGAAAATGTGTTATATCTTTCCAGTCAGCTAAGTGTTTGCGAAATGTACCTGACCTCTTGTTAAGACACTGAAAACATCAAGACCAAAGGTAACACAAGAAAAACAAAGGAATTTGCACCCCACCATCTGATATTTATGCTAATTCACCTATAAGAACATCAATCTGCCCATGATTGGTGCACAGAATTCCAAAATCAATCTAGCTACATGAAACTTAGTGCAGCAAAATAAAATTACTGGTTTCGCTTCTGAAGAGGCTGAAGGGCTAATAAAACATTTTTTGAAATATGTCAGATGTTAAAACTGCAAGTAGTAGAATCATGTATTATCAAAACATAAATCATTCCCCTTCTCATTAAGAGGTAAAACAGCTTCATGGGAAGCAAAATAATATTAGGTTCTACTACTACTTGCACTTCCAAAATCTCACATAATTGAGAAAAAGTTTGAATATGAAACTTAGCATCTCCATTAGCCAAGCCACTAAATTGATTTGACAGGACCAAGTTTAATAGAGCTGACTTGATATCATAACTAAACGTGACAACTATGCGATGAATGACAACGACGACGACGACAACAACGAAACCAACTCATGGTTCCACGCACCCCTGTCCATGGCTAGTTATTTGGTGAACATTCCAGTCCTTCAGATCTCTCTTTATGGACTCTTTCCATGTCCAGTTTGGTCTACCCCGACCTCTCTTAACATTATCGGCACACTTTAACCGTCCACTATGCACTGGAGCTTCTGGAGGCCACCGCTGTATATGCCCAAACCATCTCAAACGATGTTTGACAAGCTTTTCTTCAATCGGTGCTACCCCAACTCTCTCCTGTATATCATCATTCCAGACCAGATCCTTTCTTGGGTGATCACACATCCATCTCAACATGCGCATCTGCGCTACACCTAACCGTTGCACATGTCGCCTTTTAGTCGGCCAACACCAAGCACCATACAACATTGCGAGTCGAATCGCCGTCCTACAGAACCTGCCTTTTAGCTTTTGTGGTACTCTCTTGTCATAGAGAACGCCAGAAGCTTGGCACCACTTCATCCATCCGGCTTTGATTCGATGGCTCACATCTTCATTGATATCACCATCCTTTTTGCAGCATTGCATTGACCCCAAATGTCGAAAGGTGTCCTTCTGAGGTACCACCTACCCATCAAGCCTAACCTCCTCCTCGACCTAGCAGTACTGAAACCGCACCTCATGTATTCAGTTTTAGTTCTACTAAGCCTAAAACCTTTCGATTCCAAAGTTTGACTCCATAGCTCTAACTTCCTATTAACCCCCATCCAACTATCATTGACTAGCACCACATCATCCGCAAAGAGCATATAACCCCCATCCCTATGTTTTTAAGGCGGTAAGGCGAGGCGAGGCGCTGGGGGGGCGCCTCACTGCCTAAGCGCTAAGGCATAAGGCGAGGCGACGCCTTAGAGACTTGTAAGCAACAGAATTAAGTAGAATTTGGTAGGCATTAGGCAACTAGGCATACAGCCATACACACCTTGCAACTGATGGTTGTAGAGCCCATATGGTTCTGGAGAGGATGGAGAATCTGCAGGAGAGGATGGAGAATCTGCAGGAGAGGAGGAGGAGGAACTGTAGGAGGGGAGGGGGATCTGCCGGGGAGGAGGGGGAAGCTGCCAGAGAGGAGGGGGAGAAGCTCAGATCCAGCCTGGGGGTGGGGGGAAACTGAAAATGGTTACAGGTCTCTCTCTCTCTCCCTCTAGTACCTGTTGGCGCCAAAACAAAGTTTCCCGCCCTTTCCTTCCCTCCCAGTTATCTGTTTCCCGCCTAAACCACCCAGCTCTGTCTAAGGCGTCCTTATTTGCCTAAGGCAGGCAGAGTGGCGCCTAGGCGGACGCCTTGGACGCCTTAAGGACTAAGGCGGACGCCTTAGACACACATGTAAGGCAAGGCCGACGCCTTGCCTCCTGGGGGCGCCCTGACGCCTAGGCGTCGCCTAAGCGACGCCTTAAAAACAGAGCCCCATCCAACTATCATCGACTAGCACCACATCATCCGCAAAGAGCATACACCATGGGTCTCCTTGTATATCCCTTGTGACCTCATCCGTCACCAAAGCAAAAAAGATAAGGGCTCAAAGCTGCCCTTGCTGCAATCCTATTTTAATCGGGAAGTCATCAGTGTCGCCATCACTTGTTCGAACACTTGTCAAAGCATTATCATACATGTCCTTGATGAGGGTAATGTACTTTGTTGGGGCTTTGTGTTTCCTCCAAGGCCCACCACATGACATTTGTTGGTGGGCATGTAAGTTCCTTCAAAGTTTTCCTGGGTTATATCCCATTTTAGTTATCTTTTTATTTATGATTTTGATCAGAAGGTGAATACCAGGACGTATCTATGGAAGAAAATCCATTTTGGGCAATTGCCTACATTGAAGCTATCTTTTCGAATCCCCATTAAAATGCAGTTGAATCGCAAACTTATATCAGCATCAGTTTTCTCAATGTAATTACTGAGTATTAGTCGAAATTCAGTTTTACAAACTAAACCACCATCTTAACTATTGGTTTTAGCTTTAATAGTTGATGGATGTCACATTGCACAGTAACCAGCTACCAATAAGCATCATGAGAGATGGGTATCATGCTAGAGTACAGAATAATAGATAATAAGTAAACAATTATCCACTCACGATTTCAGGTCTAGAGTCAACTCTTCGGTGGTAGTCCTTTTTTCTGCTGTACCTGATAATTTGGTATGGAATGGTTATATTATGTTACCAATTATACCAAACACAATGTAGATGCATGAATTCTGTGCAATAATGGAACCTTATCAAAATAATATCGCGTCATGAGAAGATTTACATATATATAAAAAAGCGTCAGCCCTAACCATTACCATAAAAATGTACTCAACTCAATACGATGGCATCATGGGTCATGAATAATAATATCAACTATGCACCTGTGCAGGGAAGATCTATATAAAATAGAAGTGCAAAAAAATCTAATCCAGACAAACCTTCCGTTAGGTCTGGCTTATAGCGAGCTGTTCGGTACTTCTGCAACACAAACCAGAAAAGGTAAGTGAGAACTCAAATCTCTTGTGGGCAACACTATTGTTTAGAACGAGAATTTAGAAAGCTAATGGCAAACCTGCAGATGGCTTTTCACATGATATATTGTCAAACCGTCAACTTTCATAAGCTTCAGCACACCCTTGGGAGTAGCTTCTGAAGGTACAAGACAAAAAGTACAAGCATTAGAACATGATTCATATCTAAAATGCACTTTTGGGAATCAACAGCACTGCAGACATACTTTCACTACCACCAAGCTTATTTACAGAGTCTACGAAGCACTCATGGAGTTCTGGAGTCCACCTCATCCGTTGTTTGGCTGCAGAGTTGCTATTGGGAGGACTAGCTACATTGCAAATCTCTCCACCATGAGATGAAGCTGGCTGGTTGACAGCAGGCTGTGATGCAGCCGAATTGGAAGGCTGAACCATGGACTACAACAAAGGTGACAACAAACATTTGGTCATAAAAGAAACAAATCGAATGGGCTTACCAAAAGCATCACAGTGAGAAACAAATATCACTCTAGAAACTCCAACTCCAACTCCAACAAGTTAAGAGACCTCCACCTTAAAATTAAGTGGACCGCATATTTCTATTTTGTGCCAAAGAGAATTAGAGAAGAAGCAGCATATATCCCTTAGAAGAATTTGCGGAGAGAGACACTCATATCAAGTCATGAACATTCATTACAAGATTCTAATGTAAACTCTAGTAGTCGATCTAATAACGACCCTCTTTGAACAGTGCAAACAAGAAATCATTTACTGGTGCCCTAACCATCACTCTAACAAAACCTACTACACATCAGTTTTAAACTTCCAATAAGAGGAAGGGATGGTTACCTACACTGTTTAAAGAGGCCCCAAGAAGTATGCCCCAATGTGTAAATGGAAGTATGGCCCGAGAAGTATACAGTAAGTCAAAACTTCCTCTTAACTTTAAAATTGACATACATTAAGGTATCTAGGTTGGCCACACAAAAATGATATCATACCAGTATATGCACTGGCAAAGAACTTACGTGAAATTACAACTTCACAAGGTTGGCTAATATGTCATAATAAACAAAAAAATTACAGATTACTTCTAAACTATCAGAACCCAAGACAGAGCTGCCACGATGACTCTTTATGCCGTTTCATTTGCATACCTTTGACTGGGGATCAGCAGCTGTTGCATCTAGAATATCTCTCCAATCATCATTCATTATTTCTGCCCACCATTCATTTTGTTTAGCAACCACATCAGATGTCACAGCAGGACCGCCGTTCTGGATCTGACTACCAGAAGCAGGGATGTTATCCCTGTAATCTGATAAACCATCAGCCGAACCTGGGAACCAAGTTGCCCCAGTGTGACCTCCAGGGATATTATTAGATAAGGTCTGAAATACTTCGATATCTGATGGCTGAGGAGCAAAAGGAGCAACCATAGACTGCCTCTCATGGTTAGGCGCAGAATCCAGAGGATTAGGTGAGTATCCTAATGAGGCTGCATATGATGATCTCATAGCACCAGCTCTTGGGTGCAAAGTAGCAGATGGAAGTGCACTCTGATGTAAGGGCACAAGATCACTCGTCAGTTGCCTTTGCATCGGAGTGAGCTGCGGATTGTAAGGCCCATGGAAGGTTTCTTTCAGAGAATTTGGCAGAATAGGTAAAGAGGATGACATTCCTCCAGAAACCCTGCTGTTGTGAGACTGTCTCAGATCACACCTCCTCATCAAGAATTGTGCACAAGCGTTGTGTCTTTCCCATAAATTGATTTTGATATGTTCCTACAGAATAACCTTAGCACAAATGTTAATCCATTAATCTACCACAGGTTAAGAAATGAAGAGTTAATAAAGGGAACCTATGGTTACACCGTACGAATTGTAACCATCATAAACATAGGCAACTGTAGCTATATCAAGCATGCATATCTGCACCCTGAAATCAACCATGAGTAAGTAACAATCTAACTAGTGTGATCAGGATCTCACGAGCAAAAAAACAAAGAAATGGCAACATCATAAAACGTGTTAGCAAGAGTCATAAAGTTGCGTACTGGTGGCCAGCAACATATTAAATTATTAATATATCATTTGTCCTTCTCCTTCTTCTCTAAGCCATATTTTTGTCTACTCCAATGACAGATCACAAGATAAATTATGAGAAAGAATACTAGGCCCTCAATTAGTATTACCATTGTGATGCTTCAAAAAAAAGTAATAGAACAGAAGCAGATTAAACCACATTGCAATCCCAAAGGAGCGCTTTTTTTACCATCTCTCAAGTGTAAAGTCAATACTTCCTTTGAAGCTAGAAACCAGGTCATGTTTCTGCATAGACACACGCATGCAGGATCCTCTAGAGAAGACGCTACCATACGTATGTCCTGATGTGGGGCAATGACCATCTTTCTACCATCGATAACGCAACTTTTATTCACGCTCTGAAGCTTCATAATACAACAACAAATGCCCTTTTTCAACAGAAAAACAAAAGAAAATGGCAGGTTTCTATTCACTGTGCAATCTATGTATGACACCATATATATATAGTCAAACAAGGAAACACATCTTGGTACGCATGTGGTACTATGTGCTATTAACTCGCAGGATGACAGGCACTGTCTAAAGCCCATACAGGAGGATCTGAATTAAACCCCAGGGGACAGGCAACTGTAGGCAGAGGGGGCAGGACAATCACAAGGGCACCTAATTCTCCCATAACACCTCCCACAGCTCCCAGCCCCACCAAATCCCCAATCATTTTCCGTACCGGCAACATCACGTACTCCCACAACTCACGAGCACGTGTGCCACCACCGCTCCTCGCAAAACTCTCACCTAGGACCCCCGCACCAGCAAAGCATGTCGCGATCAGAACCCTAGAGAAACCCTGTGTGCCCGCCCCCCGCCCCCCGCCCCCGCGCGCGCTCTCCTCCGCTCCTGTCCCGTCGGTCCGATTCGCCTCCGCGGAGCCGATCACGCCGACACGACGAGCTAGGAAGCGACGGGCGAGCTAGACGGCGTGGATTGGACCTGGAGAGAGGAGGGGGGGATTCAGGAATTGGGGGAGAGACGGCCAGTCCGTACCTGGGTTGGGTTGTGAGGAAGCTGCTGGATCGGTGCGGCTTTGGGGGGAGGAGATGACAGCAAGGGGGAATTCTGGCTGGGGAGAGAGAGGGGAGGAGGAACCTGGTGCGCACAAGAGGAGGACGACGCCCACCAGTTGCCGGGGGGAGGCGCACCGCGCACCCCCACCGCACCATGGGCGCGGCTTTTTGCGGATAGGCCCCTTCGGCCGCCCTGCGGCCAACTTGGACGGCTAGGATGGTGTGTGTGGCCCACTTTGATGTGATTGCACCGCGGTTTCTCCTTGGCCCAGGCCTAGTTTAGAAACACGGTCTTTTCCGGAAAACGTAGCAATGTCAGATTATGCGCTGCGTGCAAAGCTTAGGGCAAAGTAAATTCTAAAGGGCGTCTTCAAAGCGTGCGGAAGAGCATGTTTTCAATTTTAAGTGATCACATAGACTATTGAATCGAAAACAGGGCACAAGGACATTTGACGCTGATGGTCTAAATTTCATGTTTTAACCATTTTCTGAAACTTAGGGCCCGTTCTAAAGTCCTCCCAACTCTCTCAACTCTAAAAATTCTGCTTCTCAACCTAACTTCTGGCTCCACGCAGCAATTCATGTCCGTTCTGCACTGAAAACAGCTTCTCCATCGCCAACTTGGACTTCCTGCGAGTGTTGCGCCATGTTGGGTTGGATAGAAATCGTTAAATGGGCTGCATGCGGCCCAAAATGGAAGGAGAGACACGCTGAACATGTTTCCACGAGATGAGAAATGGGAGAAGAGAGATGAAACGAACCGTTTTCTTGACTTGGCGGTGGCAACCTTTGTAACTTCAGCCAACTCCAAGCTTCTGTGGATTGTGAAGTTACGATTCCCCAACTTCTCAAACTCCTTCGTATCTACTACCACTATAAAAAAAGAGAGGGCGAAGAACCAAATCATTCTATGCATCAAAACCTACGATCTGATGGTCTACATCCCTCCAGAATACTAAACGCGTTTTAGGCTTTAATTACCCACCATGCCATTAGCTGCTAATGACCCCTTTCAAGAAAAGAAAAAATGTTGTAGCCCACGTCTTCATCAAACTGCACGCACGACGCCACTCCTCTGCTACCGACGCATCGCAGGGGCCGGGGCCGCCGTCCCGCCCGCCGCTCCTTCTCTGCTGCACCACAGACGCTAGCGCGGATCGCCGTCGCCGCCCGCCGCTCCTCCTCTAATTCTAGACGGACGCGAGCTCGGATCGCCGTCGCCTCCTCCGGCCGCTCATCCTCTGCCGCCCCATGGTCTCGACGCCGGAGGCTCTCCTATTGGTCGGATGCTGCCCCCACGGATGCGAGCTCTCGCCGCTCCTCCTTTTCTGCCCCACGGGCTCGCCGCCGGCCGCTCTCCCTTCGTCGGTTGCTGCTCTATACGCCCATAGCCGTAATTGCGGAACGCGCCGCCGATTCTCTGCGCTGGAAGATCAGGGGAAGGCTCTCCTCTGCATCGGATCTGGCATCCTGAGCCTTCCAATGATCGGATCCGGTGAGATTTGCCACCTCCTGCTATCGTCCATGTGTAGCTCGTCGACTTCACCCAGGATGGCCACCAAGACGAGTCGACGACCTCTGCCTCATAGCTGTCTTCCCCGAGAGCTGACGCTGTCTCCATGCCGCACGAGGTTGCCGTTGCACCCACCACACACTTAGCATCGTTGATATTCTATATGTAACTCATCAATTGATAGATTTTCTCCCTGCTGTGACTTGCATTTTTCTACATTGCTTCGTATTAAGTTGATTGGGACTATTTGATTGAATAACAAATAGTAAACAACCTCTGTCGCTGATCAATTCATGGAACGATTATCACATGTGGCAAACTGAATTGCATTCTCAATACACAAGGGAAGTGCAAGCAGTATGTGGAGGGTCAAATTATTCATTACCTGCAAGTTATAAATTTATAATGCTAACACACTGTGTTTTGCTTTTATAACTTGCAAGTTGCAAGTGTTAACCCTAGAAAAACGATTTGCAGGTGGACATCTGCAGTAAATAATCAGGTGTTTCCTCATTATCAAAGTCAATGCTCTGTGAGGTGTGCAGCGAGTGCGTGTGAATGTGCCGATGCGAGGTAGTGGAGGGTTCAGCAAGGTTCAGTTTCGGCTCCAATTTTTTTTCAGAATCATCTTCTAATGACTAATCTAATGGTCCTTTCTTATGTAGTTAACAAATTATATTGCCTTGTAGCTTTTTAACAAATTGGCTGCTACGAAGACCGGTTGCTTCAAATTTTGTTTTGGTATGTGCTTTGACTGATTATCTTAATGCCAGTACTTCTTGATTTTCACTCCATATATGAAATTGTTTAGCTAGCTCTTGATCAATATCCTTCAGTACACCTGCAATATTGATGGACACTAAGTACTACTGCCAATCATCAATGTAAACTATTCCAACTCTATATTAATTCAGAAAATAATCAGATACAAAATAATCGATTTAAAAATAAACTGCAAAACTTGTAAGTTTAGGAAATTATGTTGTTTTAATCTTTGCACTAAGAGTTTCCAGGCCTATATTGTTATAGGTATTCTTATTCTGGTTGTACACTGAAATTTAGGTGCTTTTGGAGATTTGATTGTACAAGAAAATGATCTACCTTGCAATATCATTTTTCTTGCAAATGAAGAAATTCAGAGCATCTAAGTCTTAAATGTATCTGCTAAAGTGTTGATATTAATCCTTTATGTTGTCCGGTAAGTTGAAATGTGCATAACTTAATTATGTGATTACGGGCTCGACGCTCTTCACATTGCTTGAGAATCTGATCAGCACCACTCCGACATGCATCAGGAAGTCAACGAACAACCAGACCAGGAAGGCGTGGAGCTTGAGCTTGAGCTGCAGTGACAATGACAACTTGGGCGTCAACTTAAAAAAACAACAGTTCAAGTGTACTCTCTCTCTCTCTCTCTCCGTGTGTGTGTGTGTGTGTGTGTTTCTACTAAGTACAGTCTGTGTACTGTTCTATCCTTGTTCTGTTTTCTTCAACCATTTTTTGTTGTATATTCTCTGTCAGTAAATGCCCCAATCTATTTTATCTAGGCAGCATGTATTTGGTACTACAATAAGTTGGTGCGATATCCTCCAATATTTTGTTATCTAGGCAGTCAAAACAACTTCAGTCCGCTTAATTTTTTTTCTGCTTTTGCTGTTGTGGTGAGAGAAAGAAAGAGATGTGGTGGCAATGGAGAACTTGGACCAATTGATAATATACCATAGTTGTGGTAGTTAATGTTTGTGGTACTTCCTTTAGGATATTTGTTCTATACATATGTTCCACCAGATATTCATTCAAATTGTACCCTTCTCTATCAATTAGTATGGTTCTTAGCTACCTGCGTGATTATGATTGAACACTTAGTATCTTAAGAAGATAAATAATGAATGCAGACTGCTCTCCTCCAGTTTAGTGGAAGCGTAGGAGGCAACCATGGAGGTGATAGACGCAATGGCTTGAGCATGACGGATGATTGTCCCTAAGTTTCTACCACTGAGTTGGTGCATGCTCCAATATTACCAGGTCAGTGCTTCAAATCATCAGACCTTGGCGCTATTCCTTGTCATAGAGGAGGTCAGTACTTCAAATCATCCTTAGCTCCGTTATTTTTCTTTTGCAGATCTTAGGATAATGGGTCAATTTCTTACTTTTCTTTTCAATATCGTTTTTTTATCCCCTATGCTTACGCGATGATTATGTGACTTATCTGTCAGAGAACGAATCATGCTAAAATTTTCTTGTACATAAATGATGCATGTATGTTTATTCTTGTTTTTCTTATTACTTCAGATTTTTTCTGTAGATGGGCTCAACAGATATTATATTCATCACATAACTTGCTATTTACTGAGTAGTATGTGTTGCTCACTCTTTATTTTCGTGGCGCATAAGTATGATCATGACCCTGCTCAAGTTCGGCCTCACTGCTGTCGCTGTAGCTGCTTCTGTGAGTCTCTATAATCTTCTTCGCCACCGGTTCAGTAACCCTCTCGGTTTTGTTCTCTCCTCTTCTCTTGTGCTCTCTGACCCAGACATTGATCGATGTGACTCTTGTGATGCCAGCCATCAAGCTTCTCGTGCTTTGGTTACTGCTAATGCTTGGCTCCTAATGTATAGGCGAGAGGAAGATACAGATGTACCTAAGATTAGTAGTTCGCATATCAAAAGTCACCATTCAGTTAGCATGCGCACTTTAGCTAGCTTCCAATTCACTTGTAGGTCTGAGAGAAAAGAGAGTGCCCTACCTTCTATCTAGCTTCCAATTAACTTGTAGGTGTACTAAGTTATCCTTCAATTTTCAGATCATGTACAACCTGATTCAGTGCACATGTTTCAGGGGCTATATTCAGTATAAAATGCTCAATGAAAAACCCTGCAAGTACTCTTATTCAGCTATCGCTCCATCTCACTTTGTGATATTTATCGCAGCATTGTTCAGTATTGCATCTGTAGCTAATTTAATAGCCTGTTGTCAGGTCGTAATACCGTCGACAATACGTAGCAACACGACCATAGTGATGTCGATCTCACTGTTGAAAATACAATTGAGCGGCAATACAATACCGTGCATCCATTTTTTATATTGATGTGGATATCATTTGGTCATCGTTTGAGACGTGCATTGCACGTGCAAGCTTACTAGTTTACACTAGGATCGGCAATGGCTTCTCGAAGCTAGCTTCCTGGAGCTAAAACGTTCGACTCATCTCCGCACATTTAGGTTGTGAAGCATGGAGCTGGAGGACTTCAGAACAGGCCCTTAATCGAAATCTGACCCTAGTCTAAAAAAATTCGGGATCTGACCATTTTGCTACCGCCAAGGTCCATGGCGGTAGGGTATAACAGCCTACCACCAAAGTCCCTGGCGGTAGGGTTGCATGCCCTACCGCAAATTCCTCTTAAGTATTGAACACAGTGCGTGCTCGTGCCTATCACCGAGCATCTTGGCGGTAGGGTTGTATAGGTTGTCGCCAGCCTGTTTGGCGGTAGGGGTGTTTCCTACCGCCAAGGTCTTGGCAATAGGCTGTTACACCCTACCGCCATGGACCCTGGCGGTAGCAAAAGGCTCGGATCTCGAAAAAAATCAAACTAGGGTCAGATCTCGAATAATTTTCAAAAGAGGGTCAAAACACGAAATTTTGCCACACTGATGGACGACTACTTTGCCCATGATGCCCTAGTCATGGACAATTTTCACCGGCGCTTTCGCCTTTGGTCGCCTCTATAATGACGTTCGGTCTTACGATGACTACTTCATCTTGGGCTGCATTGCACATGCTTGCATATGGCACAAACGCAGATTCATGGGACGAGTATCTCTGGATGTCTGAGAGCACATGCAGATGCGCTATGGTCAGATTTGCTATTGCGATGGTCGAGTTGTTTATGCCTCAATACTTGAGAGAACCAGCTGTCGCAGACACCGAAAGGGTCTTGGCAATGTTCAAAGCAACATGGCATGGGGGAAGAGTTCTAGTGGAATGGACAGCTACGGGAGAAGCGCTCGCGTTGAGACTCGTCTTGCTTGCTCCAACTTTGCTCCTTTCCATCTTTCTCTCCGACGGCTCTGCCGTCCGGCGTGAGGATGGGATAGGTGGTTGGCCTCCCTTTGTATATAGTAGTAGTAAATCTAGTAGTAGAGAGAGTCTTGCCTTAGGGGCGTCTAGCGTTGTGCCATTCTCGAGCTCCCCATCGATGCGTCCAGGCAGCATTCGTGCTTGTTGGCTTCCTCCCGAGCTTGCCTTCCATGGAGGACGGAGCATATAGGAGTGGATCTAGCAGGAGCTCTCCCTCTCCAATAAGCATGTTATCTTCCCGGATTTGGAGGGCAACCATCTGTTGTTGCTTGCTTTTTGAGGCCATCATGGGGGTGGATGAGGAGCAAGGAAGATGCAGAAATCTGAAGCTCAGATCGAGTTCGAGCTTATCAGTAGAGGATTCCTTGGTGGAGCTACGACACCCTTGGCTGGCTGGCGGTCTTTACCGGTGCTCTGCTTCTTCTGGTCATATGGCGGCCGACTCTATTCCTCCCGGCTTGCGTGCCTTATGGGAGGCAGTTCCAACTGCAACTCAGAGGCCATGCGGAGCAGGTTATGCTTCTATGGCGATTTTGTCGCACCAAGTGGTTCGTCCCCGGCGGCGGCGAGGTTCAATCCGGGCGCGGGCTGTCAAGGACCCGAATCGCGTTTCTTGCTCTCACTTTGGGGTCCTACATGTTAAAGTTAGGGAGTTACTTGTAATTTTATTTTTCTGTTGGGTCCTGTTGTAATCCATGCTTTGATGCTTATCCAATGAAGTCTGGGCCTTGGGCCCTTTCACTGTTCAAAAAAAGAACAGGGCATGGGGACATTTGACGCTCATGGACGACTACTTTGCCCCTGATGCCCTATTTACGAACAATTATCATCGACGCTTTTCCCTTTGGTCGCCTCTACAATGACGTTCGGTCTTACGGTGACTGCTTCATCTTGAAAATGGATGTCGTAGGAAGGATTGAATTCTCTGGCTAGTAGAAGGGCGCGGCTGCATTGCAGATGCTTGCATATGACACAACCGCAGATTCGTGGGATGAGTATCTCTGGATATTTGAGAGCACATGCAAAGACGGTATGGTCAGATTTGCTACTGAGATTGTTGAGGTGTTTGGGCCTTAGTAATTGAGAGAACCAGCTGTCGCAGACATTGGGAGGGTCTTGGCAATGTCTGGAGCAAGAGGGTGGCTAGTTTTACTCGGATCTCTTGATTGCATGCATTGGATATGGAAGAACTTCCCAAAATCTCTAAGGACAATAACATGCTCATGCTAAGAAGCATATCATCATTCTTGAATAGTTGCATCATATTACCTTTGTATTTGGCACGCTTTCTTTGGCAAGCTCGGGTCTCATAGTGACATCAATGTACTGCAGCGGTATCCATTGTTTGATAGGTTGACTAAAAAGCATGTTCCTCTTCGCAACTACAATGGGGATCAGTGCAACATGGGCTACTATCTCATTGACGGTATCTATCCTTCGTGGGCTACCTTCGTCAAGGTTATCTCTGAGCTAGTTGGTCAGAAAAGAGCTCACTTTGCCCAAAGACAAGAAGGAGCTAGATGGATGTGGAGAGGGCATTTGGAGTGCTCCAAGCTCCTTTTTCAGTTGTTCATGAACTTGTTAAACTGTGGGATCTAGAGACCTTATGGGAGGCGATGACATGTGGTGTGATCATGCACAAACATGATCGTGGAGGGTAAGGGTGAAGATGTTGTTAGAGGTCTAGAATTTGAGAGCATGGGTGACCCTATCCAACTTCCACATCGAAATCCGGACACATTTGATGAGTTTGTTCAAATGTATCAGGAATTTCGGCATCGAGCAACTCATGAGCATCTCAAGGAAGATTTGATTAATCGTTTGTGGGTGGTTAAAAGGACAATGAGAACATATGTGTGAGTTTAATTTAAGTTTGAACAAATTATTTTGAAAATTGAGTTGGATTCTAATATTTAAATTAGAAGTATATAATATCATTATGAAAAAGGATAAAAAATGATTCTTCTTTCATGAAGAAATACATACAAGTCACAAGTTTAGCAAACAATTGAATAATTGTGAAATTATTATAATTATCGATCTGCTCTTATTAAAATTTCAGGGGATTTACAAATGAAATAGAAAAATATTCACTGAACAGATCCACCATCGAAACTATAAAGAGTTATAGAATATTTTAGAAAAATGCTTGATTGTAGTTTTTGTGTTCCTTCCACAAAAATTCAAGGACAAAATTTTTGTTAGAGAATGAATATTTTTCGAGAAAATGTTTACTCGTTAAAGGAGTAAGTGGGAGGATGATACAACTTATTGAGATTATTGAAATCTTTAGCTTAACACTAGTAGAAAAAGGGTCAAATGTTTAGCTCATTAATCCCGGTTTGTATTTGAGCTGGCATTAATGTGACCAACAGTGCCGATTCCAATGGCTAGGCGGGCGGCGCTCATTAGTACCGGTTCGTGGCGAACCTTTAGTACCGGTTCATGCCACGAACCGGTACTAAAGAGGTGGTGGCCTTTAGTACGAGTTGGTGGCTCCAATCGGTACTAAAGACCCCCCTTTAGTACCGGTTGGAGCCACCAACCGGTACTAAAGGTGGTGGCTCCAACCGGTACTAAAGACCCCCCCTTTAGTACCGGTTGGAGCCACCAACCGGTATTAAAGGTGGTGCGCTGCCACCCATAGTGCACAATGTTTAGTCCCACCTAGCTAGTTGAGAGGAGCTCGCACCGGTTTATAAGCCCCGCCGCGGCTACCATGTCGAGCTCCTCTCTAAGCAGGCCTTTGTGGGCCTATTACGAGTCTTCTGC
>NC_041386.1:177466530-177483124 GCF_002162155.2 Triticum dicoccoides | reverse complement strand
AGTACCGGTTCGTGGCGAACCTTTAGTACCGGTTCATGCCACGAACCGGTACTAAAGAGGTGGTGGCCTTTAGTACGAGTTGGTGGCTCCAATCGGTACTAAAGACCCCCCTTTAGTACCGGTTGGAGCCACCAACCGGTACTAAAGGTGGTGCGCTGCCACCCATAGTGCACAATGTTTAGTCCCACCTAGCTAGTTGAGAGGAGCTCGCACCGGTTTATAAGCCCCGCCGCGGCTACCATGTCGAGCTCCTCTCTAAGCAGGCCTTTGTGGGCCTATTACGAGTCTTCTGCCCTGTGGGGTCACTGGGCCGCTCGGGCTTGCATCCTGGCCCAACTAGAGGTTGGGTTTCTAGTCGTATGCAGGCCGTGCCGACCCAGTAAGCGGGTTGTTTTTGCTTTATTTAAAAAAAATCAGAAAAAAACTGGTACTAAAGGTCCCCCAGACCATGGCGCGCCTCGTGCCACGTGGTGGGCCTTTGGTCCCGGTTCGTATTGAACTGGGACTAAAGGGGGGGACCTTTAGTCCCCACTCTTTAGTGTCGGTTCCAGAACCGGTACTAAAGGTCCTTACGAACCGGTTGTAAGGACATATTTATCCCTAAGTGTTTTGGTGATTGATGACAACGCATTTGCGGACTAATCGTGTGCCATGAGTATTCCAGACACTTCTTTGCTAGGCACAAGACGATTGGGTGCCCCTCGAAGACTGACGAAGACGGCGTCTTTTCTACGGTTCTTTTTGGTGGATTTGAGTCGTAGGAAAGCCGTACTATTAAGAGGGGGTCCGCGTTGGAAAGGTCTGGGTGGAATCATCACGTACACGTCTCCTTCTTATCCCCTCCTTCTTCCTTGGAGCTTCCTCCGTTTTCTTGCCTCCCTTGTCTGGCTGCCGTTGTTGGTTGCGGTAGTACTGCTCCCAAGTCAACGGTAGTACCGTGGGCATTCGGGGTAGTACCGCGCGGTAGCGCGGTAGTACCGTAGGTGCCCACGGTAGTACCGCATTCGCCAAGCGGTAGTACCGTGCTATGCAGTCAGGAAGTAGTACCGCCCCTCGGCAGTACTACTGTGTCGGGTTTTTGCTACTTCCGTTTCTTTGCGGAAGTAGGCACGGAAGTTTCCCTTCTCCCCTGGCTGGGATTTTTGCCCCACGGTAGTACCGCGTTCGCCGAGCGGTAGTACCGCGCTATGCAGTCAGGCAGTAGTACCGCCCCTCGGCAGTACTACTGTGTCGGGTTTTTGCTACTTCCGTTTCTTTGTGGAAGTAGGCACGGAAGTTTCCTTTCTCCCCTGGCTGGGATTTTTGCCTCGCAGTAGTACCACATGGGGGGGGGGTAGTACCGCGCTTGCGGAAGTACCGCCCCTAGCTCCTCTGCGTCTGTTTATCGGTTCTGTGCTGGGGTTGCGGCAGTACCGTGGGTCGGTACGGTAGTACCGCACAGTCGTGCGGTAGTACCGCTTGGTTGCAAGTAGTAGTACCGTGTGGCCTTGCGGTAGTACCGATGGCCACGCGCGGTAGTACCGCTGGCCGCGGGCTGGTTGGTGGGTAACGGTTGGATCTTTTCCACACACTATATAAGGGGTCCCCTTCTTCCCCGTTGACTAACCTATTCCACCACTAAGCTCCATTATTGCTCCAAGCTCCATTTTCGCCCGATCTCACTCCCTAGCCAACCAAACTTGTTGATTTGCTCGGGAGTGGTTGAGAAGGCCCCGATCTACACTTCCACCAAGAGATATTTGATTCCCCCACTAATCCCTTGCGGATCTTGTTACTCTTGGGTGTTTGAGCATCCTAGACGATTGAGGTCACCGCGAAGCCATAGTCCATTGTGGTGAAGCTTCGTGGTGTCGTTGGGAGCCTCCAATTGAGTTGTGGAGATTGCCCCAACCTCGTTTGTAAAGGTTCGGCCGCCGCTTCCAAGGGCACCAATAGTGGAATCACGGCATCTCGCATTGTGTGAGGGCATGAGGAGATTACGGTGGCCCTAGTGGCTTCTTGGGGAGCATTGTGCCTCCACACCGCTCCAACGGAGACGTACTTCCTCTCAAAGGGAAAGAACTTCGATAACACATCCTTGTCTCCACCGTCTCCACTCTTGGTTATCTCGTGCCTTTACTTGTGGAAGCTTATTAGTTTCATATATCTTGCTCGCTTGTGTTCCTATCCGTGTTGCATCATATAGGTTTCTCACCTAGTTGCATATCTAGACAACCTACTTTGATGCAAAGTTTAAATTGCTAAAGAAAAGCTAAAAAATGTTAGTTGCCTATTCACCCCCCTCTAGTCAACCATATCGATCCTTTCAATTGGTATCAGAGCCTCGTCTCTTTATTAAGGACTTTACCGTCCAAAGAGTATGGTTGATACCGTAGACGATGTGGAGGAACACTCCGGTGTGAATCCGATCTCGTCTACGGGCGATGGGGGAACCTTGGTCTCTCGTGAGGAGTTCAATGTGTGTCACACCCTAGCTAGCCATGCATTAGAGTGTTGCATCATGTCTACTTTTTCATCAGAAACTTGAAATGGGGATGACAGAACCCCCAGTCCCCTCTGAAACCAACTAGGGTTTACTAAAAAACTTTTCAATGAACCTGAAATGCCCTTCTAAAATGCCCATCATTTTTGTCTTGGTTCAGAACCTCTGCCAAAAGTGGTGCACATTTTCCTAGGCCATCTTAGGGTTTTTGAATTAAGTCATAAATATTTGAATTTGGGCATTTAAAATTATATAAAATATTTAAATGCTCAAATATCTCCAAACTAAAATGTTTCATGTTGGAAATAATCCAACTATGGACCAGGAGTAATTTGGTGATTTTAGGAGTTGCCTAAGTATTTTATTTAATTCAACAAAGTTGCAGAATTATTAAAAAAGAACAGAAACAGAAAGAAAAGGGAAAACTTACCTGGCGCCACCACAGGCCCACCAGCCAGCCCACCTGGCCGGCCCAGCCCGGCCACCGCTCCAGCGAGCTGCTTGGCTTGCCAGGCAGGCAGCCAAGGTGCACGGCGGCGGCACCGCAGCTCGCCACGCAGCTGCACGCCGCCCTGCCTCCCCCTCTCGCCGCCCTGATGGCCTGGACGAGCTCCACGTCGTGCCCCGACCCTCCTGGACACCTCCATTCGCCCCCAGTTCCTCTCCCTCGCGCTCCCACGCCATGGCCGATGCCACCGTCGCCGCACCACCGCCGTAGCCGTGCTCTCCGTCGTCTCCACGCCGCGCCACCCTGTCCAGAAGCTCCGCCGTCCTCTACTTCATCGAGCTAGCCGAGCCCCGTGTGCTCGTGCGGCCCGAGACCACCGCACCAACCTCGCCCGAGCTCACCGTCGCCGGAGATCCCCTTCAACGCCGTCGCCGCCTCAGCTCGTCCCCGACCTCGCCGGTGGCCTCTACGAGAGCGCTGTGAGCCTAGCTACTCCTCCGACCCTCTCTCTCTCTCATTCCTGAGCCGTGTAGCCACCGCACGAGGATCACACGCCCGCACCGCCGCGGATCTCGTCGCCGACGTGCTTCCGGCCACACTCCGGCCACAAGATGGTGTCCATCTTACTCACCGAGTCCCTCAGCACCTAGCTAGCCACTCCACGAGCCTCACCGACCCCTCTAGCGCCAAGTTCATCTTCGACCGAACCCCGGTGGCCGCCAAAGTCGTCGCCGGCGCCAACTCCGGCCACCCCGACCCCAACGGACTCCGCCAAGAGCTGCGGTTTGTCCTCAGCTCCACTCCGGTGGTCTCGGCGACCCATTTGGTGGCCGGAACAACCAAAACCACTCCCGCCGCCGCGTCGGGCTCGCCGGCGGCTAAACGCCAGCGTCGCTGGCTTTGACTTTGACCACGGGTGGGCCCTGGTTGACTCCCCTGAGTCAATGACAGGTGGGGCCCAACCCTGTTAGTTAAACAGGATTAGTTTTAATTAAATTTTAATTAAAATAATCACCCTGACATGCGGGACCCACTGTCAGGTTTGACCCAGACCTGTTCCGTTGACCTGCTGACGTCACACTGATGTCAGGCTGACGCAGTAATTGATTTTCTGGATTTAATTTAAATCAGGAAATTCCAGAATATTATTTAAACTTCAAAAATTCATAACTTTTATTCTGTAACTCCAAATTAGACAAATTATATATGAAAAATGATCAGAAAAATCCAATCTATCCATCTGTACTATTTTCATGCATGATCAAACAAGTTAAATTGATGTTTTAAGCAGAACAAGGAAAAGCACTTTAAAGGGCCATGTTTGAGTTTGAAATTTGAATCTTTGATTCAAATTTGCTCAAACCCTTCTGGTCTTAGCTGCATTAGCCCAACACACTCATATTGCTATGTTTCATGCATGCATCATATTGTCGCACATTGTTTGGTGATGGTTGTGTATCGGTGTTCTTTGCGGCAGGTTCTGCCTCCGAGGAGTACCGTGATTACCCTAACGAAGAACCGTATCAGTGCATCGAACCATCAGGCAAGCAACCAACCATTTGATCATATCGATACAATCCCATGTTCTCGCTCCTGCTCTCTTTTACTGCATTAAGACAACGCGTTTCAAACTGCTGTGTGCTACGGTAGTTGAACCCATTTCCTCTGCATGACCTGTCATTGCCACAATAACTAGATGAAACCCACTAGCATGTGTAGGAGTTGATTGAGCCATATGTATGTGTTGTTCCTACCTTGCTATGCCTGCTATGCTTAGAGTCGTGTCAGGTCTGGTTCATCTGGGTGATGGCTAGAGTGAAATGATTATGTCAGTAATGAGAGTGGTGTGATGAACACGATTTGGTAAAGGTATCGATGAGAGGCCATGTAGGAGTACATGGTGGGTTGTTTCATTGAAGCCGACCTTAAGCACTGAGATCTGTATGTGTGATTTAAGATACAGCTACTACCATGCATTGGGCCCTGAAATATGGCCCCGCTCGACTTCTTATTCACCCTAGCTCTCTGTCCAGGAGTTGCAAGTAGTTTCTGGTGTTTGTAGCCTACTGGAGGCCGTGGACAGCGCTGACCGTAGGGGTGGGCTGTGATGCGGTAGGTACGTGGCCGGGTGTACCGAATACCCGTTAGGTATCTCGGGAACCCTGTTCACATCGTTCGGGGCCGTATGGGAAACCTCGGCCGGACTCCCTGCGGATGGAACCTGAATAGGCGATAAACCTGGACTAGAGGCTTAAGTGTTTAGGTAGGTCGTGGTCTACACCCACGTCGGCTTTCGCTTGAAGTCTGCCGAGCACATGTCGTGTGCAAACGCTAAGTGGTGGAAACATGTATGAAGAAGTACACCCCTGCAGGGTTATCATAATCTATTCGAATAGCCGCGTCCGCGGTAAAGGACTACTTGGTTGCCTATACAGTTCATAGACAAGTAAATGGAAACTACTAAAAGCCTCAAGATAAGTGTGAGTGCCGAGGATGGCTCTTCCGTAGGAAGACGGAGGCGAATCCTCGGTAGTGTATTGAATTGGTGAGTAGTGGACTCGTGTGCGCAAAACCATTTCAAGTTGGAGTATCGTAGGATAGCCTAGCCAAGAGTCAAAGCTGGCTTGCTGCAATAACTCCACCAACCCTTCTTGATAACATGCATGTATGTAGGATCTGATGTAAGTCTTGCTGAGTACCTTTGTACTCATGTTGCTATAATCTACATTTTTACAGAAGACGCTGCAACCCCTTCTGATGGGTTCTATGTAGACGTTGACATCAACGAGTAGGCTAAAGACCCAGGTGGTGACCCTGAGCTTGTGAAGGACCACGTAGTATAGCTAGGCTTTCCAAGCCTCTTTTATTTTACTAGTTGTCTGTACTCAGACAAGTTACTTCCGCTGTTGGTTTGTATGACTGTATGACTTGTATGTTGGGTCGTGAGACCCGTACCTTTGTGTATGTTATGTATGGCTCCCTGAGCCTTAAATAAAGTACTTGTGTCGTAGAGTCATGTTGTGATGCTTCGTTGTATTTGCACATATCGAGCATATTGTGTGTATGATTGAAATGCTTGGTATGTGTGGGATCTGACTATCTAGTTGTTTATCTTTAGTAGCCTCTCTTACCGGGAAATGTCTCCTAGTGTTACCGCTGAGCCATGGTAGCTTGCTACTGCTCTGGAACACTTAGGCTGGTCGGCATGTGTCCTTCTTCGTTCCTGTGTCTGTCCCTTCGGGGAAATGTCACGCGATGAATACCGGAGTCCTGTTAGCCCGCTACAGCCCGGTTCACCGGAGTCCTGCTAGCCCAGTGCTACAGCCTGGATTCACTCGCTGATGACCGACACGTTCGATGCTGGGTCATGGATGCCTGTCCCTGTAAGTCTGTGCCACTTTGGGTTTACGACTAGTCATGTCAGCCCGGGCTCCTTATCATATGGATGCTAGCGACACTATCATATACGTGAGCCAAAAGGCGCAAACGGTCCCGGGCAAAGGTAAGGCGACACCCGTGGGGATACCGTGCGTGAGGCCGCAAAGTGATATGAGGTGTTACCGGCTAGATCGATGTGACATTGAGTCGGGGTCCTGACAGCGTTGGCATCAGAGCTGGACTGCCTGTAGGTTCTCCAAGCCAAACTGGTCGATGTTGAGTCTAGAAATTCTTTAGTTATATGTAGGGGAATTGTTTGTGGGTTGGAACGTAAGGCTCTTTTTACTCCTTTATCTTATGACATTCTGATCTGAGTCAGTCCATTCTTCCACCGGGGGTTAAGGAATTAGGATCTATTCTCTCTATCGGGATCACGTGTTACTAATCAGTAGTACCTTATAAGTCTGATGGATACAAGCCTAGTTCAGTTCTACTACCACATTATGTTGTTAGAATGGATTCAGAACTTGATATGATGATGTTGAGTGCGTACGAAATCCCTTGCCAAATGTCTCAAAATCCTTCTTGAGCATTTACAGCTGTTATGCTGCCGAAATTTTGCTAGAAATTCTAATGCCTTTGCATTATGATTGTGCTTTCAGATGGCCACTCGCGACCTCAATCAAGTGGTTCGCCTGACTCGATGCCTAGATGTACCCGGCCATACTGCCAAGTTGGTCAGGGTAATGACTGAGGCTGGATACCGCTGGTATCCTGAGTACACGGTCGAAGAGCAATTCCGAGACTTTAATCAAAGCCAGTATCTCTGCACTGTCAGGATATTTCCATCTTATCCTGGATCCACCGAGCCTCTTCACTGCTCCTATGGACTCGGGGTTACTATTGAGATGGCTGTGCAGGACGCCGCCTACTCTATGATGACCATTATGCGAGTCAGATCTGGTCTATTTCGGGACTCTGATTTCCGGTATATGCCAGGATCACTTCCGGGAGCACAAGGGTACCTCCAGGCTATCTATGCTGACCCCACCCAGGAGGATTCACGGACTCGCACCACTGCTGAGATGCTCGAGGATAAGGACCGTGAAAATCGGGCCTTGAGGTTAGAGCTCTTCAATACCCGTGCTGACCACTGGGCCACATTGACTCGGTTCGCACCGGCGGTGCAAGCTGGATGTTCAGATATGCGCGATCTCTATCCTGTGAGATCTGCTCTGCCAGACGTGATGGTATGGCGTGATGTAGGAGGCATCACCCCACCTCGCGGTCCCCGCAGGCCACCGTCTGTTGGTCCAAGACCTCATCCTAGCCCCTATGGTCCACAAGCTCCGCGAGATCGTCTGTTTCCGGATGATCATGTTGAGCTTCCAGGCTATGGAGGTGACTTCTACGAGGACTACTACAGATCGGTCTGAGTTAGTGGTAGTATCACTAGTTCACACTAGCTGTGTCGTCTATCGTCCCGCGTGACTCGTGGGATATGACCTAGTTTGTACTCTTTCCGGAGGTGTAGAAAAATAATGTATAGGAGCTTGGAATGCCTCCGATGAGATGTAATCCTCTTTTCACCGTAATAGGACTTTGTTTGGTCTTGTACTAAACCCTGTATGGTGTGTATGACGATGGAATAAAGAAGCAGTTTCTGTATCTACCATGTCATACGGATGATCATCTTGCATTTCGAGTTATTCCTTACATTTTTATCCTATGTCGGAATTTTATCATCCTGACTAAATCATTGTCTTGTTTACCTAGGATGGTCAACACGCGCGCTAACCCTGCTTCTCAAGAGCAGGCCGAAGGCAGTGAAGCCAGGGATGCAAATCTGCCTCATCCTCCTTCACTAGCCGAGGTTATGATGGAAGCTGAGAGAAACAAGCGGGAGACCAACCGTTTGTTGGAGCGTATTGAACAGAACACAACACACCATCAGAGGACTAACGTGGTGTCACTCAGTGATTTCATCAAATTACATCCACCCACGTTCCACCACTCCGTCGAGCCTCTCGACGCTGATGACTGGCTTCGCAGTATCTCTCACAAACTGCGTTCCGCGCTGGTAGCGGAGGCTGACAAGGTCACGTTTGCTGCATATCATCTTGAAGGCCCCGCCAGTCTATGGTGGGAGAATTATGGAGCTATGCGCCCGGCAGGCCATGTCACTACTTGGGCTGAATTCAGCGAGGCTTTCCGTGAACATCACATTCCGGAGGGTCTCATGGACCGTAAACGTGAAGAATTTTGCAGTTTCACCCAAGGCCGACTTTCTGTGGATGTTTACAGCAGGGAGTTCGGTAATCTCGCACGATATGCAACCGAGGAAGTTTCTACTGACGCCAAGAAGCAAGCAAGGTTCCGTAAGGGCCTTAGTCCTGAGCTTCGCCGTGACCTCCGTCTGCATGAGTGCACATCTTTTCAGAAACTTGTCAACAAAGCCATCAGTGCTAAAACTGGTCAGACTGACTATGACGCAACACGCAAGCATGGCCGTGACATGGGTTCCTCATCCGGTGCTGGTCCTCAGAAGCGCCGCGTGTGGGTACCCAACACCGCCCTGCCACCCAGGTTCACACCGAGGCCATCCTTCCAGGCGCCTCGCCCTGTTCAACAGTCTGCACCAGCCAAGCCCTATGGGGGTCCAACTAACAATGCTCCTCCACGTACCAGTTCCGTGACTTGTTTCAAGTGTGGGGAATCTGGCCACTATATGCGTGAGTGTCCCCAGACCAACCCCAACCAGTCTGCTAAAGCTGTTGGCCGTGGCAAGCCGACAGGAAAAATATTCCACGCCAAGCCGGTCACTGCTTCACGTGGCCATGTCAACTGTATCTCTGCCGAAGAAGCTCAAGAGGATCCCAACGTCGTTCTTGGTACGCTTCTTGTTAATTGCCATCCGGCATCTGTTCTTTTCGATACAGGAGCCTCTCATTCTTTTATATCCGAAAATTATGCTCGTTTGCATAACGTTGCATTCTGTGACATGCCATCCACTATGGAAATTTCTACCCCTGGTTCTAGATGGCAGACCTCTAGGGTAAGTTATGGAAATGAAATCCAAGTCGACAGACTTGTTTTCCTCGCGTCTTTGATAGCCCTTAAATCTTCAGATATTAATATCATTCTGGGTATGGACTGGATGTCGGCTCATCATGCCCAAATCGATTGCTTCTCTAGGACTGTTCAACTCACCCATCCTTCGGGAAAGATAGTCAATGTCTTGACCCGAATAGCCAAGCGACAATTATATTCTCTTAACGCCAGCCCTTTGCCAGACCTTGAGGACGTTCCGGTAGTCCGTGACTTCCCGGATGTCTTTCCAGAGGAATTGCCAGGTGTTCCACCTGACAGGGAGGTTGAGTTCGTAATAGACCTCATTCCAGGAACCGTTCCGATTGCTAGGAGACCTTATAAGATGGCACCCCTAGAACTAGCCGAGCTTAAGAAACAACTCGATGAGTCCTTGAAAAAGGGTTTCATCCGACCTAGCTCATCTCTGTGGGCTTGCCCGTCCTCTTCGTCAAGAAGAAGGATGGTACGGACCGAATGGTTGTAGATTACCGACCTGTCAATTTGGTCACAATCAAGAACAAATATCCGCTTCCCAGGATCAACAACCTGTACGATCAGCTCGCCGGATCCTCAGTCTTCTCCAAGATGGATTTGAGGTTGGGCTACCATCAAATCAAAATCAGAAACGGGGACATTCCTAAAACGGCCTTTGTTACTCGTTATGGCCAATACGAGTACACCGTCATGTCCTTCGGTTTAACCAACGCTCCAGCCACCTTTTCTCGGTTAATGAACTCAATCTTCATGGAGTATTTGGATAAATTCGTCGTAGTTTACCTCGATGATATACTCATCTACTCCAAGAACGAGGAAGAACATGCCGAACATCTAAGGCTAGTGTTGCAGAAACTTCGAGAGCATCGCCTTTATGCCAAATTTTCTAAGTGTGAATTTCTGGTTGCCAGAAGTGACCTATCTGGGTCATGTAATATCTGGTAAAGGTATTGCTGTTAACCCTGAGCGAGTTCAAGCCATCCTTAATTGGACTCCACCTGAATCGGTCAAGCAAGTTCGGAGCTTTCTGGGCTTAGCGAGCTATTGTCGTCGCTTTGTCGAGAACTTCTCCAAAGTTGCTAAACCTCTAACCGAACTCCTCAAGAAAGATAAGAAGTTCGAGTGGACTCCACAATGTGAGCACAGCTTTCAGGAACTGAAAAGACGCCTGACTTCTGCTCCCGTACTGGTACCGCCAGACTTCTCCAAGGACTTTGTTATCTACTGCGACGCCTCGCGACAAGGACTAGGTTGCATTCTCATGCAAGATCGACACGTAATTGCCTACGCTTCGCGGCAATTGCACCCACATGAGGAGAATTATCCTACTCATGATCTAGAGCTTGCAGCCGTAGTCTATGCACTTAAAACCTGGCGACATTACCTCCTCGGTAATCGTTGCGAAATATTCACTAATCACCAAAGTCTGAAGTACATCTTCACCCAACCGGATTTGAATCTCAGGCAAAGACGTTGGGTCGAGTTGATCACAGATTTCGACTTAGGAATAACCTACACCCCAGGGAAAGCCAACGTCATGGCTGATGCGCTAAGTCGTAAATCTTATTGTAACAATCTGATGTTACAACAAAGTCAACCGCTTCTCCATGAGGAATTTCGGAAGCTTAACCTTCACATTGTTCCTCAAGGATTTCTTTCCACCTTGGTGGCGAAACCTACTCTTACGGATCAAATCATTGCTGCCCAGAAGCGAGATAAGGGAATAGCTAAGATCAAGGAGAACATTGCTAGCGGAGGTGCTAGTTGTTTCTCCACAAATGATCATGGTGTTGTGTACTTTGAGAACCGTCTAGTGGTTCCCAAGAACCAGCATCTACGGCAGTTGATCCTTAAGGAGGCTCATGAATCTCCTCTCACCATTCATCCCGGTAGTACTAAGATGTATCAGGACCTACGCCAGAGGTTCTGGTGGTGTCAGGACCCCGACTCGATGTCACATCGATCTAGCCGGTAACACCTCATATCACTTTGCGGCCTCACGCACGGTATCCCCACGGGTGTCGCCTTACCTTTGCCCGGGACCGTTTGCGCCTTTTGGCTCACGTATATGATAGTGTCGCTAGCATCCATATGATAAGGAGCCCGGGCTGACATGACTAGTCGCAAACCCAAAGTGGCACAGACTTACAGGGACAGGCATCCATGACCCAGCTTCGAACGTGTCGGTCATCAGCAAGTGGGTCCGGGCTGTAGCACTGGGCTAGCAGGACTCCGGTAAATCGGGCTGTAGCGGGCTAACAGGACTCTGGTACTCAAAGCGTGACATTTCCCCGAAGGGACAGACACATGAACGAAGAAGGACACATGCCGGCCAGCCTAAGTGTTCCAGAGCAGTAGCAAGCTACCATGGCTCAGCGGTAACACTAGGAGACATTTCCCGGTAAGAGAGGCTACTAAAGATAAACAACTAGATAGTCAGATCCCACACATACCAAGCATTTCAATAACATACACACAATATGCTCGATATGTGCAATACAACATGGCATCACAAAATGACTCTACGACTCAAGTAGTTTATTCAATAGGCTCCGAGGAGCGAGACATTACAAACATGGGTCTCATGACCCAACAATCAGAGCATACAAGTCAAAGCACAAGCGGAAGTTATCATGTCTGAGTACAGACATCTATAAATGAAAAAGGCTGAGAAGCCTGACTATCTATCAGATCCTGCCGAGGGCACAAGATCGTAGCTGAGGTATCAAGCTAAACGTCGAAGTCCAAGCGGAACTACTAGTGAGACCGAAGTCTCTCTGCAAAAACATAAAATAGGCAAACGTGAGTACAAATGTACCCAGCAAGACTTACATCAGAACTATCTACATATGCATCATTATCAACAAAGGGGTGGTGGGGTTTAACTGCAGCAAGCCAGCTTTGACTCGGTGGCTATCCTAACTACGACTGCAAGCGACTCTTTTGAGGTGGCGCACACGAGTCCACATATTCACCATATCAATACACCACTATGGATCCGCTCCCGTCTCCCTACGAGAACGCCATCCATAGCACTCACGCTTATCTTGCGTATTTTAGAGTATCCACTTTCACTTGTCTATGAACTATGCAAGGGGTCCACGTTTCCATATCCGAGGAATCCGGCTATTCGAATAGATGATGTTAACCCTGCAGGGGTGTACTTCTTCACACACGCTCTCGCCACTTACCGCCCTGTACACGTCATGTACCTCGGCAACCTTCAAGCGGAAGCCGGGCGAGGGAGTCGGCCACGACCTGACTAACCGAACAAGTCTCTAGTCCAGGTTTATCGCCTATTCAGGTTCCATCCGCAAGGAGATCCGGCCGGGGTGTCGCTTACGGCCCCAAACGATGTGTGCAGGGTTCCCAAGCCCACCATCCGGGTGCCACTTGGTACACCGGGCCACTGTGCCTAGTCTGTCCCAAGCCCACCTGTACCGGGTGCCACTTGGTAGACTACTAACACTGCCTACAAACACCAGAAACTAGTTGCAACTCCTGGACAGAGATCAAGTTGATTAATAAGTCGAGAGGGCTTGGAGCGCCCGGAGCCCAATGTGTGGTAGTAACTGATCATGGATCACAAACACAGAACTCAGTTCCTGAGGACGGCTGCAATGAGACAACCCACCATGTACTCCTACATGGCCAACGATGTCAGGACCCCGACTCGATGTCACATCGATCTAGCCGGTAACACCTCATATCACTTTGCGGCCTCACGCACGGTATCCCCACGGTGTCGCCTTACCTTTGCCCGGGACCGTTTGCGCCTTTTGGCTCACGTATATGATAGTGTCGCTAGCATCCATATGATAAGGAGCCCGGGCTGACATGACTAGTCGTAAACCCAAAGTGGCACAGACTTACAGGGACAGGCATTCATGACCCAGCTTCGAACGTGTCGGTCATCAGCAAGTGGGTCCGGGCTGTAGCACTGGGCTAGCAGGACTCCGGTAAACCGGGCTGTAGCGGGCTAACAGGACTCCGGTACTCAAAGCGTGACATTTCCCCGAAGGGACAGACACAGGAACGAAGAAGGACACATGCCGGCCAGCCTAAGTGTTCCGGAGCAGTAGCAAGCTACCATGGCTCGGTGGAAACACTAGGAGACATTTCCCGGTAAGAGAGGCTACTAAAGATAAACAACTAGATGGTCAGATCCCACACATACCAAGCATTTCAATAGCATACACACAATATGCTCGATATGTGCAGATACAACATGGCATCACAACATGACTCTACGACTCAAGTAGTTTATTCAATAGGCTCCGAGGAGCGAGACATTACAAACATGGGTCTCATGACCCAACAATCAGAGCATACAAGTCAAAGCACAAGCGGAAGCTATCATGTCTGAGTACAGACATCTATAAATGAAAAAGGCTGAGAAGCCTGACTATCTATCAGATCCTGCCGAGGGCACAAGATCGTAGCTGAGGTATCAAGCTAAACGTCGAAGTCCAAGCGGAACTACTAGTGAGACCGAAGTCTCTCTGCAAAAACATAAAATAGGCAAACGTGAGTACAAATGTACCCAGCAAGACTTACATCAGAACTATCTACATATGCATCATTATCAACAAAGGGGTGGTGGGGTTTAACTGCAGCAAGCCAGCTTTGACTCGGTGGCTATCCTAACTACGACTGCAAGCGACTCTTTTGAGGTGGCGCACACGAGCCCACATATTCACCATATCAATACACCACTATGGATCCGCTCCCGTCTCCCTACGAGAACGCCATCCATAGCACTCACGCTTATCTTGCGTATTTTAGAGTATCCACTTTCACTTGTCTATGAACTATGCAAGGGGTCCAAGTTTCCATATCCGAGGAATCCGGCTATTCGAATAGATGATGTTAACCCTGCAGGGGTGTACTTCTTCACACACGCTCTCGCCACTTACCGCCCTGTACACGTCATGTACCTCGGCAACCTTCAAGCGGAAGTCGGGCGAGGGAGTCGGCCACGACCTGACTAACCGAACAAGTCTCTAGTCCAGGTTTATCGCCTATTCGGGTTCCATCCGCAAGGAGATCCGGCCGGGGTGTCGCTCACGGCCCCAAACGATGTGTGCAGGGTTCCCAAGCCCACCAACCGGGTGCCACTTGGTACACTGTGCCACTGTGCCTAGTCTGTCCCAAGCCCACCTGTACCGGGTGCCACTTGGTAGACTACTAACACTACCTATAAACACCAGAAACTAGTTGCAACTCCTGGACAAAGATCATGTTGATTAATAAGTCGAGAGGGGTCGAGTTACCGGAACCCAATGTGTGGTAGTAGTTGTTCATGGATCACAAACACAGAACTCAGTTCCTGAGGACGGCTGCAATGAGACAACCCACCATGTACTCCTACATGGCCTCTCACCGCTACCTTTACCAAATCGTGTTCACACACTTAGCTCACACACAGTAGAACATGTTCACACGCCTCTGATTCATCCTCGATGAATCAGACCTGACTCGACTCTAAGCAGTAGCAGGCATGACAAACAAACATGAGTGAGTAGGCACAACAGGGCTCAAACAACTCCTACTCATGCTAGTGGGTTTCATCTATTTACTGTGTCAATGACAGGTCATGCAAAGGATAAAGGGGTTCAGCTACCGCAGCAAGTAACAAATATATCGTTGTTGTCCTAATGCAGTAAAAGAGAGCAGGAGCAAGAGAGTGGGATTGTATCGGAATGAACAAGGGGGTTTTGCTTGCCTGGCACTTCTGAAGATAACATTGAGTCTTCATCAGTGTCAACGATCACATCATCGGTATCACGTCTATCGAGAGAGGACAAATACCGGCAACACAGAAAGGAACACAATCAATGCAATGCACAATATGATGCATGCTCATGACATGGCAAAATGAATGTGTTTTGGGCTAATGCAACTAGCAACAGATTAAATGAAGTTGGTTTGAATACAAAATTCAAATTCAAACTCCATATGTGATTATTCAAATGCCATTTAATTGATTTGTGCTAAACAGCAGCTATAAGTTGTTCTAACATGCATGAAAATGGTACAGATGGATTTCTTGAATTTTTCTGATAATTTTTCATATATAAATTATTTAATTTGGAGTTACGGTTAATTTTCTATGATTTTTAGAAGTTTATATAATTTTCTGGAATTTCCTGAATTATAATAAATCCAGAAAATGGTTTATTGCGTCAGCCCCACGTCACAGTGACGTCAGCAGGGTCAACTGGGCTGGCTCGGTCAAACCTGACGTGTGGGGTCCACACGTCGGTGACACAGGAGCTAATCCCGGTCAAACCCAGCGCTGACTGGGGTTTGACCAGGGGTGGGGCCCGCTGTCAGTGGCCTAAGGGGTTGGTTAGTGTGGGGGGGTTAGCCGCTAATGATGCCCACGTCATCATCGCCGGACTTACGCCGGCGGCGACCAAAATGGCGGCGGCAACGCGCCGGACTTGCGCTAAAGGCGACGGAGGCGGCGGCTGAGGGCACCGGGGCGTAGCCCGGGCTCTCCCGCATCTGATGGGGTAGGTGGGAGGCTGCGGGAACGCCGGGGCTCGTCGGAACGGAGCTCGCGGCGGCGCCGGAGTTCGGGTGTAACGGGCGCGAGGCCCTGGTGGGGTTTTGGACAAGCTGAGCTGCGCATGGGCTTCCTGTGAGCCTCACGAGCTCAAAGCCGTGCTCGGACGCGACCGAAACAAGCCATGGCCGCGACGGCAGCATGGCCGGCGGCAGCGAGCTCCGGTTGCGGTGAGACGGCGGTTACAGCATGGGGGCGAGCGAATGGAGAGAGGGGAAACACAACGGGGCTCACCGCGATGCCGAAGAGGAGGTCAGCGAGCTCGGGGAGGTCCTAGCGGCGCTGAATCGACCGGAGGCGAGCTCGGCGCTGGAGGTTGAAGACGACGGCGGTGGCGACGCTGCAGGGGCTCCCGCGGTGCGCTTCTCGGCGAGGAGGAAGAGGTGGTCGAGGCGGATCTCCCTGGGGCGTCGGTGAGGCGTGGGGAGCACGGTGGCTGTGGCAATCGGCGTCGGTGGCGGCGGCTCCGCTCGGGTCCGAGGTGCGGAGCGAGAGGGAGAGCAGGAGAAGGGGATGAGCACGGGAGGGAGTTGAGAGAGGCCTGAGGGGGTGCGTGGCATCCTTAGCTGATCCGGGGCGGGGCGGCAAGCAGGAGGTGGCTCGGGCGCGTGCGCGCGCGCTCCGGCCACGC
>NC_041386.1:177366323-177461386 GCF_002162155.2 Triticum dicoccoides | reverse complement strand
GAAATAAGGACTAGGTAGCACGATCAATCTTAGAATGGTGATTCAATAACCAACATACTAAGAATAGGATTATTGTCCATTAACTACCAAGCAATGGGGTTGCTAGGAGTATTGAGTTCACACATCATGATTCACTTGTCGGTATTCCGGTTGCATCAACACGATGGCCGAGGAATGACTAATGATGGTGAGAAGTATTACTACGTCAAAATTCATGAGAGTTGGTGCAGTTCTCATGACAATTCTGACATAAAGGGGTTAATACTCCAAGGTAGAACAGAACCAAAAGCTGGATTGGCATTTGATCTGCGGAATACAACTACTTTGACCCCATCCTAGATATGGAAGAGGTACTGGAGTTTGTTTCTCCTAGTCATTCCGCGATAGAATGGCTTGACGGACCACAAGAGTAATAGGCATCGATAAACGAACGCACGCATACTCTTGACTATCAATTGATAGACGAGGTCAGAATGCAACTAAAGAGAGACAACTCAAAAGAACATATAACTTTCTGGGTTGTGGATACATGGGTTGGTATGCCGAACAAAGTTCAACATAATTCTTCCGGATAACCCATGCAGAAAGGTTGAGCTGGCAGAGTCACAATATAGCATGGAGAACTCATAGAGGGCCTGTTGTGATCTTTTGATCCAACAAACTTCTGCCATAATGGTTCATGGTATTTGGAAGAACGATATATCACGGACCTCGAGGACTATCGCAAAGGTTACTGATATACTAAAGGAACTAGCAACACTATCAACATGATGTAAGTAGGGTGAATATCGGGTTTAAGAACCCAGGAATAGAATACCTACTACTAAGTAGCATCACGAGATGCTTTCGGGGATAACGCCAGAGTCATCACACTGGGACACAAATCATAGCTAGATTACTAGATGATCCCCTAAGACACCTAGGGTCATAATAATATCTCCAACATAAGTGTCAAGGCAATAGAATACCTCAACTAAACAATTAGTGTGATTGAGCTGGCATAAAGGAACATCGAAAACCAGAGGGAAAGGATTTTGCAAATGCATCAGACTATTTAGAAACCTGGAATGACTCGGACAGCATAACGGCTGTAAATGCTCAGAAAAGATTTGAGACATTCAAAAAAATGGTGGCATAACCACTCAGAAGCACAATAACAAGGTTTCGAGATCAACAATTAACATACGGAAGTAGTAGGAACTGAACTGAGACTTAAATCCAACAATCTTATAAGTCTACGGATAAGTAACACGTGATCCTGATAGAAAGAAGAGATAGCCTAGTTCTTAATCCCCGTAGGAAAGATAAGATGACTCAGATCAGAAAGGCATAAGGTATAAGGAGTAAAAAGAGCCTTACGTTCCATCCCACAATCAATTCCCTTATATAACTAAAGAATTTCTAGACTCGACTTCGACCAGTTTGGCTTGGTAATCCTACAGGCAGTCAAGCTCTGATACCAACGCTGTCAGGACCCCGACTCGATGTCACATCGATCTAGCCGGTAACACCTCATATCACTTTGCGGCCTCACGCACGGTATCCCCACGGGTGTCGCCTTACCTTTGCCCGGGACCGTTTGCACCTTTTGGCTCACGTATATGATAGTGTCGCTAGCATCCATATGATAAGGAGCCCGGGCTGACATGACTAGTCGCAAACCCAAAGTGGCACAGACTTACAGGGACAGGCATCCATGACCCAGCTTCGAACGTGTCGGTCATCAGCAAGTGGGTCTGGGCTGTAGCACTGGGCTAGCAGGACTCCGGTAAACCGGGCTGTAGCGGGCTAACAGGACTCCGGTACTCAAAGCGTGACATTTCCCCGAAGGGACAGACACATGAACGAAGAAGGACACATGCCGGCCAGCCTAAGTGTTCCAGAGCAGTAGCAAGCTACCATGGCTCAGCGGTAACACTAGGAGACATTTCCCGGTAAGAGAGGCTACTAAAGATAAACAACTAGATAGTCAGATCCCACACATACCAAGCATTTCAATAACATACACACAATATGCTCGATATGTGCAATACAACATGGCATCACAAAATGACTCTACGACTCAAGTAGTTTATTCAATAGGCTCCGAGGAGCGAGACATTACAAACATGGGTCTCATGACCCAACAATCAGAGCATACAAATCAAAGCACAAGCGGAAGCTATCATGTCTGGGTACAGACATCTATAAATGAAAAAGGCTGAGAAGCCTGACTATCGATCAGATCCTGCCGAGGGCACAAGATCGTAGCTGAGGTATCAAGCTAAACGTCGAAGTCCACGTGGAACTACTAGTGAGACTGAAGTCTCTCTGCAAAAACATAAAATAGGCAAACGTGAGTACAAATGTACCCAGCAAGACTTACATCAGAACTACCAACGCTGTCAGGACCCCGACTCAATGCCACATAGATCTAGCATGTAACACTTCATATCACTTTGCGGCCTCACGCACGGTATTCCCATGGGTGTCGCCTTACCTTTACCTGGGACCGTTTGCGTCTTTTGGCACACGTATATGACAGTGTCGCTAGCATCCATATGATAAGGAGCCCGGGCTGACATGGCTAGTCGTAAACCCAAAGTGGCACAAACTTACAGGGACAGGCATCCATGACCCAGCATCGAACGTGTCGGTCATCAGCGAGTGAATCCAGGCTGTAGCACTGGGCTAGCAGGACTCCGGTGAACCGGGCTGTAGCGGGCTAACAGGACTCCGGTATTCATCGCGTGACATTTCCCCGAAGGGACAGACACAGGAACGAAGAAGGACACATGCCGGCCAGCCTAAGTGTTCCGGAGCAGTAGCAAGCTACCATGGCTCGGTGGAAACACTAGGAGACATTTCCCGGTAAGAGAGGCTACTAAAGATAAACAACTAGATAGTCAGATCCCACACATACCAAGCATTTCAATAACATACACACAACATGCTCGATATGTGCAATACAACATGGCATCACAAAATGACTCTACGACTCAAGTAGTTTATTCAATAGGCTCCGAGGAGCGAGACATTACAAACATGGGTCTCATGACCCAACAATCAGAGCATACAAGTCAAAGCACAAGCGGAAGCTATCATGTCTGAGTACAGACATCTATAAATGAAAAAGGCTGAGAAGCCTGACTATCTATCAGATCCTGCCGAGGGCACAAGATCGTAGCTGAGGTATCAAGCTAAACGTCGAAGTCCAAGCGGAACTACTAGTGAGACCGAAGTCTCTCTGCAAAAACATAAAATAGGCAAACGTGAGTACAAATGTACCCAGCAAGACTTACATCAGAACTATCTACATATGCATCATTATCAACAAAGGGGTGGTGGGGTTTAACTGCAGCAAGCCAGCTTTGACTCGGTGGCTATCCTAACTACGACTGCAAGCGACTCTTTTGAGGTGGCGCACACGAGCCCACATATTCACCATATCAATACACCACTATGGATCCGCTCCCGTCTCCCTACGAGAACGCCATCCATAGCACTCACGCTTATCTTGCGTATTTTAGAGTATCCACTTTCACTTGTCTATGAACTATGCAAGGGGTCCAAGTTTCCATATCCGAGGAATCCGGCTATTCGAATAGATGATGTTAACCCTGCAGGGGTGTACTTCTTCACACACGCTCTCGCCACTTACCGCCCTGTACACGTCATGTACCTCGGCAACCTTCAAGCGGAAGTCGGGCGAGGGAGTCGGCCACGACCTGACTAACCGAACAAGTCTCTAGTCCAGGTTTATCGCCTATTCGGGTTCCATCCGCAAGGAGATCCGGCCGGGGTGTCGCTCACGGCCCCAAACGATGTGTGCAGGGTTCCCAAGCCCACCAACCGGGTGCCACTTGGTACACCGTGCCACTGTGCCTAGTCTGTCCCAAGCCCACCTGTACCGGGTGCCACTTGGTAGACTACTAACACTACCTATAAACACCAGAAACTAGTTGCAACTCCTGGACAGAGATCATGTTGATTAATAAGTCGAGAGGGGTCGAGTTACCGGAACCCAATGTGTGGTAGTAGCTGTTCATGGATCACAAACACAGAACTCAGTTCCTGAGGACGGCTGCAATGAGACAACCCACCATGTACTCCTACATGGCCTCTCACCGCTACCTTTACCAAATCGTGTTCACACACTTAGCTCACACACAGTAGGACATGTTCACACGCCTCTGATTCATCCCCGATGAATCAGACCTGACTCGACTCTAAGCAGTAGCAGGCATGACAAACAAACATGAGTGAGTAGGCACAACAGGGCTCAAACAACTCCTACTCATGCTAGTGGGTTTCATCTATTTACTGTGTCAATGACAGGTCATGCAAAGGATAAAGGGGTTCAGCTACCGCAGCAAGTAACAAATATATCGTTGTTGTCCTAATGCAGTAAAAGAGAGCAGGAGCAAGAGAGTGGGATTGTATCGGAATGAACAAGGGGGTTTTGCTTGCCTGGCACTTCTGAAGATAACATTGAGTCTTCATCAGTGTCAACGATCACATCATCGGTATCACGTCTATCGAGAGAGGACAAATATCGGCAACACAGAAAGGAACACAATCAATGCAATGCACAATATGATGCATGCTCATGACATGGCAAAATGAATGTGTTTTGGGCTAATGCAACTAGCAACAGATTAAATGAAGTTGGTTTGAATACAAAATTCAAATTCAAACTCCATATGTGATTATTCAAATGCCATTTAATTGATTTGTGCTAAACAGCAGCTATAAGTTGTTCTAACATGCATGAAAATGGTACAGATGGATTCCTTGAATTTTTCTGATAATTTTTCATATATAAATTATTTAATTTGGAGTTACGGTTAATTTTCTATGATTTTTAGAAGTTTATATAATTTTCTGGAATTTCCTGAATTATAATAAATCCAGAAAATGGTTTATTGCGTCAGCCCCACGTCACAGTGACGTCAGCAGGGTCAACTGGGCTGGCTCGGTCAAACCTGACGTGTGGGGTCCACACGTCAGTGACACAGGAGCTAATCCCGGTCAAACCCAGCGCTAACTGGGGTTTGACCAGGGGTGGGGCCCGCTGTCAGTGGCCTAGGGGGTTGGTTAGTGTGGGGGGGTTAGCCGCTAATGATGCCCACGTCATCATCGCCGGACTTACGCCGGCGGCGACCAAAATGGCGGCGGCAACGCGCCGGACTTGCGCTAAAGGCGACGGAGGCGGCGGCTGAGGGCACCGGGGCGTAGCCCGGGCTCTCCCGCATCTGATGGGGTAGGTGGGAGGCTGCGGGAACGCCGGGGCTCGTCGGAACGGAGCTCGCGGCGGCGCCGGAGTTCGGGTGGTAACGGGCGCGAGGCCCTGGTGGGGTTTTGGACAAGCTGAGCTGCGCATGGGCTTCCTGTGAGCCTCACGAGCTCAAAGCCGTGCTCGGACGCGACCGAAACAAGCCATGGCCGCGACGGCAGCATGGCCGGCGGCAGCGAGCTCCGGTTGCGGTGAGACGGCGGTTACAGCATGGGGGCGAGCGAATGGAGAGAGGGGAAACACAACGGGGCTCACCGCGATGCCGAAGAGGAGGTCAGCGAGCTCGGGGAGGTCCTAGCGGCGCTGAATCGACCGGAGGCGAGCTCGGCGCTGGAGGTTGAAGACGACGGCGGTGGCGACGTTGCAGGGGCTCCCGCGGTGCGCTTCTCGGCGAGGAGGAAGAGGTGGTCGAGGCGGATCTCCCTGGGGCGTCGGTGAGGCGTGGGGAGCACAGTGGCTGTGGCAATCGGCGTCGGTGGCGGCGGCTCCGCTCGGGTCCGAGGTGCGGAGCGAGAGGGAGAGCAGGAGAAGGGGATGAGCACGGGAGGGAGTTGAGAGAGGCCTGAGGGGGTGCGTGGCATCCTTAGCCGATCCGGGGCGGGGCGGCAAGCAGGAGGTGGCTCGGGCGCGTGCGCGCGCGCTCCGGCCACGCGCCTCTGTCCTACTGTCCCGAGGAGGAAGACGACAGGGAGGGCGCTGGTGGGCTGGGCCGGCCAGGGGGGGGAGCTGGGCCGGCTGGTGGGCTGCACGGGTGAGGCCAGGTAGGCTTTACTCCTTTTATTTTTTTCTCTCTGTTTTGTTTTAACTCTGTTTTCTATTTTGCAGGTTTGTTTTGAATTTGGTTTTGAAACCAATTCAATTTATTTTGCTTCTGACAATATTTTTAGGAGCTAAAAGAATTAAAACAATGCTCCATAAGAATATTTCAGAATTATTGGACCTATATTTATTTAACAGTAGATATAAGTCCAATTCAAATGGCTATGATTTAAATTCAAAGTCCCAAAAATAAATCCTTAAAAATGTTCAATATTTTGGTTGGGACCAGAACCCTTACCAAAAATTATCAAACATTTAAGAAGAGCCTTTTGGAGCAATGAATAAGATTTCTAGGGTTTTTGCCCCTCTTTTATTTAGGGTTTTGAGGCTTCCAATATTCCTCAATTCAAGTTTCAAAAATATAGACACGATGCACACATGAAGCTAACCTAGAGCAATGCCTGAAGCTAGGGATGTGACAGGTGGACTAGGATGAAGAGAGAAATTGCTCAGTATATTGCTAATTGCGACGTCTGTCGTCGTGTAAAAGCAGAGCATCAACGACCTGCTGGCACCCTTCAACCCTTAGCTATTCCTGAATGGAAATGGGATAAAATTGGTATGGATTTCATTACCGGTTTTCCCAGGACCAAGAGAGGGAATAATGCTATCTTCGTCGTTGTCGATCGTCTTTCCAAAGTAGCCCATTTCTTACCTGTTCGTGAGAGTATAACCGCTAGTCAGCTGGCAGACTTATACATCTCCCGAATAGTGTCCCTCCATGGTGTTCCTTTGGAAATTAACTCGGATCGAGGAAGTCTTTTCACCTCTCGATTTTGGGAAAGTTTCCAAAATGCTATGGGGACTCGTCTCTCCTTTAGCACTGCTTTGCACCCTCAGTCGAGTGGTCAAGTGGAACGCGTCAACCAAATTCTAGAAGACATGCTTCGAGCCGCTGTTATCTCATTCGGGATGGACTGGGAGAAGTGCCTTCCATTTGCCGAATTCGCTTACAACAACAGCTATCAATCTAGCTTGGGTAAAGCCCCTTTTGAAGTTCTCTATGGACGACGGTGTCGAACACCCCTTAACTGGTCAGAGACCGGGGAAAGACAATTCTTTGGCCCGGACATGATTCAGGAAGCAGAAGAACAAGTTCGCATCGTTCGTGAAAAGCTGAAAACAGCCCAATCTCGTCAAAAGAGTCAATATGACCGAAAACATAAAGCTATGACTTTCGAGGTTGACGAGAAGGCTTATCTTCGGGTCACCCCTCTGAAGGGAACCCATCGTTTCGGTATCAAAGGCAAATTGGCTCCTCGTTACATTGGACCTTTTCGCATTCTCGCCAAACGAGGAGAAGTTGCCTACCAGTTGGAACTACCTCCGCACCTCTCCAGAGTCCACGATGTCTTCCACGTTTCTCAACTCAGGCGTTGCTTCTCGGATCCTATCCGTGAAGTGGACCACGAAACGCTTGATCTCCAAGATAATCTTACATATCGAGAGTACCCCATTCGTATCCTCGATCAGGCCGAACGTACCACCCGACGTCATAATATCAAGTTTCTCAAAGTTCAATGGTCGCACCATTCCGAGGATGAAGCAACCTGGGAAAGGGAGGATCGTCTTCGACTTGAGTATCCCGCCTTCTTCCCGAAGGAACCCAAATCTCGGGACGAGATTCTTTTGAGTGGGGGTGAGTTGTCACACCCTAGCTAGCCATGCATTAGAGTGTTGCATCATGTCTACTTCTTCATCAGAAACTTGAAATGGGGATGACAGAACCCCCAGTCCCCTCTGAAACCAACTAGGGTTTACTAAAAAACTTTTCAATGAACCTGAAATGCCCTTCTAAAATGCCCATCATTTTTGTCTTGGTTCAGAACCTCTGCCAAAAGTGGTGCACATTTTCCTAGGCCATCTTAGGGTTTTTGAATTAAGTCATAAATATTTGAATTTGGGCATTTAAAATTATATAAAATATTTAAATGCTCAAATATCTCCAAACTAAAATGTTTCATGTTGGAAATAATCCAACTATGGACCAGGAGTAATTTGGTGATTTTAGGAGTTGCCTAAGTATTTTATTTAATTCAACAAAGTTGCAGAATTATTAAAAAAGAACAGAAACAGAAAGAAAAGGGAAAACTTACCTGGCGCCACCACAGGCCCACCAGCCAGCCCACCTGGCCGGCCCAGCCCGGCCACCGCTCCAGCGAGCTGCTTGGCTTGCCAGGCAGGCAGCCAAGGTGCTCGGCGGCGGCACCGCAGCTCGCCACGCAGCTGCACGCCGCCCTGCCTCCCCCTCTCGCCGCCCTGATGGCCTGGACGAGCTCCACGTCGCGCCCCGACCCTCCTGGACACCTCCATTCGCCCCCAGTTCCTCTCCCTCGCGCTCCCACGCCATGGCCGACGCCACCGTCGCCGCACCATCGCCGTAGCCGTGCTCTCCGTCGTCTCCACGTCGCGCCACCCTGTCCAGAAGCTCCGCCGTCCTCTACTTCATCGAGCTAGCCGAGCCCCGTGTGCTCGTGCGGCCCGAGACCACCGCACCAACCTCGCCCGAGCTCACCGTCGCCGGAGATCCCCTTCAATGCCGTCGCCGCCTCAGCTCGTCCCCGACCTCGCCGGTGGCCTCTACGAGAGCGCTGTGAGCCTAGCTACTCCTCCGACCCTCTCTCTCTCATTCCTGAGCCGTGTAGCCACCGCACGAGGATCACACGCCCGCACCGCCGCGGATCTCGTCGCCGACGTGCTTCCGGCCACACTCCGGCCACAAGATGGTGTCCATCTTACTCACCGAGTCCCTCAGCACCTAGCTAGCCACTCCACGAGCCTCACCGACCCCTCTAGCGCCAAGTTCATCTTCGACCGAACCCCGGTGGCCGCCAAAGTCATCGCCGGCGCCAACTCCGGCCACCCCGACCCCAACGGACTCCGCCAAGAGCTGCGGTTTGTCCTCAGCTCCACTCCGGTGGTCTCGGCGACCCATTTGGTGGCCGGAACAACCAAAACCACTCCCGCCGCCGCGTCGGGCTCGCCGGCGGCTAAACGTCGGCATCGCTGGCTTTGACTTTGACCACGGGTGGGCCCTGGTTGACTCCCCCGAGTCAATGACAGGTGGGGCCCAGCCTTGTTAATTAAACAGGATTAGTTTTAATTAAATTTTAATTAAAATAATCACCCTGACATGCGGGACCCACTGTCAGGTTTGACCCAGACCTGTTCCGTTGACCTGCTGACGTCACACTGACGTCAGGCTGACGCAGTAATTGATTTTCTGGATTTAATTTAAATCAGGAAATTCCAGAATATTATTTAAACTTCAAAAATTCATAACTTTTATTCTGTAACTCCAAATTAGACAAATTATATATGAAAAATGATCAGAAAAATCCAATCTATCCATCTGTACTATTTTCATGCATGATCAAACAAGTTAAATTGATGTTTTAAGCAGAACAAGGAAAAGCACTTTAAAGGGCCATGTTTGAGTTTGAAATTTGAATCTTTGATTCAAATTTGCTCAAACCCTTCTGGTCTTAGCTGCATTAGCCCAACACACTCATATTGCTATGTTTCATGCATGCATCATATTGTCGCACATTGTTTGGTGATGGTTGTGTATCGGTGTTCTTTGCGGCAGGTTCTGCCTCCGAGGAGTACCGTGATTACCCTAACGAAGAACCGTATCAGTGCATCGAACCATCAGGCAAGCAACCAACCATTTGATCATATCGATACAATCCCATGTTCTCGCTCCTGCTCTCTTTTACTGCATTAAGACAACGCGTTTCAAACTGCTATGTGCTACGGTAGTTGAACCCATTTCCTCTGCATGACCTGTCATTGCCACAGTAACTAGATGAAACCCACTAGCATGTGTAGGAGTTGATTGAGCCATATGTATGTGTTGTTCCTACCTTGCTATGCCTGCTATGCTTAGAGTCGTGTCAGGTCTGGTTCATCTGGGTGATGGCTAGAGTGAAATGATTATGTCGGTAATGAGAGTGGTGTGGTGAACACGATTTGGTAAAGGTATCAATGAGAGGCCATGTAGGAGTACATGGTGGGTTGTTTCATTGAAGCCGACCTTAAGCACTGAGATCTGTATGTGTGATTTAAGATACAGCTACTACCATGCATTGGGCCCTGAAATATGACCCCGCTCGACTTCTTATTCACCCTAGCTCTCTGTCCAGGAGTTGCAAGTAGTTTCTGGTGTTTGTAGTCTACTGGAGGCCGTGGACAGCGCTGACCGTAGGGGTGGGCTGTGATGCGGTAGGTACGTGGCCGGGTGTACCGAATACCCGTTAGGTATCTCGGGAACCCTGTTCACATCGTTCGGGGCCGTATGGGAAACCTCGGCCGGACTCCCTGCGGATGGAACCTGGATAGGCGATAAACCTGGACTAGAGGCTTAAGTGTTTAGGTAGGTCGTGGTCTACACCCACGTCGGCTTTCGCTTGAAGTCTGCCGAGCACATATCGTGTGCAGACGCTAAGTGGTGGAAACATGTATGAAGAAGTACACCCCTGCAGGGTTATCATAATCTATTCGAATAGCCGCGTCCGCGGTAAAGGACTACTTGGTTGCCTATACAGTTCATAGACAAGTAAATGGAAACTACTAAAAGCCTCAAGATAAGTGTGAGTGCCGAGGATGGCTCTTCCGTAGGAAGACGGAGGCGAATCCTCGGTAGTGTATTGAATTGGTGAGTAGTGGACTCGTGTGCGCAAAACCATTTCAAGTTGGAGTATCGTAGGATAGCCTAGCCAAGAGTCAAAGCTGGCTTGCTGCAATAACTCCACCAACCCTTCTTGATAACATGCATGTATGTAGGATCTGATGTAAGTCTTGCTGAGTACCTTTGTACTCATGTTGCTATAATCTACATTTTTACAGAAGACGCTGCAACCCCTTCTGATGGGTTCTATGTAGACGTTGACATCAACGAGTAGGCTAAAGACCCAGGTGGTGACCCTGAGCTTGTGAAGGACCACGTAGTATAGCTAGGCTTTCCAAGCCTCTTTTATTTTACTAGTTGTCTGTACTCAGACAAGTTACTTCCGCTGCTGGTTTGTATGACTGTATGACTTGTATGTTGGGTCGTGAGACCCTTACCTTTGTGTATGTTATGTATGGCTCCCTGAGCCTTAAATAAAGTACTTGTGTCGTAGAGTCATGTTGTGATGCTTCGTTGTATTTTCACATATCGAGCATATTGTGTGTATGATTGAAATGCTTGGTATGTGTGGGATCTGACTATCTAGTTGTTTATCTTTAGTAGCCTCTCTTACCGGGAAATGTCTCCTAGTGTTACCGCTGAGCCATGGTAGCTTGCTACTGCTCTGGAACACTTAGGCTGGCCGGCATGTGTCCTTCTTCGTTCCTGTGTCTGTCCCTTCGGGGAAATGTCACGCGATGAATACCGGAGTCCTGTTAGCCCGCTACAGCCCGGTTCACCGGAGTCCTGCTAGCCCAGTGCTACAGCCTGGATTCACTCGCTGATGACCGACACGTTCGATGCTGGGTCATGGATGCCTGTCCCTGTAAGTCTGTGCCACTTTGGGTTTACGACTAGTCATGTCAGCCCGGGCTCCTTATCATATGGATGCTAGCGACACTATCATATACGTGAGCCAAAAGGCGCAAACGGTCCCGGGCAAAGGTAAGGCGACACCCGTGGGGATACCGTGCGTGAGGCCGCAAAGTGATATGAGGTGTTACCGGCTAGATCGATGTGACATTGAGTCGGGGTCCTGACAATGTGGCCTTGGAGACATTGAAAACCTCCATGAAGACCGAAGTTGAAAGCATGTTTACTAAATTTCTTGAGGGGCTTAAACTATCCACCGCACCATTGAAAGTGGGTGACCCCGCCAACAAGGTGACGAATGCTATCCCCGACAAGGGGGAAGCTAGTAGTGAAAAGGCTCCTTCTTCTAGTGGTAAGAATGGCACCGGCATCTTTGCCCATGTGGAACCACCACTTGTTTATGGTGGACCGGTTCCTTCCACTCATTTGAATCATGCCGGTCCTCCCCCTAAGATTGTGAAAAATGAGGACTTTGATTCTTGGGTTTACCGCTTTAAATGTCATTTAAATCATGTGAACACTAACCTTTGGAGAATCATTGAAGAAGGTTTTTACCCGCATGATCCAAGCAACTTCACTCCTCGAGAAGCCGCGGATAATCAATTCAATGAGAATGCTCTCTTCATCATTCAAGATGCAATTCCACCCGAAGACCTACCTCATCTTCGTCCCTTCGCCTTGGCCAAAGATGCATGGCATTGTGTTGTCTCTCTCTACCGGGGAAGCGCAAGCATTCAACGCTCCAATTATGAAGTGGTACAAGATGAGGCCGATGAGTTTGCAATGAAAGAAGATGAAGAACCTCGTGAGCTTTATCGGAGAGTAACCAAACTCGCGGTCTCACTACGAGATCACGGGAGCAAGGACACGGATGACAATTGGATCAAGCGCAAATTCCTCAAGGCAATGATGCCCTATCACAAGGCCATGTCCTCCATCATTCGTCAAAGACCGGACTTCCACACTTTGACCTCAAGCGAAGTGTTGGATGAGTTTGTGGCCATGAACATTTTGGAGAAGACCGCCGACAATGCGGTGCTCCGTTCTCAACGGGCAAAGAAGCCTAACCTTGCATTGAAGGCCAAGCTCACCGTGGAAGAAGAAGAAGAGGAAGAAGAGGAGAGCAACCCCGGAGATACGAAGTATGCATATCATGAACACATGGCACTTGCTTCAAGGCAATTTTGGAGCAAGAAAAACTCAAGGCCAAACTTTAGCAAAAGCAACTCGAGTGGCACAAGGGGCAAGCAACGTGTAAGGACTTGCTACAATTGCGGCAACGTGAGTCATTTCTTTGCAGAATGCCCGTATGAGAAGAGGGAAGACAATGGTGGCAAGCTCATCCGAAAGGACAAGGCCAAGTCGTTCCCCAACAAGAACAACTTCACCAAGAAGACTCCTCCCAAGGCTTTGGTTGTGCAAGAAGAGTACAATGAGGATGATGACGATGATGAAGATGGTGAGTCGGTTGCCATGGCCTCCGTTGCCATTGCAACAACGTCACGAGTGTCTCTCTTTGACTCACCCAACGAGAGCATCACCGCCAAGTGCCTCGTGGCTAAAGCCACCAACAAGGTAACCTCCAACATCAAAACTACCATCATTAATCATCCTTCCTCGACGGATAGCATTAATGAACTTGAGGGAGCTAATGTGGAGACTAACGAGTTTGAGGCCTTTATGGGCAAACTCAAGGGAAAATCCAAGAAGCACTTTGTTGCTCTCTTGGAACAACTTGGTGAAGCCAATGACATGATCGAGGCTCACGAAGACACCATCTCTAAGATGGAAGGGCATAGTCGTGACTATGCCGATGAGATTTCGGATCTTTCCAATGCTCTTGAGGAAGAGCGTGGTCTTCGTTTGGCTCTTGAGGAGTCACACAACGTTGATCATGCTAAGTTAAAGAAAGATTATGATCATGTCCTCATTGTTTCTCGTGTGCTAAATTCCGAGAAGGCCAAACTCGGGGTTGATCTTGCTAGACTCAAAGAGGAGTTTGATATACTTGACAAGGCCCACAAGGCCTTGAAGGGTATTCACGCTAGTCTCAAGGAGTCTCATGATCAACTCCAAGTCAAGCTAACTAAGGAGAAAGCAACTTTTCCTCATATGGTTCTAATTGATAATGCAAATGCTACTAACCCGTGTTGTGAGCATATACATCTTGTTGAGGAAAATGCTAAGTTGAAGGAGCAACTCGAGAGAGGTCTTGCAACTTTCATACAAGGCAAGAAGAACCTCAACGATCTCTTGATCAACCAAAAGGGAGGTGTGGCCAAGGAAGGGGTTGGGTACGTGCCCGACTCCAAGAACAAGAAGAAGAATGACAAGACCAAACGACCTCCTCCCCTCATGCAAAACTTTGTGAGGGAGGGAGAGAGTGCCCCCGAGGAGAAGAAGAAGAACAATGTCAAGAAGGGCAATGTCACCCCTCTCAACAAAGCCGGTGATTTTAACCCTTCTTATGTGTTATGCCGTGCTAGTGATGGGCATGTTTATGCCAAATTTGTTGGTTATCTTCATGAACACATTGAATGGTCTATTTGGGTTCCAAAAACCCTTGTTACTAACATCAAAGGACCCATTACAAAATGGGTACCTAAAACCAAGCATTGATCTCTTGTAGGTGTTTGCTTCTGGTGGGGGATCATGGTTGCTCGATAGCGGAGCTACAAATCATATGACCGGAAGCAAGGACTTGGTGGTGGACGTGCACAAGGTTCCATCTATGCCCACCAATGTCGAGTGGGGTGACGCCTCATCTTCTAAGGTATTGGGACTTGGCAAGGTGGTCATCTCTCATGATCTCACGATCGAGAAGGTCATGCTTGTTGAGTCCCTTGCATACAATTTACTTTCCGTTCATCAACTTGCTATCATGGGCTTTGCCACTTTCTTTGATATCGATACCGTGGCCCTCTTGTGGAGCAAGACTTTTAAAGTAGCTTTTGTTGGGCATGTCGAGAACGGTCTCTATGTGATTAACTTTTCGGAGCGACCCACTAAGACCGCGACATGCCTAATGGCTAAAGTTGATGTGGGATGGCTTTGGCATCGCCATTTAGCCCATGTCAATATGAGATCTTTGCAAAGTCTCCTCAAGGGGGACCATGTCCGTGGACTAACGAATGTTAGTTTTGCTAAAGATCGTGCTTGTAGTGCCTATATCGAAGGAAAGCTACATGAGAAGGCTCACCCTCCCACGACTATCATTTATTCAAAGAGGCCTTTGGAGCTCCTTCACATGGATCTCTTTGGGCCTCCATCCTTCGATAGTCTTGGAGGTAGGAAGTATTGCTTGGTGATTGTGGATGACTACTCAAGGTACACGTGGGTGTATTTCTTCAAGAGGAAGAGCGAGACCCAACAAACCGTCATTGACTTTGCAAATGAAGCACAACGTCAACATAATGCAAAGATCTTGACAATAAGAAGTGACAATGGCACCGAGTTCATGAACTACACCTTGGATGAGTTTCTTAGTGATGAGGGAATCAAGCATCAATATTCCGCACCCTACACCCCTCAACAAAATGGTGTTGCGGAGAGGAAGAACCGGACGTTGATGGATGTGACAAGGACCATGATGGCGGAGTTCAAGTCTCCGTACAACTTTTGGGCCGAAGCCATCAACACCGCGTGTCATGCATCAAATCGGCTCTACCTCCACAAGGGCTTGAACAAGACTCCATATGAGATACTCACCGGTAACAAGCCCAACCTCAAGTACTTCCGGGTATTCGGGTGTAAGTGTTTCATTCTCAAGAAAGGTGTTCGGTTGTCTAAATTTGAGGCTAGAGTTTATGAGGGCATATTTGTTGGCTATGCTACAAACTCTCATGCTTACCGTGTCCTCAATAAATCCACGGGACTTATTGAGGAGACGTGTAACGTGGAGTTTGATGAGAATAACGGCTCCCAAGTGGAGCAAAGTGGCACTTGTGATGTAGGTGATGAAATTCCTCCCCAAGCCATAAGAAGAATGGGTGTTGGCTTTATCCTGCCCATTGAGGAACCCCTTGTGGCCGAAGGAGAAGGACAAAGCTCCACTCAAGTGGAGCCATCACCAACCCAAGGCCCACACGCTTCCGAAGAACAACATGAAGGCCCTCATCCTCAAGAACATGACCAAGGGCAAGATCACGCTCAAGACGGTGTTGACACATCAAGTGATGCCCAAGGTCAAGTTCTCTCATCCTCCGAGCAAGTTCAAGTATAGGAACAAGCCCAAGACGACGCTCAAGATGATCAAGTGACCACTCCTCGTCTCACCCCCGAGGAGGAATTAGAGCGTCGTGCCACCAAGGTTGCTTCCAAGCTCTCCACCAAGGATCATCTCATGATGAATGTGCTTGGAAGCTTAAGAAAGGGGGTAAGCACTCGTAGACAATTAGCAAATTATTGTGAGCATCACGCATTTGTCTCTTGTGTGGAACCCCACAAGGTCTATGAGGCGCTAGAAGATCCGGATTGGCTCAATGCCATGCATGAAGAACTCAACAACTTCGAGCGCAACAAAGTGTGGAGATTGGTGCCAAGACCGACCGGGAATCACAATGTCATAGGAACCAAGTGGATATTTAAGAACAAGCAAGATGCCCATGGGATCTTCATTCGCAACAAGGCTCGTTTGGTAGCACAAGGCTACTCCCAAGTCGAGGGTATCGACTACGGTGAAACCTTTGCTCCCGTTGCTCGTCTTGAATCCATTCGCATGTTGATTGCATATGCTTCTCATCACAACTTTAAGTTACAACAAATGGATGTGAAGAGTGCTTTTCTTAATGGTCCTATTAATGAATTGGTTTACGTCAAGCAACCCCCCGGGTTCGAGGATCCCTACTTTCCGATCATGTGTATCAACTCGATAAGGCACTCTATGGCCTTAAACAAGCCCCACGTGCGTGGTATGACCACCTTACCGAGTTGTTACAAGACAGTGGTTTTGAAGTTGGGCTAATCGACCCCACTCTTTTTACTAAGAAGGTCAAAGGGGAGTTGTTTGTGTGCCAATTATATGTTGATGATATTATCTTTGGTTCCCCTAACAAAGCTTTCAATGAGGAATTTGCCGCTCTCATGACCTCAAAGTTCGAGATGTCTTCCATGGGAGAGTTGAAGTTCTTTCTAGGGTTCGAAGTGAAGCAAAGAAGAGAAGGAACCTTCATCAATCAAGCCAAATATACTCAAGACATGCTCAAAAGATTCAAGCTAAGTGATGTCAAGCCGGCTTCCACTCCCATGCCTACCAAGTGCCAACTTGACATAGATCCCAATGGTAAAGCGGTGGATCAAAAGGTATATCGCTCCATGATAGGTTCATTGCTTTACCTTTGTGCATCTAGACCGGATATCATGTTGAGTGTGGGAATTTGTGCATGTTTTCAAGCCGCACCTAAGGAAAGTCACTATGTGGCGGTCAAACGAAACTTTCGATATTTGGCTCATACCCCAAACTTTGGCCTATGGTACCCAAAAGGAGCAAACTTCAAGCTTGTAGGGTATTCGGATTCCGATTGGGCGGGAGACAAAGTGGATAGGAAGTCCACTTCCGGAGGGTGCCAATTTCTTGGTTGCTCTTTGGTAAGTTGGTCCTCCAAAAAGCAAAGTTGTGTGTCTCTCTCGTCCACCGAAGCAGAGTATGTGGCGGCCGGTAGTTGTTGTGCACAACTCTTATGGATGAGGCAAACTCTAAAGGATTACGGTGTCATTTGTGACAAAGTGCCTCTTTGCTGTGACAATGAAAGTGCCATCAAGATCTCTCTCAACCCGGTGCAACACTTCAAGACGAAGCATATTGAGATTCGGTATCACTTCATCCGGGATCACATTAGGCGAGGAGAGATCGAACTCAACTACGTCAACACTCATGATAACCTTGCAGATATCTTCATGAAGCCCTTGGATGAAGCAAGATTTCGCGAGTTAAGGCATGAGCTAAATATCATCGATTCGAGCAATGTTGCTTGAACCCTTGCACACCCCACCATACTCAACGTGTTGTCCTATTTAGATGTAGGCATGGACATAGGGGAGTGATGTTCTCTCAATGAACTTTCCCTCCCCCCATTATGCATAGATCAATCAAGTCTTTCACATTAGCCATGTTTGATGGTACTTGTGCTTCAAAGACGAGTTTTGGTCATGGACCCAAGGATAATTCTTCGCGGTGCCATACCAATTGACTCAAACATAGGTGGCTATGGCCACCGCCCTCTCTTTTGGAGAGGTGGTGTCTCGTGGTTGGTTCGTTTGTCGTGTGCCTTTCTGGTTTTGTGTGTTGCGTGGTCTTGTGGTGTCGTGTTGGCTCGGAGTGTTTTGTGCAAAGATCCAGTTTTTTGTGTGCTCGAAACGTGCATCTTCTTGAGCTCACGGTACTACCGCGTCTGGCCGCGGTACTACCGCTTTGGGAGGCACGGTACTACCGCGCCACAGCACGGTACTACCGCTTTGGTGCGATACTTCGGAAGTACCGCGCCGGGCGGTACTACCGTGTCTGGGCACGGTACTACCGCGCCGTCGAGGGTGCGTGGGGGTTATGACTCGGGCAGGGGAGTTCCAACTCCCCATACCCATTCTTTTGTCTCTCTCTCCACGTCTCTCTCTCTCTCAAGAACGGCGCCAGAGGCCCTCGCCGGATCTCCGTCTCCGGCTACTCTCCTTGGATTCCGACCGGTGGGATCGTTCCCCACCACTTCCTCTTGCCATGGACCAAGGTTTTTCCCCAAATCCCTCTTTTTCTTGGCTATTCTCTTGCTTCTAGGTTTTTGGGGAGAAACTTGTCGTTCTTGAGATTTTAGGCCAAATCTGTGCAAGAGTAGGATGTAGGAGAGTCGTGATGCGTAGGAAACATACTTGATATGCTGTCTTGTGGTAGCTTTGTCCAACCGTAGTACCGCCGTGGTTTCGCGGGCTTTTTTCAGATTTGAACCTGTTCAGATCTGACGCGGTGCGGTACTACCGTGCCTAATGTGCGGTACTACCGCTCTTGCGGTACTACCGCCGGTCAGGTGCGGTACTACCATACCGTGCAGTACTACCGCTTTGCAGACGCGGTACTACCACGGCGCTAAGGTCGTACTACTGCTCCTACACCTGGTACTACCATGATCTTGCACGGTACTACCGCGTCTAAGAGCTGTACTACTATCTTAGCTCCGCAGCACTTGGTAGTACTACCGTAGGGATCAAATCTCTCTCTAGGCATTTATCATGTGTGCGTTCTGCTTGTTTCACTTGCTTTGTTGTGGTCTTTGCATTAATATCTCTTGGCTGTTGTGGGTGTTTTTGCGTTCTGTGTCTCAGGTGGTGGCTCTCGCCGTTCCAATCCCAGTCGTGACACTGGCTCCAAGTGTCTGCACAACCCCCAAGATGAAGCCCCAGAGGGCTCCAATGCCCCCAAGCGCAATGTCAAGACCACTGCCAGCAAGCAAAAGGAACCTGCTAAGGGCATGGACGAGATTTCTGTCACTGAGTATGTCGAACGCCGGAGGGTCAATCCCTATGTGACTCCTCGGGCTGTGCTCAGAGGCACTGAGATGTTCTGGAACAAGCAACAGGTTCTCATCTATCTGGATGTAATCAAGAGCAAGCAGAATACATTCGTGGAGGTCGAGTGGATAGACATGCATCACATGCGGAAGGACAAGTTTCGTGACTATTTTGGAGAGGCTCTGGACTTGGTGGAGCAGTTTGCTATTGAGCCGGTGATCTCTTTTCACCATGACTATGACCCTGAGCTCATCTGTCAGTTCTTTGCCTCAGTGTACTTTCATCCCGGAGAGGAGCGGAGGATGACCTGGATAACCAATGGCCGTCAGCTGTCTGCTAGATGGAAAGAGTTCATGGATCTGCTGCACATTCCTGATGATGGGCTTCACACCCCCGTTGGTGTTCGCCCCCATGCCAACTCTGAGTCTGCCAACAAGAACCTGCTTCAGCCCTTCCTTGTTGAGAAGGTACTCCCTAATGGCAAGTCATCTTGGGTGTTAAACTCCTTTCTGGATATCATGCATCGCATCTTCCGCAACACTCTGTTCCCATGCATTGGCGACAAGGACAAGGTACATGCATATCTAGTGGACATGTTGCTCTTGTGTGCAGAGGCACGTTCTTCTCAGACTCAGCCACTTGATGTCTCACACATCATGTGGTGTGAGCTTTAGTTTGCGGTGTTCACTCGCAAGGTACCTATCTATGGACCGTACCTGTTTCTGCTGCTCTCCACCACTTGGGAGAAGATGTACCCGGGTGATGAGTTCCTTGCTCCAGACTGGATTCGCCATGAGTCCATCAGCCTCCGTGTCAAGCCCAACTGGGCCAACACCACTACCCATGCTGAGGCCTCTTCTGCTAGGAGGGCTGTTGGTGAGGGGGAGGCTGCTGCTGCTGAGAATGTTGCTGAGGACTGTGCTGCTAGGTCCACCACTTCTTCCTCTGAGCCGTCATGGGCCAAGAAGCTAAAGGACAAGATGAAGACTCTCTTCTACATGCAGGCAAAGGGACAATACAGGGCTCACGTGGCTGACAAGGAGAGTCGCCGCCGTGACAAGAAGGTTATGAGGCTCTTTGGAGAGGATGTGTCTGGCGGGTCTGAGGACGTCATCACACCTGAGGCTGCCTGGATGTCAAAGCAGGGATACAAGTGGACCAGTTCAGAGGATGACCTCGAGGAGACTATCCCCGCCGCTGAGTCTGACGAGGAGCACGAGGAACAGTGGGACGACTTCTCTGCCTGAGCCACCCCGTGTGTGTAGGTGTCCTCTCTGCCTTTTTAGCGTCTCGATGCCAAAGGGGGAGAGAGTGTAGGGATTTGCGTTGTGTCGTGCTTGTTGCGTTTATTTGCTTTGTCTTTTGGACCTCGTTTGTGCTTGGTTGCTCTTGGTTAGTTTGTGCTTTCAAGTCCTTTCCTTCACATGGTGTAAGACATATGCACTTTATCTATCGTAGTTAACTTATATGTGTGCTATCTTGCTTAGTGATAGATATGCCTTGTCTCTATAATATAGGGGGAGCTTTGTTCCTAGTATTTGTGTGCAATGCAGTCCATAGCACTCATCTAGGTGGCACACATCTAGGGGGCGCCCGTCTATATTATAGAGAGGAGGGTTTGCATTTACTTAATAGTATTTTCTTTGTGCAAATCCCGTTTTGTCATCAATCCACCAAAAAGGGGGAGATTGTAAGGACATATTTATCCCTAAGTGTTTTGGTGATTGATGACAACGCATTTGCGGACTAATCGTGTGCCATGAGTATTCCAGACACTTCTTTGCTAGGCACAAGACGATTGGGTGCCCCTCGAAGACTGACGAAGACGGCGTCTTTTCTACGTTTCTTTTTGGTGGATTTGAGTCGTAGGAAAGCCGTACTATTAAGAGGGGGTCCGTGTTGGAAAGGTCTGGGTGGAATCATCACGTACACGTCTCCTTCTTATCCCCTCCTTCTTCCTTGGAGCTTCCTCTATTTTCTTGCCTCCCTTGTCTAGCTGCCGTTGTTGGTTGCGGTAGTACTACTCCCAGGTCAACGGTAGTACCGCAGGTGCCCACGGTAGTACCGCGTTCGCCGAGCGGTAGTACCGCACTATGCAGTCATGCAGTAGTACCGCCCCTCGGCAGTACTACTGTGTCAGGTTTTTGCTACTTCCGTTTCTTTGTGGAAGTAGGCACGGAAGTTTCCCTTCTCCCCTGGCTGGGATTTTTGCCTCGCGGTAGTACCGCATGGGGGGGGGGCACGGTAGTACCGCGCTTGCGGAAGTACTGCCCCCAGCTCCTGTGCGTGTGTTTATCGGTTCTGTGCTGGGGTTGCGGCAGTATTGTGGGTCGGTACGGTAGTACCGCACAGCCATGTGGTAGTACCGCTTGGTTGCAAGCAGTAGTACCGCGCGGCCTTGCGGTAGTACCGCTGGCCACGCGCGGTAGTACCGCTGGCCGCGGGCTGGTTGGTGGGTAACGGTTGGATCTTTTCCACACAGTATATAAGGGGTCCCCTTCTTTCCCGTTGACTAACCTCTTCCACCACTAAGCTCCACTATTGCTCCAAGCTCCATTTTTGCCCGATCTCACTCCCTAGCCAACCAAACTTGTTGATTTGCTCGGGAGTGGTTGAGAAGGCCCCGATCTACACTTCCACCAAGAGATATTTGATTCCCCCACTAATCCCTTGCGGATCTTATTACTCTTGGGTGTTTGAGCATCCTAGACGGTTGAGGTCACTGCGAAGCCATAGTCCATTGTGGTGAAGCTTCGTGGTGTCGTTGGGAGCCTCCAATTGAGTTGTGGTGATTTCCCCAACCTCGTTTGTAAAGGTTCGGTCGCCGCCTCCAAGGGCACCAATAGTGGAATCACGGCATCTCGCATTGTGTGAGGGCGTGAGGAGATTACGGTGGCCCTAGTGGCTTCTTGGGGAGCATTGTGCCTCCACACCGCTCCAACGGAGACGTACTTCCTCTCAAAGGGAAGGAACTTCGGCAACACATCCTCGTCTCCACTCTTGGTTATCTCGTGCCTTTTACTTGTGGAAGCTTATTTGTTTCATATATCTTGCTTGCTTGTGTTCCTATCCGTGTTGCATCATATAGGTTGCTCACCTAGTTGCATATCTAGACAACCTACTTTGATGCAAAGTTTAAATTGCTAAAGAAAAGCTAAAAATTGTTAGTTGCCTATTCACCCCCTCTAGTCAACCATATCGATCCTTTCACCGGTACTAAAAGTCGTTTTTCTACTAGTGTAAGTTAAAACAAGACTAAACCAGAAATGTTCTGGAGTATTTTTGTCCGTAAAACTAAGCACAAAAACTACTACATTAGATGTAAGAGCTTCAGTTAAGACTGTAACAAAATGCGAAGGTCAGGAAAGATTATTGAATCTACTGAATAGTTCACCCTAGAAGAAGATGAACCTAGGGACTACGAGGAAGCAGTGATGGCGCCCAGCTAGAGAGGCATGACTTAAACAATTGAAATCCAAAGTGAATTCCAAATACAAGAAACAAGTTTTGAACTTGGTGAAACCTTCAGAAGGTGTTTTAGGCACAACAATGTAAATGGATCTTCGAATATTCATGGATAGTGATCCTGAAAGAAAGTTTTTACAACAGAGTTTTCTAGGAAGGGAAGAGTTGATCTTGTCAAATCCTCTTGTTAGTAGCAATACTAAAAGTATAAACGGATTACAATGGTGAGTGTTGTATATTATTGATATATAACAACGAGTAACAAAACTATCACTAGTGCAGAAAGCCTAGCTATGGCGTGCCAAAAAGTGCCTTGCTGGCGTAGGAGCCCGATGATACGTCTCCAACGTATCTATAATTTTTGATTGTTCCATGCTATTATATTATCTGTTTTGGATGTTTTATGCATTAATATGCTATTTTATATTATTTTTGGGACTAACCTATTAACCTAGAGCCTAGTGCCAGTTCTATTTTTCCTTAGTTTCGCAAAAAAGGAATACCAAAGGGAGTCCGAACGGAATAAAACCTTCACAATGATTTTTCTTGGACCAGAATACAACCAGGAGACTTGGAGATGAAGTCGGAGGAGCCACGAGGCGGCCACAAGGACGAAGGGCGCGCCCCCACCCTTGTGGGCCCCTCGTGCACCTCCTGGCCTAATTCTTTTGCCTATATATTCCCATATATCCCCAAACCACCAGAGGCATCCACAAAAAAGACTTTTCCACCGCCGCAACCTTCTCTACCCGTGAGATCCCATCTAGGGACCTTTTCCGGCACCCTACCGGAGGGGGATTCGATCATGGAGGGCTTCTACATCAACTCTATTTCCCTTCCGATGAAGCGTGAGTAGTTTACCACAGACCTACGGGTCCATAGCTAGTAGCTAGATGGCTTCTTCTCTCTCTTTTATTCTCAATACAATGTTCTCCTTGATGTTCTTGGAGACCTATTTGATGTAATACTTTTTTGCAGTGTGTTTTCGAGATCCGATGAATTGTGGATTTATGATCAGCTTATCTATGAATATTATTTGAATCTTCTCTAAATTCTTTTATGCATGATTTGATATCTTTGTAATTCTCTTCGAACTATCGGTTTAGTTTGGCCAACTAGATTGGTTTTTCTTGCAATGGGAGAAGTGCTTAGCTTTGGGTTCAATCTTGCGGTGTCCTTTTCCAGTAACAGTAGGGGAGGCAAGGCATGTATTGTATTGTTGCCATTGAGGATAAAAAATGGGGTTTTCATCATATTGCTTGAGTTAATTCCTCTACATCATGTCATCTTACTTAATGTGTTACTCCATTCTTTATGAACTTAATACTCTAGATGCATGCTGGATAGCGGTCGATGTGGGGAGTAATAGTAGTAGATGCAGAATCATTTCGGTCTACTTGACACGGACATGATGCCTATATTCATGATCATTGCCTTAGATATCATCATAACTTGCGCTTTTCTATCAATTGCTCGACAGTAATTTGTTCACCCACCATATTATTTACTATCTTGGGAGAAGCCTCTGGTGAAACCTATGCCCCCCGGGTCTATTTTCCATCATATAAGTTTGCGATCTACTATTTTCCATCATATTAGTTTCTGATCTATTATTTTGCAATTTTTTACTTTTTAATATATAAACCAAAAATACCAAAAATATTTACTTTATAGTTTATCTATCTCTATCAGATCTCACTTTTGCAAGTAACCATGAAGGGATTGACAACCCCTTTACCGCGTTGGGTGCAAGTTGTTTGATTGTTTGTGCAGGTATTCGGTGATTTGTGCATTGTCTCCTATTGGATTGATACCTTGGTTCTCAAACTGAGGGAAATACTTATCTATACTTTGCTGCATCACCCTTTCCTCTTCAAGGGAAAAACCAACGCAAGCTTAAGAAGTAGCATCAAACCAAGTAAGGATCTTCTTCAACCTGGCTAACTTCGCCTGGTCGCTGCCGGTGATTTGCCCAATTCGCTGTTGGATCCTCTCCATAGATGTCCTTCTGAGAGGTTCAGTGCTAGCTTTGGAAGATGGGAGGAGAGATGTGTTGGAGATATGCCCTAGAGGCAATCATGTATGCTGGTATTTCCTATGTGTTTATGAATAAAGATAGTCCTTGGACATTATCAATGATGTGTATCAGCAAGTACGTGACTTGTTTGTGGGACTATGCATTGTATGATGGCTGTCCTAAAAGGTCCCTAGTCGAAAGGGTTGTGTGGATGCACAACCGACTAGACTAGCCTATGACATGGTCGATGGCTTCTCACTAGACATGGAGCATTGGATGCTAACCGGATAATATGGACTCAGAAGGATCTGGTCGGATTCGACATAGTCGGATCCGAGTTAAGATAAGGTCCGAGTCAGACATACCCAACTATGAGACACAACGATATGTCATATGTGAGTCTCTAGTACAACATACGTTCTATGTCCTAAGACCTGAGCTGGCGCATGTACTTGGGATGGTGACAGACTTGCTTTGGGCCAACCAAATGCTACTCCGTGACTGGGTAGTTACAAAGGTAGGTTTCGGGCTTGTCCAGGCCCATGCTGCCAGACATGGTCGAGCAAGATGGGATTTGCCCCTCCGATCAGGAGAGATATACTCTGGGCCCCTTGTGTGATCCGACCAAGATAAGCAAAACCATGCGACATGGATTATGAGATAATCCGGTTTGTGGTCGGCATCACTGGAACGAGAAAGAGGTCGGGCTAGCACAAGGATGACAGACTCGCCTTGAGCCCGACAACATATATCGTGTGGCAAAAGGAATGGAAGTATGATGTACAGGTTCGCCTAACCAGCTTCATAGTCTGCTTGGTGTTCGGCATGCCTTGCTAGAGGCCGCTACCAACCATGCAGTTCGGAGGCGATCCGAACTACGACCAAGCCGGCTTGAACCTAAGGGGCCGTGCGCTTAAGGGAAGGAACCTATGAGGTCAGATCCGGGGACACTGGTCAGATGTGATCCGAGCTGTATTTGGATCGTGGCCGAGTAGACTTATGGGCTTTAGGGTCCGTGCGAGGCCCAAGTGTTGAGCCCGCGATGGACGCCTATATAAAGTGGGGTGCAGCACACTCATGCGGTTGATCGCTTCGGCGCTCTCACTAGGGTTTGCATGTGTTGCGAATAGACACCTCCACTCGCCACCAGTTGTGTGATCGAACCTAGCAGTCCGCCGCACGATGTTCCTCCGGCACGCATGGATACTGATGTCTACTACACAACCTTCTTCTTGTAGACGTTGTTGGGCCTCCAAGTGCGGAGGTTGTAGGACAGTAGCAAATTTCCCTCAAGTGGATGACCTAAGGTTTATCAATCCGTGGGAGGCGTAGGATGAAAATGGTCTCTCTCAAACAACCCTGCAACCAAATAACAAAGAGTCTCTTGTGTCCCCAACACACCCAATACAATGGTAAATTGTATAGGTGCGCTAGTTCGGCGAAGAGGTGGCGATACAAGTGCAATATGGATGGTAGATATAGGTTTTTGCAATCGGAAAATATAAAAACAGCAAGGTAACTAATGGTAAAAGTGAGCGTAAACGGTATTGCAATGCTAGGAAACAAGGCCTGGGGTTCATACTTTCACTAGTGCAAGTTGTCTCAACAATAATAACATAATTGGATCATATAACTATCCCTCAACATGCAACAAAGAGTCACTCCAAAGTCACTAATAGCGGAGAACAAACGAAGAGATTATGGTAGGGTACGAAACCATCTCAAAGTTATCCTTTCTGATCGATCTATTCAAGAGTCCGTAGTAAAATAACATGAAGCTATTCTTTACGTTCGATCTATCATAGAGTTCGTACTAGAATAACACCTTAAGACACAAATCAACCAAAACCCTAATGTCACCTAGATACTCCAATGTCACCTCAAGTATCTGTGGGTATGATTATACGATATGCATCACACAATCTCAGATTCATCTATTCAACCAACACAAAGAACTTCAAAGAGTGCCCCAAAGTTTATACCGGAGAGTCAAGATGAAAACGTGTGCCAACCCCTATGCATAAGTTCACGAGGTCACGGAACTTGCAAGTTGATCACCAAAACATACATCAAGTGGATCACGTGATATCCCATTGTCACCATAGATAAGCACATGCCAGACATACATCAAGTGTTCTCAAATCCTTAAAGACTCAATCCGATAAGATAGCTTCAAAGGGAAAACTCAATTCATCACAAGGAGATAGAGGGGGAGAAACATCATAAGATCCAACTATAATAGCAAAGCTTGCGATACATCAAGATCGTGTCGAATCAAGAACACGAGAGAGAGAGAGATCAAACACGTAGCTACTAGTACATACCCTTAACCCCGAGGGTGAACTACTCCCTCCTCGTCATGGAGAGCGCTCGGATGATGAAGATGGCCACCGGAGAGGGATTCCCCCCCTCCGGCAGGGTGCCGGAACGGGTCTAGATTGGTTTTCGGTGGCTACGGAGGCTTGCGGCGGCGGAACTCCTGATCTAGGTTATGTTCTGGAAGTTTGGGTATATATAAGAGGTGTTGCATCGGGGACAAGTCAGGGGGGTCTCCGAGGCGGCCACGAGGTAGGGGGCGCGCCCAGGGGGTAGGGCACTCCCCCACCCTTATGGTGTCCTCGGGACTCTTATGGCCCATCTCCCGTACTCCGTGGGCTTCTTCTGGTCCAAAAATGATCTTCGTGAAGGTCAATTGGACTCCGTTTGATTTTCCTTTTCTGCGATACTCAAAAACAAGGAAAAGACAGAAACTGGCACTGGGCTCTAGGTTAATAGGTTAGTCTAAAAAATCATATAAAATAGCATATAAAACATCCAAGGTTGATAATATAATAGCATGGAACAATCAAAAATTATAGATACGTTGGAGACGTATCAAGTATCCCCAATCTTAATTCCTGCTCGTCCTCGAGTAGGTAAATGATAAAAATAGAATTTTTGATGTGGAATGCTACCTAACGTATTTATCCATGCAATTCTCTTTATTGTGGCAAGAATATTTCAGATCCATAAGATTCAAGACAAAAGTTTAATATTGACATAAAAATAATAATACTTCAAGCATACTAACTAAGCAATTATGTCTTTTCAAAATAACATGGCCAAAGAAAGCTTATCCCTACAGAATCATATAGTTTGGCTATGCTTCATTTTCGTCACACAAAAATGCTCTCATCATGCACAACCCTGATGACAAGCCAATCAATTGTTTCATACTTTAGTAATCTCAAACTTTTTTCAACTTTCACGCAATACATGAGCGTGAGCCATGGACATAGCACTATGGGTGGAATAGAATATAATGATGGGGGTTGTGTGGAGAAGACAAAAAAGGAGAAATTCTCACATCGACGCGGCTAATAAACGGGCTATGGAGATGCCCATCGATTGATGTCAATGCGAGGAGTAGGGATTGCCATGCAACGGATGCACTAGAGCTATAAATGTATGAAAGCTCAACAAAAGAAACTAAGTGGGTGTGCATCCAACTTGCTTGATCACGAAGACCTAGGGCATTTGAGGAAGCCCATTGTTGGAATATACAAGCCAAGTTCTATAATGAAAAATTCCCACTAGTATATGAAAGTGACAAAACAAGAGACTCTCTATCATGAAGATCATGGTGCTAATTTGAAGCACAAGTGTGGAAAAAGGATAGTAGCATTGTCCCTTCTTATTATATATTTTTTATTTGGCCTTTCTCTTTTCTTTTTTTATTTGGCCTTTCTCCTTTTTTTCTATTTTTCGGGACAATGCTCTATTAATGATGATCATCACACTTCTATTTATTTACAACTCAAAGATTACAACTCGATACTAGAACAAAATATGACTCCATATGAATGCCTCCGGCGGTGTACCGGGAAGGGCAATGAATCAAGAGTGACATGTATGACAAATTATGCACGGTGGCTTTTCCACAAATACGATGTCAACTACATGATTATGCAAGGCAGTATGACAATGATGAAGCATGTCATAAATGAAACGGTGGAAAGTTGCATGGCAATATATCTCGGAATGGTTATGGAAATGCCATAATAGGTAGGTATGGTGGCTATTTTGAGGAAGATATAAGGAAGTTTATGTGTGATAGAGCGTATCATATCACGGGGTTTGGATGCACCGGTGAAGTTTGCACCAACTCTCGAGGTGAGAAAGGGCAATGCACTGTACTGAAGAGGCTAGCAATGATGGAAGGGTGAGAGTGTGTATAATCCATGGACTCAACATTAGTCATAAAGAACTCATATACTTATTGCAAAAATCTACAAGTCATTAAAAACCAAGCATTACGCGCAAGCTCCTAGGGGGATAGATTGGTAGGAAAAGACCATCGCTCTTCCCCGACCACCACTCATAAGGAAGGCAATCAAAGAAACACCTCATGCTTCAAATTTGTTACACAACGGTTACCATACGTGCATGCTACGGGACTTGCAAACCTCAACACAAGTATTTCTCAAATTCACAATTACACAACTAGCACGACTCTAATATTACCATCTTCATATATCAAAATAATCATCAAGTATCAAACTTCTCATAGTATTCAATGCACTTTTATGAAAGTTTTTATTATACCAATCTTGGATGACTATCATATTAGGACTAAATTCATAACCAAAGAAAATTACCATGTTGTTCTAAAGACTCTCAAAATTATATAAGTGAAGCATGAGATCTCAACAATTTCTTCAAAATAAAACTACCGCCATGCTCTAAGAAGATATAAGTAAAGCACTAGAGCAAATAACAAACTACTCTGAAAAATATAAGTGAAGATCAATGAGTACTCGAATAATTATGCAACTATGTGAAGACTCTCTAACATTTAAGAATTTCAGATCTTGGTATTTTATTCAAACATGAAGCAAAACAAAACAAAATAAAATGACGCTCCAAACAAAACACATATCATGTGGTGAATAAAAATATAGCTCCAAGTAAAGTTACCGATGAACGAAGACGAAAGAGGGGATGCCTTTCGGGGCATCCCCAAGCTTAGGCTCTTGGTTGTGCTTGAATATTACCTTGGTGTGACTTGGGAATCCCCAAGCTTAGGCTCTTGTCACTCCTTATTCCATAGTCCATCAAATCTTTACCCAAAACTTGAAAACTTCACAACACAAAACTTAACAGAAAACTTGTAAGTTCCATTAGTATAAGAAAATAAATCACCACTTAGGTACTGTTGTTAACTCATTCTAAATTCATATTGGTGTAATATCTACTGTATTCCAACTTCTCTATGGTTCATACCCTCCGATACTACTCATAGATTCATCAAAATAAGCAAACAACACATAGAAAACAGAATCTGTCAAAAACAGAACAGTATGTAGTAATCTGTATCAAACGTATACTTATGGAACTCAAAAAATTCTGAAATAAATTTTTGGACGTGAGGAATTTGTCTATTAATTGTATGCAAAAATAATCAACCTAATAGCACTCTCCAGTAAAAAATGGTAGCTAATCTCGTGAGCGCTAAAATTTCTGTTTTTTACAGCAAGATCACAAAGACTTCACCCAAGTCTTCCCAAAGGTTCTACTTGGCAAAAACACTAATTAAAACATAAACCACATCTAAACAGAGGCTAGATGAATTATTTATTACTAAACAGGAACAAAAAGCAAGGAAAAAAATAAAAATTGGGTTGCCACCCAACAAGCGCTATCGTTTCACGCCCCTAGCTAGGCATGATGATTTCAATGATGCTCACATAAAACATAAGAATTGAAACATAGAGAGAGCATCATGAAGAATATGACTAGCACATTTAAGTCTAACCCACTTCCTATGCATAGGTATTTTGTGATCAAACAACTTGTGGGAACAAGAATCAACTTGCATAGGAAGGTAAAACAAGCAAATCTTCAAGATTTTCAACACATAGAGAGGAAACTTGATATTATTGCAATTCCTACAAGCATATGTTCCTCCCTCATAATAATTTTCAGTAGCATCATGAATGAATTCAACAATATAACCATTACATAAAGCATTCTTTTCATGATCTACAAGCATAGAAAATTTACTACTCTCCACATGAGTAAAATTCTTCTCATTCGGAATAGTGAGAGTATCATAAGATACTCAAATACTATAAATTGTTTCCACATTAAAAGAGTAATGTTCAGAAAAAGGGTAATCAAAATCATGACAAGTTTTATAAATATAATCATCACTACTTTTTATAGCATAAGTATCATCACAATAATTATCATAAGTAGCTACTTTGTTCTCATCATAATCGATTGAAACCTCTTCCAAGATAGTGGAATCATTACTAAATAAAGTCATGACCTCTCCAAATCCACTTTTATAATTATCACAATAAGATTCAACATCCCCCAAAATAGTGGTATCATTACTTCCTAAAGTTGACACTCTTCCGAACCCACTTTCATCAATGTAATCATCATAAATAGGAGGCATGCTATCATCATAGTAAATTTGCTCATCAAAACTTGGGAGACTAAAAATATCATCTTTATTAATCATAGCATACCCAAGCTTGGGACAAATATTAATTGCAGCAAATACATTTTCAAACATGTCATCCTCATCAAACATAGCATCCCCAAGCTTGGGCCTTTTCATATCATAAGCATAATCACTCTCATCATTAATAGTATGGATAGCACCAATAATATAACAATTATCATCATCACAATGAGTAATAGGAGCAACATCATTTGGGAGGGATACATTTTTACCTTTGCTTCTCCATCTTTTCTTTCTCTTCTTCACATCATGTGTGGGTTTAATCCTCTTTTCGGAGCTCCTTATTAATGAGATTGGTTGAATAGAAGGCTCCTCCTCATTACCTGATTCATCATAAGAAATAATAGGAGGATATTGGTAAGTCTCTTCCCTTTCATTAGTATTTTCTCCATCTTCTATTTGTTTTCTTGTCTTTATGTAATTGCCAATATAAGGATTTTCAATGCAATTCACCGCACAATAAATATAAATTTCCTCTAGATCAAAATCAAGAACTTTATCGAGGGCAAATTCTGGAATATCCTTAGTTATACATTTCATTTCTTCATAACCCAGAAGCAAACTAAGTTCATTATGATGCGCGAGGGATATCAAGTCATCCCAATTTTTGGACACGATTCGATCATGAAACAATTTGCATTGGATTTTTAAATGACCACGTTCATTGCAAAGTTCACAAGGATGGCTAAGAAAATTTAAATTTTTAGCACAAACATCTAGACTTTCTTGCAACCATTTAGTTTCTAAATACTTATGCTTCTTGCAAAATCTATCTTCCCTATTTGTTGTGTACTTGAAAACTCTATGCACTCCACAAAAAATGGCATGCTTATAAGAGACATTTTCATCATGACTAGTGCAATCATCATTAGTACTATGGATATTCAAAGAGTTCCTACTAACAACATTGCAATCATGCTCATCATTCAAAGATTTGGTGCCAAACATTTTAATGCATTCTTCTTCTAGCATTTTGGCACAATTATCGGAATCCTTATTTTCATGAAAGATATTAAAAAGATGAAACATATGAGGTATCCCCAATTCCATTTTTTTATAATTTTCTTTTATAAACTAAACTAGAGATAAAACAAGAAACTAAAAGATTCGATTGCAATATCTAAAGATATACCTTCAAGCGCTAACCTCCCCGGCAACAGCGCCAGAAAAGAGCTTGATGTCTACTACACAACCTTCTTCTTGTAGACGTTGTTGGGCCTCCAAGTGCAGAGGTTTGTAGGACAGTAGCAAATTTCCCTCAAGTGGATGACCTAAGGTTTATCAATCCGCGGGAGGCGTAGGATGAAGATGGTCTCTCTCAAACAACCCTGCAACCAAATAACAAAGAGTCTCTTGTGTCCCCAACACACCCAATACAATGGTAAATTGTATAGGTGCACTAGTTCGGCGAAGAGATGGTGATACAAGTGCAATATGGATGGTAGATATAGGTTTTTGTAATATGAAAATGTAAAAACAGCAAGGTAACTAATGGTAAAAGTGAGCATAAACGGTATTGCAATGCTAGGAAACAAGGCCTAGGGTTCATACTTTCACTAGTGCAAGTTCTCTCAACAATAATAACATAATTGGATCATATAACTATCCCTTAACATGCAACAAAGAGTCACTCCAAAGTCACTAATAGCGGAGAACAAACGAAGAGATTATGGTAGGGTACGAGACCACCTCAAAGTTATCCTTTCTGATCGATCTATTCAAGAGTTCGTAGTAAAATAACACGAAGTTATTCTTTCCGTTCGATCTATCATAGAGTTCGTACTAGAATAACACCTTAAGACACAAATCAACCGAAACCCTAATGTCACCTAGATACTCCAATGACACCTCAAGTATCCGTGGGTATGATTATACGATATGCATCACACAATCTCAGATTCATCTATTCAACCAACACAAAGAACTTCAAAGAGTGCCCCAAAGTTTCTACCGGAGAGTCAAGACGAAAATGTGTGCCAACCCCTATGTATAAGTTCACGAGGTCACGGAACTTGCAAGCTGATCACCAAAACATACATCAAGTGGATCACGTGATATCCCATTGTCACCACAGATAAGCACATGCAAGACATACATCAAGTGTTCTCAAATCCTTAAAGACTCAATCCGATAAGATAGCTTCAAAGGGAAAACTCAATTCATCACAAGGAGATAGAGGGGGAGAAACATCATAAGATCCAACTATAATAGCAAAGCTCGCGATACATCAAGATCGTGCCGAATCAAGAACACGAGAGAGAGAGAGATCAAACACATAGCTACTGGTGCATACCCTCAACCCCAAGGGTGAACTACTCCCTCCTCGTCATGGAGAGCGCCGGGATGATGAAGATGGCCACCGGAGAGGGATTCCCCCCTCCGGCAGGGTGCCGAAACGGGTCTAGATTGGTTTTCGGTGGCTACGGAGGCTTGCGGCGGGGGAACTCCCGATCTAGGTTATGCTCTGGAAGTTTGGGTATATATAAGAGGTGTTGGCGCCGGGGACAAGTCAGGGGGGTCTCCGAGGCGGCCACGAGGTAGGGGGCACGCCCCCCACCCTCGTGGTGGCCCCGGGACTCTTCTGGCCCATCTCTGGTACTCCGTGGGCTTCTTCTGGTCCAAAAATGAGCTCCATAAAATTTCAGGTCAATTGGACTCCGTTTGATTTTCCTTTTCTACGATACTCAAAAACAAGGGGGAAACAGAAACTGACACTGGGCTCTAGGTTAATAGGTTAGTCCCAAAAATCATATAAAATAGCATATAAATGCATGTAAAATATCCAAGGTTGATAATATAATAGCATGGAACAATAAAAAATTATAGATACGTTGGAGACGTATCAGATACCGTTAGAGGCGGTGCGCCGCTCCGGCGAACCTATACGTGGGAGCCGACGACTGGCTGTTCGAGGGAGATCGAACAAGAAGGAGATGATCCACACGGACGCGCCGCGCCAACTCTTCTTTCGCTGCACGGCACTATGTGTCTAGTGGTAACGAACTATGATCCATCTCCCGTAGCATGTCCTTGGTTGTTCTGCATGTAGGAATTTTTTTTATTTGCAGTTGACGCACCCTACCGTAGATCCCAACAAGATGGTGGTCTTGCAGTGGAGAAGAAGGAGAGGCGAGATGATGGTTTTGCAATGGAGAAGATGGAGAGGAGAGGGGTGGTTTGCAATGGAGAAGAGGGAGAGGCGAGATAATGGTTTTGGAATGGAGATGATGGAGAGGAGAGGAGGTGGTTTTGCAATGGAGAAGAGGGAGAGGAGCATGCGGCAGTGATTTAGGATTGGACAAGAGGGCCGGTGATAACCCACAAGTATAGGGATCGCAACATTTTTTGACGGTAGAGTATTCAACCCAAATTTATAGATTCGACACAAGGGGAGCCAAAGAATATTTGCAAGTATCACTACTGCAGGATGCTGCTAATGCGACACTACGATCACAGACCCTTCGAGGAACTGTGTGTGATGCAATAATCGCGAACGGTGCTGTATGAAAACCGTCAGAAATGTATAAAATGTTTGCGATGACGGATGCATCAAACATGGTTCAGGTTTTAATTGCGTGTGCGATGAAGGGCATACGGTTCAGTTCAATTAACTGTTTGCGATGAGGAGGAACAAAAGAAACGGGCAGTCAGATGAAGGCGTGTGCGATACACAGCATACAGTTCACTTGGATGAACTGTTTGTGATTAGGAAACACAAAAGAAACAGTCAGCCAGATGAAGGTGTGTGCGATATACAACATATGCTTCATTCGGATGAACTGTTTGGGATTAGGCAACACAAAAGAAATGGTCAACCAGATCAAGGTGTGTGCGATATACGCATGTGGTTCACTCAGCCCTTGTCGTCAGTGTGTGGCCTCTATGGCAACCGTTCGCTCCCCAGGCGCCTCTTCGTGTACCGTGGCAACCGTCCACCGCCTCTTCGCCTTTCCCTCTCGATTTGGAACTGCTGTCGCACGCTCTTCCTCCCTCCTCCATTCGCCTTCACCCTTCCTTTTGCCATTGTTCGATCATCTTCTCCATGGAAGGAACAGGCCGGAAACGACCCTGTTATCTTGCCCCGATCTGAATGATGACATGGTGGAGGAACTCATTGATCGGTGCAACATGTTGGCAATATGCCCTAGAGGCAATTATAAATTAGTTATTATTATTATATTTCATTGTTCATGATAATCGTTTATTATCCATGCTAAAATTGTATTGATAGGAAACTCAGATACATGTGTGGATACATAGATGTGATGCCCCAAGACCGGAACTTCAGATACCTTCCTTGGGTTCCGAGTTTCGTTGGTGTTTTGTTTGGTCCCTTGCATTTCATCTTTGCATCATGTGCATTGCATCATGTCATCATGCCATCATGTCATTTCTTTTTTTAACTCAACTAAATAAATGGCATGGATCTTTGATCCATTTAAACCGAGGGAATTCACGTGGTGATTTCTCTATATAACATATCCTCTAAATATTTTAGGGAGCTATATTAAATATTCCTTTATTTTGGAATTCACCTCAACACACTTGCAAAATAATTCCCATGCCTTTGTCCCATGCATCATCTCCTTCTCCTTTCCTTCTAGTTCTTCCTTCTGCAAGTGCCACTTTCCCCTTCTCAATTAATGTTCATTATTTTCCTATAAATTCTCGACCATGCCTTCAACCTCTCTGTCAAATTTCATCTCGTTTGAAATTGTTTTGGTTAGGGTTAAAATGGTTCAAGTTTGAATTTAATTCAAACTTGAATTATTTTTACTTCCTTTAAAAATCTCCAAACCAATTTTGTTAAATAGGGCATGAATTCATGGTCATGAGGATATTTTTATATTTCTCATACACCTCTCATTTTCCCCTGTGCTTTTCTCTTTATTTTCTCCTTGTAGAAAATTAGAGAAAAGATAGCTGTAACTTTAGGCCAGCCGCAGCCCACTTGGGCCTCCCTCCAAACCGGCCCACCTAGGCCATCCTCTCCCACAAGCTGAGCTGCCAGGCCTCTCACCACCCCCTCTCTTCTGGGCCGGCCCCTAAGGCCCAGCCGCCCCACTTAACCTAACCCTAGGCCCGAGCGAGGCTACATCTCGTTCGATCCCTCTCCCTTCCCTCGTTCCCTCGCGCCGCCACACAGGGTCGAGTAGCCCCGATCCCATCCTCATCCTCCCTTCGACTCTCCTCTGGCCGATCCCATCTTTCCCTCGATCTCTCTTCTCGATCGCAGCAGCCCACTACCGTCGCCTCCCTCTGCTCTACCCCGCGTCGCGCCTCCTGCCATGGCCTTCCTTCCTTGCCTCAATGGACGCGAGGGCCGAGCTCGCCGCCCTGCCGCATCGCCGGGGACGTCGGGCACCACAGCCTGCTGGGCCTCCCCTGCATCATTCTCGCCGGAGCGCTCCACCACCATGCGCCGCACGCCCAACCTCCCGCTCGCGCCTGCGTCCCTCCATCATCGACGAGGACCACCTCTGGCCTCCACGTCCTCTGTTTCGCCTCCTCACAACCCTGCCGCCCCGGCGACCTCGCCGCCGGCGACTGAACCGCATGCATCAGAGGCCATGGACGTCGCTGCCCCTTGGGAGGCCGCTGCCGTCGCTACGGAACCTCCCCAACGCCTAGCTCTTCCTTGCTGCCGCCCCATGGAGTTCCATCGGCCCAGATCTGGCCGGGAACCAGACGAGCCCCGTGCCTGTTGATGTCGCTGTTTTCACTCTGTCAAACGAACGCAACACCTTCACCGGAGACCGCCAGGACCGTCAAGGATTCGCCAAGTACAACGCCGTTGGAGCCCCTCCAAGTTTGATGTTGGAACGTGTACGACCATGCAGATTCGCCAAGTACCACGATGTCGATGACCGTCAAGTTCAACTACTTTGACTACGAACGGTGACGATCCCGAACATCTACGGACGTGTACGACTATCGTTGCCATAGAACCGCGGGTCACAAGCGCAGTGAACAACTACCATCGCCGAAGACCTATGAACCTAAAACTTCAAGTTCGACTACCGTCAAAAGGACGAGACCGACAAGTCCGAAGACCCCAAGTACCTCCACGATGACCCGAACATCTACAGAAAAATGTGTACCTCTACCGTCGCCATGTGCCCCTACTTCCACTACAAACGTCCCGAGAACGTCTACTTCCCCTACACCGCATCGAACTTGGTCCATTCCGACAACACACGCTTCGAAGGTATAACCCCGAGACGACGCCCGTGAACGAATGTTGCGTGTTGTATGAAATGCTCGCGTTTGCACCATGCCCAACGTGTTTCTTGCATGCTACCCATTGCCATACCGTCGTCTCGTGGGATACCCGGTAACTGGGATCACACCACCATCTTTTGCACGCTCCCGCCACACTTTCTTTTGCACCGACGTTCTCAATGAGTTGTCGGAACCGGAACGTTGCAGTGGCACCGTTTCGTTATCGTCGCCGTGGCACCCCTTTCTTTCTACTACGGTGAAAATGCTTCGTAATGCTCTTGTCAACTTTTAATAAAAAATTGCATAAACTTGTTCATGTCATCTGCATCATGATAACAACTTCAAGAATGTTTAAATTGTTGTTTGCATTAATTTACTAATGCATATGGGGATTTACTGGATTTGTTGTTTGTTATATTCGGCCCTATTTAAAATTGTTTAGATAGATAATTCCTTTATGTTTCACCTCTTGCCATGTTAATCAACATTTAATTTTGTTAGGTACTTAAACGAGATCGAACTAAATAACTTGTTGTGGTGTTCCATCAATATGCATCCCGTTGCATATTGAGTTCCACTTAATTTGTAGGATTGTTTGTGCATTTTGCCATGCCATGCTTCATTAAACCGAACATGCATCATACTTGTTTGTGCATCATGCCATGCTTATGTGATGGTTGTTTACTATGTTGTTTGCTTCTTTCCGGTGTTGCTTCTTCGGGTTGTTTCCGGTAACATCGTGTTGTGAGGATTCGTTCGACTACGTCCGTTTGTCTTCTTCATGGACTCGCTCTTCTTCCTTGCGGGATCTCAGGCAAGATGACCATACCCTCGAAATCACTTCTATCTTTGCTTGCTAGTTGCTCGCTCTTTTGCTATGCCTATGCTACGATGTCTACCACTTGCTTGCAAGCCTCCCAAATTGCCATGTCAAACCTCTAACCCACCATGTCCTAGCAAACCGTTGATTGGCTATGTTACTGCTTTGCTCAGCCCCTCTTATAGCGTTGCTAGTTGCAGGTGAAGTTTGGAGACCGTTCCTTGTTGGAACATTATTTACTTGTTGGGATATCATTATATTGCCATGTTATATTAATGCATCTATATACTTGGTAAAGGGTGGAAGGCTTGGCCTTATGCCTGGCGTTTTGTTCCACTCTTGCCGCCCTAGTTTCCGTCATATCGGTGTTATGTTCCCGGATTTTGCGTTCCTCATGCGGTTGGGTTATAATGGGAACCCCTTGACAGTTCACTTTGAATAAAAATCCTCCAGCAAGGCCCAACCTTGGTTTTACCATTCGCCACCTAGACTTTTCCCTTGGGAGTCGCACATCCCGAGGGTCATCTTATTTTAACCCCCCAGGCCAGTGCTTGTCTAAGTGTTGGTCCGAAATGGGCAGTCTGCGGGGCCACCTCGGGGAAACTTGAGGGCTAGTTTTACTTGTAGCTTGACCTATCCGGTGTTGCCCTGAGAACGAGATATGTGCAGCTCCCATCAGGATGTCGGCGCATCGGGCGGCTTTGCTGGACTTGTTTTACCATTGTCGAGGATGTCTTGTAGAACCGGGATACCGAGTCTGATCGGAATGTCTCGGGAGGAGGTCTATTCCTTCATTGACCGTGAGAGCTTGTCATGGGCTAAGTTGGGACACCCCTGCAGGGATTTGAACTTTCAAAAGCCGTGCCCGCGGTTATGGGCAGATGGGAATTTGTTAATGTCCGGTTGTAGATAACCTGAACCTTAACTTAATTAAAATGAATCAACAGTGTGTGTAACCGTGATGGTCTCTTTTCGGCGGAGTCCGGGAAGTGAACACGGTTGTTGGAGTTATGCTTGATGTAGGTTGTTTTAGGATCACTTCTTGATCATACTTTCACGACCGCGCTTTGCCTTCTCTTCTCGTTCTTAATTGCGTATGTTAGCCACCATATATGCTAGTCGCTTGCTGCAGATCCACCTCATACTTTTACCTTACCCATAAGCTTAAATAGTCTTGATCGCGAGGGTGTGAGATTGCTGAGTCCTTGTGGCTCATAGATACTTCCAAAACCAGCTTGCAGGTGCCGTTGAACCGTGCTGATGACGCAACCAAGCTCAGGAGGAGCTCGATGAAGATCTTGTCCTTTGTGTTGTCCCGTTTTCCAGTTGATCAGTAGTGGAGCCCAATTGGGGTCGATCGGGGACCTTGTCACATTTGGGGTTCTTCTTTTGTTTTGGATCCGTAGTCAGGCCCTGATTGTACTTGGATGTTGTAATGCTTTATTCATGTAATTGTGTGAAGTGGTGATTGTTAGCCAACTATGTATCTCTGTCCCTTATGTGTTACATGGGTTGTGTGAAGATTTCCTCACTTGCGACATTGCTTTCAATGCGGTTATGCCTCTAAGTCATGCTTCGACACGTGGGAGATATAGCCGCATCGAGGGCGTTACAAGTTGGTATCAGAGCCTTCCCCGACCTTAGGAGCCCCCACTGATTGATCGTTTTTTAGCAGCCGAGTTGTGTCTAGAAAAATGTTTTGAGTCATTTAGGAATTATATATCGGAGAGTGTAGGAATTCTTTTTTACTTCCCAGTCTCCTCATCGCTCTGGTAAGGCATCCTGACGTGGAGTTTTGACTCTTCTCTTCTCAAATTTCACTAAAAAAATTTAGGATCACGCGGGTATCTTGGAATCGTTCCGATGGTTTTATGACAAGAACATTGTCTTGGTGCCTCCTGTCAGGGGTTTTGTGGAAGTGTCCCGGGGAGTTGAGCTCTGAGGTGTTGTCGTCATAATTTTATCGTTGCAGTTCTGGAATACCTGAGTCTAGTACGCCAACATCGAAAATCTCTTTTATGCAGTTCACTGGTGAGATAACCTCGACGCCACCCAGTACTGGGGCGGGAGTTCGGGAGTATCGCCATAACTTGTATAACGGATGCTTTTCGAAGGTTGAGGTAGATGATTTCCGAAGTTTTTCTCGGTTATGTGTTGAAGGATGGATACAGCTGGATGTAGGATTTGCTAGAATTGGGTGAGATATTATGCTTCCCCTGTATCCCCAACACCTGATTGCATAACCGGAAAATTTCGGGAGTTTCATAGGTGGGAATTCAAGTAGCTCTTAGGATATCTTTCCGACGGATATATGATATGAAATTGGGGTTCGACGTCTAGTGGTCCGCCTATTCACGGTTGGTTTTACAGTGGTCTTGTTGTGTCTTAAAGAGTCCTTGGCTATGCCGACTCGGGGATGCTTCGTATGTCATGTGCACTGCCTTGTACATGATGGTGCTGTATGATCGAGCCCGTGTAGGCCCCACCACGAAAACTTCGGACGAAATCTCTATCATATGTTTGTTCCGGCTTATTCTGCAAGCCAACCCTTTGTTTTGTTTTGAGCTGTGGTATTCGAGTTGCTTCGAAGTCAAACGTTGATTCCATACCTTTTCTAAATGGTGTTCTCATACTCCGATGTGAATACTAATCTTTCTTGATAATTGAGTTTGTCATGTAAATCCTTTTTCAACCGGTGTGTCTCTCTTCAAGTGGATCCGATCATTTCAACATCAGCAAGATCAATTATCATTTCTTCTCAATGGTGTTCGTTTCGTTCTCAATGGTGTTTTCCCACCCTCCCACCCTTGTTTTCTTCAAGGATTCAGAATTCTTGATCAAGTATCCATCTTATTGATGAGAAGTATCTCCATTCTTTTCCTTCAATGTTCTTACCCGGTGATTCTCATGAACATACTAACGGAGCTTCTAGTTCATCATTCTTCTTTCTTTTATCTTCTCCGGTGGTTTCAAGTCAAGCTTTGTTGATCTTACCCTTTTCCTCATTTCAATACCTTCTCATGCCGGTGCTCCTCATATTCATTCATTTCTCGCTATTCAATTGTTCCGGAGTGCTCAAGATATCTCGAAGATTCATGTTTCCACTCTGCATTCGTTCAAGCTCTTTCAAGATTGGTATCTCATTCAAGTCATGTAATTCAACCGGTGCAACCTCTCTTTTTAATCATTTCAACGGTGTTTCTCTTGAGTGGGCCCTAACCCACAGGTCTTTTCCAGGATCTTACCTGACTCTTCTATTTTCTCGGAGGTATTCTCAAATTCTTTTTGAAGTTTGACGTAAGAATGATTTACCATCAGTCAAATGTCTTTCTCCAAGATCTTTCAAAATTCTTTTCATCGTTGGCTCAACCTTTCCATTCGTCAATTCGGAGTGTCTAAATAATTCATGGTGGTGTTTCTCGTCATCATTCTCAACATTTAAAGATCAAGGAATAATTTTCTCTTCAATCATATCCGTTCTCGTGAAGATTCGTGATTCTAGCTTGTTGCCTTACTCTCATAATTGCTTTCGATTGTGATAATTCTTTTCACCCAGCCGGAGTAATTCAGGAGTCTTTCTAGTTTGTTTCTCCGGAGCCCATCATTTCAGAAGATTTATTAATTCTCAGCTTTCAGTTATCATTCTCCAATCCTACCGGTGCATCATTCAATATTCTCTAATCAGCTCATGATCTTTTGTTCTCGTGGATCTAATTTCCATCAAGTATTTTCATTCGTTCTCTACTTCCTTTCCGGTGATTCGTTATCTTTTATTCGTTCATTTGCAATTCCTATGGTGGTTCGTTCAAGATTCTTCTTCCTTCGTGTATCATATCAATTTATTGGTTGTTTCAATTCTACCGGTGGTTCGTTGAAGACCTTCCCAAGTTTGACGCTATATCTCTCTTAATCTTTTTTACGAGAATAAGTAATATGTCGAATCCGTTGATTGTCATCAATTTAATTGGTGAAGGATAAGCATAATGTAATTCTTATTCTTGCTTCATCGAGTTTATTCAATTCCTGTTTTCCGGAGTGGCTCATTATACTTATTCTTGGTTTCAAGTGTTCATCTTTCTTTCCCGGAGTTCCAAGCCCTAATTATCACGGAGATCCATCTAAATCATCACAAGGTTTCACCCTGTGTTGTCAACTTCTCCCTCTTTTCGTTATCTTTTGTTTACCGGAGTTCTTCATGAAGGTTCTACATGATGGTTCATCAAGGATTTAATTCCTTCTCGAAGTGTTCGTCAAGATTCTTTTCAGGGGAACTCAAGTTTTCTTCTTCTTGCTATCCGGAGTGCAATTCTTTCTTCCGAATCATTGGAGGTGGTATTATGTCATTCTTGATAATTTGAGTTCATATTTCATGATTCACATGTTATTAAGAATGAGGTATTTTAAATCCACCAATCTTGTCATTGGGATTACCTTGGGTTATATTTCACCTAAAGCCTTTCCTAAGGTTTGTTGCTATCTATGGTGCTTATAAATGACCCACGTTCTTCATTTATCCTCCCGGTGATATAGTTTCTCGTCTCCTTGTTCATATCAATCCAATTCTTTTCCCGTGAGTGGCAGGTTGTCACCTCATAATTTGAGATGTATTCCATAAGACCATATCAAGCGTATTCTTTTCGTTGTTGGTTTTTCAACAACTCCGTTCTAGCATTTGTTGTAACCATGCTCTCTCAAGATATTGTTTCCCTTTGTTCCGGAGGCAGTGTTTTGAAATGTCATCAAGTATCTTCTCATCTTACCATGTTCTTATTCAATTTCTTTCTTCTCAACCGGTGTGCTGCCCGAATTTGGTCTTCCTTGATCCCCTTCCTTAACCGGAGTGTTTTCTATATATATCTTCCCTTCAACCTCAAGGTTTTCTAACGGAGTGTTTTCAACCTCGTTCATCTATGTTGTATTCTTTCTTTCAATTTGTTCAACCTCTCAAGGTTCTTCGGTTTCATTCGTTTGTCAATTAAGCAACTTAGCCTTACCTCTTCTCTTTCTCTTCCGTTTTCCCTCCGGTGCCATTCTAGATCTCGGGACGAGATCCTTTCGTAGTGGTGGAGTGTTGTGACGCCCCAAGACCGGAACTTCAAATACCTTCCTTGGGTTCCGAGTTTTGTTGGTGTTTTTTTTGGTCCGTTGCATTTCATCTTTGCATCATGTGCATTGCATCATGTTATCATGCCATCATGTCATTTCTTTTTTTAACTCAACTAAATAAATGGCATGGATCTTTGATCCATTTAAACCGAGGGAATTCACGTGGTGATTTCTCTATATAACATATCCTCTAAATATTTTAGGGAGCTATATTAAATATTCCTTTATTTTGGAATTCACCTCAACACACTTGCAAAATAATTCCCATGCCTTTGTCCCATGCATCATCTCCTTCTCCTTTCCTTCTAGTTCTTCCTTCTGCAAGTGCCACTTTCCCCTTCTCAATTAATGTTCATTATTTTCCTATAAATTCTCGACCATGCCTTCAACCTCTCTGTCAAATTTCATCTCGTTTGAAATTGTTTTGGTTAGAGTTAAAATGGTTCAAGTTTGAATTTAATTCAAACTTGAATTATTTTTACTTCCTTTAAAAATCTCCAAACCAATTTTGTTAAATAGGGCATGAATTCATGGTCATGAGGATATTTTTATATTTCTCATACACCTCTCATTTTCCCCTGTGCTTTTCTCTTTATTTTCTCCTTGTAGAAAATTAGAGAAAAGATAGCTGTAACTTTAGGCCAGCCGCAGCCCACTTGGGCCTCCCTCCAAACCGGCCCACCTAGGCCATCCTCTCCCACAAGCTGAGCTGCCAGGCCTCTCACCACCCCCTCTCTTCTGGGTCGGCCTCTAAGGCCCAGCCGCCCCACTTAACCTAACCCTAGGCCCGAGCGAGGCTACAACTCATTCGATCCCTCTCCCTTCCCTCGTTCCCTCGCGCCGCCACACAGGGTTGAGTAGCCCCGATCCCATCCTCATCCTCCCTTCGACTCTCCTCTGGCCGATCCTATCTTTCCCTCGATCTCTCTTCTCGATCGCAGCAGCCCACTACCGTCGCCTCCCTCTGCTCTACCCCGCGCTACGCCTCCTGCCATGGCCTTTCTTCCTTGCCTTAATGGACGCGAGGGCCGAGCTCGCTGCCCTGCCGCGTCGCCGCGGACGCCGGGCACCACAGCCTGCTGGGCCTCCCCTGCATCATTCTCGCCGGAGCGCTCCACCACCATGCGCCGCACGCCCAACCTCCCGCTCGCGCCTGCGTCCCTCCATCATCGACGAGGACCACCTCTGGCCTCCACGTCCTCTGTTTCGCCTCCTCACAACCCTGCCGCCCCGGCGACCTCGCCGCCGGCGACTGAACCGCATGCATCAGAGGCCATGGACGTCGCCGCCCCTTGGGAGGCCGCTGCCGTCGCTACGGAACCTCCCCAACGCCTAGCTCTTCCTTGCTGCCGCCCCATGGAGTTCCATCGGCCCAGATCTGGCCGGGAACCAGACGAGCCCCGTGCCTGTTGATGTCGCTGTTTTCACTCTGTCAAACGAACGCAACACCTTCACCGGAGACCGCCAGGACCGTCAAGGATTCGCCAAGTACAACGCCGTTGGAGCCCCTCCAAGTTTGATGTTGGAACGTGTACGACCATGCAGATTCGCCAAGTACCACGATGTCGATGACCGTCAAGTTCAACTACTTTGACTACGAACGGTGACGATCCCGAACATCTACGGACGTGTACGACTATCGTTGCCATAGAACCGCGGGTCACAAGCGCAGTGAACAACTACCATCGCCGAAGACCTATGAACCTAAAACTTCAAGTTCGACTACCGTCAAAAGGACGAGACCGACAAGTCCGAAGACCCCAAGTACCTCCACGATGACCCGAACATCTACAGAAAAATGTGTACCTCTACCGTCGCCATGTGCCCCTACTTCCACTACGAACGTCCCGAGAACGTCTACTTCCCCTACACCGCATCGAACTTGGTCCATTCCGACAACACACGCTTCGAAGGTATAACCCCGAGACGACGCCCGTGAACGAATGTTGCATGTTGTATGAAATGATCGCGTTTGCACCGTTCCCGACGAGTTTCTTGCATGCTACCCGTTGCCATACCGTCGTCTCGTGGGACACCCGGTAACCGGGATCACCCCACCATCTTTTGCACGCTCCCGCCACACTTTCTTTTGCACCGACGTTCTCAATGAGTTGTCGGAACCGGAACATTGCAGTGGCACCGTTTTGTTATCGTCGCCTGGCACCCCTTTCTTTCCACTATGGTGAAAATGCTTCATAATGCTCTTGTCAACTTTAAATAAAAAATTGCATAAACTTGCTCATGTCATCTGCATCATGATGACAACTTCAAGAATGTTTAAATTGTTGTTTGCATTAATTTACTAATGCATATGGGGATTTACCGGATTTGTTGTTTGTTATATTCGACCCTATTTAAAATTGTTTAGATAGATTCCTTTATGTTTCACCTCTTGTGTCGGGTGGTAGGTGCGACATATGCCAACGGGTGGCTTATCATTGTGGGAGCCAGTAAGACGTCGCCGGTGCCTAGAAACGGGATGAGGCGAAGACATGCACGCCGGCGAATCTTACCCAGCTTCGGGGCTCTCCGTGGAGATAACACCCCTACTGCTGCTCTGCGGGGTCTCCGCATGATCACTAGATGGACATGTAGCTACACAATGCTCCTTGAGCTGTTCGGTGGGAGGAGGAAGAAGGGCACGGCTAGCTTGCTTCTTCTCCTTGTGTGGTGTCTAGAACTAGCAGGGGGTCGAACCCTTTGCATGGGTGCCCCGGGGGGTTTATATAGGCCTACCCCCCGGGGGTACAATGGTAATCCGACTGGGCGCGGGGCCCAGCCGTCTGTGACTGCGCTCGCCGGCTTCTGCGCCGGCTGCTGGGGCCCGCCGACTGGTGGGTCCCGCCGACTGCCGGCCCCTTGGTCGACAGGCAGGCCCCACTGTCCAGGACCTAGTCGGCGACTCGTTACTGTTGCTCTATCTTGGTGACGTGGGCTTCGTCGTGGTAGGCGCGACTACAGTGCCGCCGCCCGTCGGGCGATCGCTGTAGCCTCACCGCGTCTTGTCTCCTTAATGGGGCATCTCCTTCGAGGGAGGCGGCAAGCCGGCTGCGGGGAGCCGGCTCCGTCTTGGGCTGACTGGGGGGAGGCGTGGCCGCCTTTGGGTGTCTATCTGCCCGAAGGGGCCCACCATCTGTGGGCCGCACTGGCGGCCCATCGTGGGTGACACTAGGGTCAGCATGGCAATAGTGCCACGCCGGACGGGTCAGGCCCACCCCGTACGGCGCACTGTGCCAGGCGTGCTCCGGGATTCGGGGGAGGCAGGCTTCACTGTAGCCACGCCCCGTCACATCGCCGCTAGGTGGATGCAAACTTTGAGGGTACGGTCTCGGCCGCTTTATGGGAGCCGGCTTCTTGGAGTCGGCCTTCTCGCGGCCGGCTTCTCGAAGTCAGCCCTCCCATGGCTTTCTTCACGAGGGCTAAAGTCGGGCCACCTTCCGAAAGCCGGCCTGGGTGACAGCCAGCAAGGGGAAGGCGGCCGCATGTCTTGGATTCTTGAGAGCCGGACGGGCTCGTAATTCTTTTAGAAGGGCCAAGGGAAGCCGGCTAGGCTACCCATGGCTATTTACTCCGACAGTAGTCCCCGAAGCTGATCGAGCTTCGAGGCGGACAAAGGGACGAGAAGCTTGGTCAGCTTCTTATCCTGAAGAGCCGGCTTCGCTGGTGTACGCCGATTTCGGGGAGCCCCGCGTCTTGCAGGCGGGAAAGGGGTCGAACAGCGTGCTGACCGCGGGCCCTCCCGCGGCCACGTGGCAGCGAGATCCTGCCAGCGCACACGCGCGACGGGACGCTGCCGCAGGCCCGGCCCCGCCACTCCTAGGCCTCGGCCCGAGCGCTGATCTTTTGTGGCCCAGGTGGACCGCTCGCCTTCCCGTGGCGATTTTATTTCGCCATTAGGGCGCAACAAGCGCGGGACATGGGGGAGTGGGCACGATCGATCCCCACGTTTCCCCACGCCGCGCCTCCTCGGCTCCGCCAGGCGAGCCTATAAGTAGGGGGTGGGGGAGCGACAGAGGTTCACACGCTCTCTCTCGCTCCGCCCCCTCTCGTCCTCCTTTCTTCCTCTCGTCGCCGCCGCAGCCTCTCGTCTCAGCGCCGCCACATTGTCTTGCTCCCATGGAGCTATCGAGCTCGTGGGACGGCTCCAACGTCCACGAGGACCATGTTGAATTCCTCCGCCAGACCCGGTGCCTGCCCGACGCCAACCTCGTGCGGGTCTGCCTGGCGCCGAAGACGGAGATTTCGCCGGCACCGGAGGAGGGCGAGCGGGTCGTCTTCCGCTCGCACTTCCTGTGCGGCTTTGGCCTTCCGGCGAGTGGATTTCTGGGCTCCTTCCTCGAGTTCTACAACCTTCAGCCGCATCACCTCACGCCCAATGCGGTGACGCTGCTGTCGGCCTTCGTCTCCCTCTGCGAAGGTTTCTTGGGGCTGCTCCCCATGCTGGAGCTCTGGGGAGAGTTCTTCCAGAGCAAACTCGGCACCGTCGTCGCAGGCGTGCCCGCCCCCTGCGGGGCCTTCATCGCCATGAGGAGGGCGGGCGAGAACAACCCGTTTCCGCCCATCCCCCTGATCCAGTCGGTGAAGATCTGGCAAAAATCATACTTCTACGTGAAGAACGTCGCCGAGCAAGGAGACCACGTCAACCTGCCGGCTTACGTAGCCGGCCCGCCGGCTGGGAGGCAGCCCTCATGGAGTTTCCGGTCCCAGTCACTGTCTCAGGCCGAGAACGCCGCCGTCTCCCGGCTTCGGGTGATGATCCAGTCGGAAGGCCTGAACGGGGCCGACTTGGTGGCCGCCTTCGTGGAGCGCCGGATATCTCTTCTTCAGAGCCGGCCCCACATGATGTGCCAGATGAGCGGCCGCTTCGACCCAAGCCGGCTGAGCACCAGGGAGATGCCTCATGCGGAGGTATCGTACATGGTAAATTACATCTCAAATTGCAAGCTCGCCGAAGACTGGCGATACGGCAAGGCGCCGTATTCTCATGCCAACCCTCCGCCCGTGGTAAGTTTTCCTTTTCTTCTTCTTGTTGGTAGCCGGCTTCATGATGGCCGGCTTCTGATCAGCCGGTTCTTCTTAGCAGAACCCCCTTCTCCCGCCGACGACCGGGGCAGCGGGGATAGAACGCCAATATGGCCCCGACCGCATGGTGGACGACGTCGACGACCCGGATTTGGGGGCGGCCGCCATGGAAGATGCCGTCGTGGGGGATGACGCCGAGCCTGGGGCTCAAGGCTTACCGCCAGCTTCGAGGACTGGCCGGATGACGCTGAAGCCGAAGTCGCCCCGCGTCGCCAGCCGGCGGCCAACCATCAGGGCGCGGGCTCGTCCATCGCGCCGGCTGCCGGCGGCGGTGCACAGAAGCGTCGGGCCGCTTCAGGCCTCTTCGGCAGTCAGCCTAAGAAGTCCAAAGCCTCCACCGCGGCGACCAAGCGAGATGAGGCGGCTGCAAAAGCGGCCCGCTTCCGCAAGGCGGTGAAGCAGCCTCAGGCGGTCTCAGCGTAAGTCGTCAATTGCCCTGTCGCATGTTTTTCATCATTCTCTTCTTGTTCGAACATTCTTCTTAACTTTTTCCCGCTTGCTGGACAGGGCGCCGCTTTCCCTTGAGAAGGGTCCGGGCGGCTCCGTAGTGGGGCCGGCTGGAGGGTCTTCGAGCTCCCGCCGCGTGGACCCCTGCGCCGATCTCAGGGAAGCCACGGAGCGGAACGCCCGTGAGGCGCGGGAGGAGCGTGAGGCGGCAGAAAAAGCGGCCGCCCAGGCGGCGAAGGAGCAGGCCGGCGCGGCAGCCAAGGCCCAGGCGGAGACGGCGACTGCGGAGACGGAGGCGGGGGGTTCACGCAACCAGCCTCCGCTGCTCGCCATTCCCCTCCGAGCCGTGGCCCCTGACACCCCACTGCCCTTGGCGGAGGAAATCGTCCAAGACCCACCGCTGATGAAGAGGAGGGAGGACTCCGTGGCCTTCGCGAGGAGAGCACCGCCAGCAGTGCCAACCGGAGCGGGCCAAGGCAGCCAACCGTCAGCGGCGCCAGAGGAGCCGGCCGGGGGTGAGCCGGAGGACAGAGCCGGCCTCGAGGTGCAGCCGGTGATGCGTCGGCGCGCAGGGGGAGGCACCGCTCCGCCGGAGTCGCACCGAGTCGCGGGCGCACGCCAGTCGGCTGAAGATCTGGAGGCGGCCAGCACTGCCACGTCCGGGTGGACTCCCAGCGGGGGGACTGGCGAGCTGAATGTGGCGGCTCAAGGGGTCCGGAGCCGGCTTCAAGCTCAGGCCGCCTTGCTGCAGCAGTTCACCCAGGAGTTCCTGTCAACGCGAGCTGCCATCCGGGTGAGTCCTTCATTCTTGGCCGTTTTGATCTCTTGATTTCTTTCGTGGGGGCCTCGTCAGCGCACCCACTGGGTGTAGTCCCCGAGATTTGGGCCGACTGCTGCGCAGTCGGGTCGAATCTTTCTTGACGACCACCTTATCTTTGCTTCTTGTCTGAATCTTTTAGGAATATCATAACTCCCGTGCTGCCGCCTTCAACTCCCAGGCTCGGGAGTTGAGTCGTAGGACCGACGACCTGGCCGACAGCCGAAGTAAGTACTTGATTTTGTCTATCTCCTGTGGGGGCGGGTCAGCGCACCCACTGGGTGTAGTCCCCGAGATTCGGGCCGACTGCTGCGCAGTCGGGTCGGATCTTTCTTGATGACTTTTTCCTTATTGGTTTGTCTTTTTCTTTGTCTTCAGGGGCCAACGCCGACTTGAGGAAGGAGCTCGGCGAAGCACATGCCGCCCTTCATACCAAGGACGCCGAGTACGCTGTCTTGGTCCAGGAGCGTGACCGCCTGGCCAAGAAGCTGGCTGACCAGGAGAAGAGCCACAAGGCGGCCCTGCAGCAAGCGCGGGATAGCGAGGCTGCCCTGAAGGCAGAGTTTGAGACCGAGGCGGCGAGCTGGGCTGAGACCCGGCGAGCACTGGATGAGGGCTTCGGCCGCATCGAGGACTTGATCGACGGTAAGCCGCCCTCCTCGCTCCTCTCCTGCCCCTTGGCGTCTGGTCCTTGTTCTAACTTGTGCTGCTGCCTATTTCCTTGCGCAGACTACTTTCCCGGCTACTCCGCCTTTGCCGCCCAAAGCATCGAAGCCCATCGCGAGGCGCACCGTCAGGCGGGGGCCAACATCGCGCCGGATGCGAATCGGACGCTTGAGGAGCAGCTCTTGGCTGTCCAGGCGCGGTTGCAGCCGGCTCATCGAATGCTTCGTCGGCTCCAACGTGCCGGGGCGCAAGTGTTGGCCGCCCTCTGGCCCGGCGAGACGATCCCCCGCACCCCAAGCCGGACTACCGACTGGCTGGAGGTCACAATCGGTCGCTTTGAGGCTTGGAAGGCGTCGGCGGCCCGCCTCGGAGCCGGGCGGGCGTTGGAGTTCGTTCGGGCTTGGTACCCAGGGCTGAGCCTGGACCAGCTGCGCACTTGGCGGATGGAGGCCGACGCGGAGCTAGAGGAGGTGAGGCCGGCTATCGCCCAGCGTGCTTCGACGATCGCCGAGTGCACCGACATCAGCGTTTTTGCACCAAAAATCGATGATGACGGTGTTGCCCAGCCGGAGGAGTGGTTCGGGCTGAACCCGGCGGTGGGCGAGGACTCGGCAGAGGAGATCGCCTCCAGCGACGAGGGTGAGGATGACGAAGAGGAGGACGGCGAAGACGTCGAGCCGACTGGTGGAACAACCGGCCGACCTCAGGCCGACCGTGCCTCCAGCAATGAGGCGCCTGGAAGCGCGCCCTCTGCGGGAGGCGGTGACCAAACCGAGGTTCGCCAGTCGGCCGCTCCTTCAGCCGGCACAACCGTCTCCACCAACCAGCCCGGCTCGTCGGTCGCTCCGCCGGCTTGACCTGTCGTCCTTATTTTTCCTGCTTGTTGTCTTTTGAACAATCTTCATTAAGTTTTCACAGTTCCACCCACTGGGGGTGTATCCAAACTATGTTGAATGCTGGCCTCTCGGAGGTCTTTTATGTAAATATTATTATGTGCATGTTTGGTTTCCATTCGCGTATGCTTTTTATCCTTAGGCTTTTTCCTTTGCCGCCTTCCCTCTTTGGGGAGGCAAGTACTTGAGCTTTCTTGGATTGAAGTGAAGTAAATGGAAACCGGCCGGCCGGCTACTCTGGTAGCCATTCGGCGGTGGGAGAAAAACCGGCTTTTGTTATATTAGTCCGTTAGTCCCTAGCCGTTTTTTGTGTGGGCGCCCGTTCCTGCCTTCAGTCGGACAGCCGGTTCTTCGAACTACGACTTTTGGCAAGAGAAAGCTTGGGAGCCGGCACACTACTTGTCTGACTGCGGGTAGGATTTCTAATATAATTCCAGTCGGCCAGTCCCCGGGCCGACTAGTCGAACCCGGTGCCGGACGGAACAAGTAAATGAAATGACAAAGTCAAAAGCATGATGCTTTTCATTCATAGATAAGAGATGGCAGTCCCCGAGCCCTCCTCGGGGGGCCTATTGTCTTGTACTTAATACAAAAGTTAGCGTGATACATACTGCATTTCAACTGTAAAATCTTCGAAGGAGGTTGGCGTTCCATGGTCATTCCGACTCCTTGCCGGAGTCGTCTCTCTTTCGTGCCTTCGGCTTCTGCGCGTCGATCAGGTAGTAGGAGTCGTTGCCTAAGGCTCTGCTGATAACAAAGGGGCCCTCCCAAGGGGCCGAGAGCTTGTGCTGGCCGGCTGTTCGCTGGATCAGCCGGAGCACAAGATCGCCCTCTTGGAAGGATCTTGGCTTGACCTTCCGGCTGTGGTAGCGGTGCAGGCCCTGCTGGTAGATGACAAACCGGCTGAGGGCTAACAGCCGGCTTTCTTCTAGCAGGTCGACGCCGTCTTCTCGTGCTTCCTTGGCCTCCGCTTCCGTGTACATGGTTACTCGAGGCGAGTCGAACTCGATGTCCGTTGGGATGACCGCCTCGGCACCATACACAAGGAAGAAAGTGGTGAAGCCGATTGACTTGTTTGGTGTAGTGCGCAGACTCCAGAGGACAGCCGGCAGCTTATCGAGCCAATAGCCGGCTGAACGCTCCAGAGGTACGACCAGTCGGGGCTTGATGCCGGAGAGGATGAGGCCGTTGGCTCGCTCGACCTGGCCGTTTGACTGCGGGTGGGCGACGGACGCTAAGTCCAGCCGAATACCTTGGGCTGCGTAGAAACGTGCCAAGGCTCCTTTGGCAAAATTCGTGCCATTGTCGGTGATGATGCTGTGTGGCACGCCGTACCGAGTTGTTATGTCTGCAATGAATGTCACAGCAGTCGGCCCATTCAGCTTCTTGATCGGCTTTGCCTCAATCCACTTGGTGAATTTGTCCACGGCGACGAGCAAATGCGTCATGCCGCCGCGCGCCGTCTTGAATGGGCCCACCATGTCCAGTCCCCAAACGGCGAAGGGCCAGGTGAGGGGAATGGTCTTGAGTGCCGAAGCCGGCATGTGTTGCTTGGAGCTGAAAAGTTGGCACCCTTTGCAATATTTAACTAAATCCTTGGCGTCATCTAAAGCAGTCGGCCAAAAGAAACCATGGCGGAAGGCTTTGGCGACGAGTGATCTTGAGGTCGCATGGTGGCCGCATTCTCCTTGGTGAATGTCTCTGAGGATTGCAATGCCCTTCTCTTGCTCGACGCACCGTTGGAGGACTCCAGTGACACTGCGCTTGACTAGTTCTCTGTTGACGATTGTGTATGCTCCGGCTCGACGTTGGACTTGTCTTGCCTCTGTTTCGTCAGCCGGCAGATCTTGGTTTACTAGGAAATTGAGGATGGATTGAGCCCATGACGGAGCCGCGACTTCTCCTACTGCCAATGTGGCTACTGCCACCAGGGTGGGCGGGCTGGGTGGTGAAATGCTGGAGTCGGCCGCCGGTTGTTGTGTTGGTGCAGTCCCTGGGCCGGCTACTGCAGTCCCCGAGCCGGCTACTGCAGTCCCCGAGCTGAGTGTGGCAGTCCCCGAGCCAGTTGCCGAAGTCCCCGGGCCGATTACTGAAGTCCCGGGGTCGCCCGCTTGGTTCTTCGAGCCGGTCCCGGCTGCGTCGGGGTCAGGCGGCACGAAGATGGAATCGGACTCTGGAGACGGCTTGATGGACGGCTTGAGGAGGCGTTGTAGAGCGACGCCGGTTGGAATTGCTTGTCGAGTGGAGCCTATTCGAGCCAGGGCATCGGCTGGCTCGTTGTCGGCTCGCGGTACGTGGAGGAACTCGCATCCTTCAAAGTATCCGCTGAGTTATTGAACCAGGAAGCGGTAGCTCGCCATATTTGCGTCCTTGGCATCCCAGTCGCCGGATGATTGCTGGACCACCAAGTCCGAGTCGCCATAGCATAGGATCCGGCGAATGCCGAGTTCTTTGGCAAGCCGGAGCCCGTGTATGAGCACCTCGTACTCGGCCACGTTGTTGGAGGCGGCAAAGTGAATCTGCAGCGTGTATCTGAGCTTGTCACCTTTGGGAGAGGTAAGGACGATGTCGGCTCCCAAGCCGGTGCGCATCTTGGACCCGTCAAAGTGCATGCGCCAATGGGTGGAGTCGGGAGCCGGCGGCAGGTATTGGGTCTCGGCCCAGTCGACGAGGAAGTCGGCCAGTGCTTGGGACTTGATGGCAGTGCGGGGCTGGTAGAAGATTGTGTAAGGGGCCAGCTCGATGGCCCATTTCGCCACCCGGCCGGATGCGTCCCGGCTGCCTATGATCTCGGCCAGCGGGGCGGTGCATACGACCGTGATGGGATGCTCTTGAAAGTAGGGCTTCAATTTCTTGGCGGTGAAGTACACGCCGTAACACATCTTCTGGTAGTGCGGGTAGTTCTGCTTTGAAGCGGACAGCACCTTGCTCAAATAATACACCGGCCTCTGGACCGACTGGGCTCGGCCTTCTTCTGGGCGTTGGACTACGATGACGGTGCTGACCACCCGGCTGGTTGCGGCGATGTAAAGGAGCATGGGCTCTTTCTCAGTCGGCGTCGTGAGGACAGGTGGCGTGGCCAGCATCCTCTTCAGCTCGTGAAAAGCTTGGTCGGCCTGGACGTTCCACTCGAAGTGAGTGCTCTTCTTCATGAGGCGGTAGAGGGGGAGAGCCTTCTCTCCGAGCCGGCTGATGAAGCGGTTCAAGGAGGCCAAGCATCCGGTGAACTTTTGGATGTCTTGAAGCTTGGTGGGGATCGCCATTCTCTCGATGGCCTTGATCTTCACCGGGTTGCATTCGATGCCGCGTTCGGAGACTAGGAAGCCTAAGAGCTGGCCGGCTGGCACTCCGAACACGCATTTCTCGGGGTTGAGCTTGATTTAGAACCGGCGCAGGTTCTCAAACGTTTCCTTGAGGTCTCTCAGCAAAGTGCCGCGCTTCTCTGTCTTCACCACAATGTCGTCCACGTAGACGTGAGCGTTCCTGCCGAGTTGCTTGAGGAGGCACTTCTGCATGCAACGCTGAAAAGTGGCACCGACATTTCTTAAGCCGAATGTCATAGTCAGGTAGCAGAAGGCTCCAAATGGCGTGATGAAGGCGGTCTTCAGGCGGTCGTTCGGATCTAGCTTTATCTGGTGATATCCTGAGTAAGCATCCAAGAAACTCAACAGCTCGCATCCGGCCGTGGAGTCTATCTCTTGGTCAAGCCTCGGCAGGGCAAAGGGATCTTTGGGGCAAGCCTTGTTGAGGCTCGTGTAGTCTATACACATGCGCCACTTGTTGTTCTTCTTTAACACGAGGACCGGGTTGGCAAGCCACTCTGGGAAAAACACTTCCATAATGAAGCCAGCTGCCAGAAGCCAGGCTATCTCCTCTCCCACAATCCTGCGCTTCTCCTCCGACAGTCGGCGAAGGGGTTGTTTGACTGGCTTTGCGTCTTCTCGGATGTGTAGTTTGTGCTCAGCGAATTTCCTCGGAACACCCGGCATGTCCTTGGGGGACCATGCAAAGATGTCCCGATTCTCACGGAGGAAATCGGCGAGCTCGCCTTCCTATTTGTTGTTCAGGTTTGCCCCGATGACGGCAAACCTCTCTGGGTGCTCGGGGTCAAGAGGTATCTTCTTTGTCTCCTTGGCCGGCTGGAAAGATCCTTGAGCATCATGCTCCTTGGGGTCAGGGGACACGGCCGACTGCTTGCCGGCTATGGCCACGACTCGGTCCAATATCTTCTTTTCTTCGGCAATCACAAGGGACTCGGCCAGCCGGCTGCTGGCTGCCGCGCACTCAGAGGACTTCTTGTAATCGCCGTCTACGGTGATGACGCCTTCTGTGCTTGGTATCTTCATCTTGAGGTATGCATAGTGGGGAACTGCCATGAATTTGGCCAAGGCAGGTCGGCCACGCAATGCATGGTAAGGGCTCTCTAGGTCCACCACTTCAAACCAGATCGCTTCCTGGCGTAAATGCTCCTTGTCCCCAAAAAGTACATCAATCTTGATCTTGCCAATGGGGGTGCAGGACAGGCCGGGTACGATGCCATGAAACACTGTTCGAGTAGGCATGAGCTGCTTTGTCTTGACATTTAGCTTCTCCAGGGTGTCACGGTACAGGATGTTGATGCTGCTCCCGCCGTCTATCAGCACGCGAGAGAAGCGGGCGGCGCGTCTGTCCGTCGCGAGGGTGGCTTCCAGGACCAATGCATAAGAGCCGGGAGACGGCATCACCTCTGGATGGTCGGCCCGGCTCCAGCTGATGGGCTTTTCTGACCAATGCATGTGTTTGGTGGGGTCGGCAGCGACCACGCTGACTTCCTGGTGCTCTCGGCGTTTGCTGCGCCGGTCTTCGGGCTGGCTTGTAAAGACGATGTAGGTTGCTTGCTCGTCAGGGAATTCGTCATGCACGGCTCCGACTGCGGGCCGAGCGGCCGGAGGTGGAGGAGGCGGAGGCGGCGGGCCGGCAGGCGGAGGCGGCGCGAGCTCCTCACCTTTGGAGATTCGGGTGAGCCAATGGCACTTCCGGGTTGTGTGGTTGGACGGCTTCGCGCCGCTGTGGAACTTGCACGGGGCGTCGAGAGTTTGCTCGTAGGAGAAGGCCGGCTGCCAAGCCGGCCAGCCGCCCTTGGGTTTCTTGGGCGCGGGTCGCCCTTCGGGCGGCACGTCTTCAACTGAGGCCACCTGCCGACTGGCGGGAGGCGGCGCGGGGCCCTTGCGCTTGTGGTCGTTCGAGTGTGGGCGTCGGCCGGAATCCCTAGCCGGCGTCTTGGGCGCCGGGTTGAGTACTTTTCCGGACGCGTCTACACGAAGCTCGGTCTTCATCGAGGAGTCAGCGGTGGCGTACTTGTCGGCTATGTCCAGAAGCTCGTCGAGGGTAGTCGGCTCGTTGCAGAGGAGCTTGTGCTTAAGGAGGGTGCCTTCTCGGCATCCGGCTGTAAAGTATTCTATGGCTTGCACCTCGTGCACCCCTTTGCAAGAGTTGCGGAGCTCGGCCCAACGCGTGAGGTAGTCGCGAGTGGACTCGGCGGGGCCTTGTACACACAAGGAGAGCTGTCTGGGCTTGGGAACCCGCTTGTAGGTGCTGGTGAAGTTGCGGATGAAGGCTTCGGTGAAGTATAGCCAACTGTTGATGCTGCGTGGTTTGAGGCTGTTGAGCCAGGTTCGCACCGTGCCTTGCAGCATGAGGGGCACGTACTTCATGGCAACGCGCCGGTTGCCGTTAGCTATGCTAACGCAGTGGAGTAGTCGATCAGCCAGTCTTCCGGCTTTACGAAGCCGTTGTACTTAGGCGTGTCTCTTGGGAGCGAGAACCCTTTGGGGAAGGGCTCGTCGCGGATGCGGGGGCCGAAACAAGGCGGGCCGACATCGTCTTCTTCTTCCAGCGCCAGGGATCGCGCTAGGCGGTCGATCCGATGGCGGGCGTCGTTCTCGCCGACTCCTTCGCGGCGACCTAGTCGGCCGCTGAGAGTCAGGTGCGCCACCGGCGGCGGGGTGGGATATCTCTCTCCACGGGGTCAGGGCGGAGGTGGGTTGCCCTGCCATTCCATGGCTCGGGGATGGCCGTCCGCATCTCGCTCGATGGAGATTCGGGTCCGGCTGCGGCTGGCAGTCGGCTCTTTCTCGCGCCGCGCGCGGGCGTTGCTCGTAGCCGACGTCCGGGACGTCGCGCCGTGATCTCGGCGCGGGGGAGGGCTTCCCGCGCGGGCGTCGGCTTCGTGCCGCTGCGCAGCCGCATCGATCAGTTGCTGGATGCGCCGGGTCATGTGGGGGAGGTCTTCGGCCTCCAAGCCGTCCAACTCGTCTACGGCCGCCTGGGCGGCGCGCAGGTTCTCGAGTGGAGTGGCGTAGACTGCGCGGTCAACTCCCAGCATGTCGGCGATGACGGCGCCGCGTTGCTTGACAAGGCCGGCCCGGCTTGGCCCACCCGGGGCCAGCGTGCCGAAGGCGGCGCGGTCAGCTTCGCGCTGGTAGGCCTCAGTGAGGCGTCTTACGGAAGCCAGCCTCCGGCCCTCTGCGAGGAGGGCGAGGCGGCGTGCCTCCAGTGCTTCGCCGTCGGCATCAGCCGGGAGGGGGGTGGACAAGTCGTGGGCCGCCGCGTGTGGGGCGTCGTGGGCGCTCTCTCGGCCGGGCCGCCGTGGCCGACAACCATCACTTTGGTGGTGACAGCATCGCAGCCGTCGGCTCGAGGGAGCGGGTCATTGTAGATAGTGACGTTGGTGGGGAAGGTGTCGAAGGAGGCCGTGTCGGAGTCGATAGGCATCGGGTCGGTGGAGCCGACCGACTCCAGATCCACAGCGGGCTCGCTGGAGACATGGAGCTGGCCGGGGAGGTTGGCGTGGTGGTCGGTGCCCGCATCGGAGGCGAGCTCGTCGGAGATGAGGGTTTTGTCGAGGAGATTGGCGAGGCTGCTCGCCGCACAGATGCTGGTGACGCCTTGCAGCGCGTCATGGCAAGCGCCATCGGGCGTGCCGGGCTGGCTACGCTCGCTGGGGAGGAAGAGGGTTCCCGTCGAGAACAGGTCTCCGGACGACGGTGCACCTGGCCCCACGGTGGGCGCCAAATGTCGGGTGGTAGGTGCGAAATATGCCAACGGGTGGCTTATCATTGTGGGAGCCAGTAAGACGTCGCCGGTGCCTGGAAACGGGATGAGGCGAAGACATGCACGCCGGCGAATCTTACCCAGCTTCGGGGCTCTCCGTGGAGATAACACCCCTACTGCTGCTCTGCGGGGTCTCCGCATGATCACTAGATGGACAAGTAGCTACACAATGCTCCTTGAGCTGTTCGGTGGGAGGAGGAAGAAGGGCACGGCTAGCTTGCTTCTTCTCCTTGTGTGGTGTCTAGAACTAGCAGGGGGTCGAACCCTTTGCATGGGTGCCCTGGGGGGTTTATATAGGCCTACCCCCGGGGGTACAATGGTAATCCGACTGGGCGCGGGGCCCAGCCATCTATGACTGCGCTCGCCGGCTTCTGCGCCGGCTGCTGGGGCCCGCCGACTGCCGGCCCCTTGGTCTACAGGCAGGCCCCACTGTCCAGGACCTGGTCGGCGGCTGGTTACTGTTGCTCTATCTTGGTGACGTGGGCTTCGTCGTGGTAGGCGCGGCTACAGTGCCGCCGCCCGTCGGGCGATCGCTGTAGCCTCACCGCGTCTTGTCTCCTTAATGGGGCATCTCCTTCGAGGGAGGCGGCAAGCCGGCTGCGGGGAGCTGGCTCCATCTTGGGCCGACTGGGGGGAGGCGTGGCCGCCTTCGGGTGTCTCTCTGCCCGAAGGGGCCCACCATCTGTGGGCCGCACTGGCGGCCCGTCGTGGGTGACACCAGGGTCAGCATGGCAACAGTGCCGCGCCGGACGGGTCAGGCCCACCCTGTACGGCGCACTGTGCCAGGCGTGCTCCGGGATTCGGGGGAGGCAGGCTTCACTGTAGCCACGCCCGTCACATCGCCGCTAGGTGGATGCAAACTTTGAGGGTATGGTCTCGACCGCTTTATGGGAGCCGGCTTCTTAGAGTCGGCCTTCTCGCGGCCGGCTTCTTGAAGCCGGCCCTCCCATGGCTTTCTTCACGAGGGCTCAAGTCGGGCCACCTTCCGAAAGCCGGCCTGGGTGACAGCCAGCAAGGGGAAGGCGGCCCCATGTCTTGGATTCTTGAGAGCCGGACGGGCTCGTAATTCTTTCAGAAGGGCCAGGGGAAGCCGGCTAGGCTACCCATGGCTATTTACTCCGACATCTTGCCATGTTAATCAACATTTAATTTTGTTAGGTACTTAAACGAGATCGAACTAAATAACTTGTTGTGGTGTTCCATCAATATGCATCCCGTTGCATATTGAGCTCCACTTAATTTGTAGGATTGTTTGTGCATTTTGCCATGCCATGCTTCATTAAACCGGACATGCATCATAGTTGTTTGTGCATCATGCCATGCTTATGTGATGGTTGTTTACTATGTTGTTTGCTTCTTTCCGGTGTTGCTTCTTCAGGTTGTTTCCGGTAACGTCGTGTTGTGAGGATTCGTTTGACTGTGTCCGTTTGTCTTCTTCATGGACTCGTTCTTCTTCCTTGCGGGATCTCAGGCAAGATGACCATACCCTCGAAATCACTTCTATCTTTGCTTGCTAGTTGCTCGCTCTTTTGCTATGCCTATGCTACGATGCCTACCACTTGCGTGCAAGCCTCCCAAATTGCCATGTCAAACCTCTAACCCACCATGTCCTAGCAAACCGTTGATTGGCTATGTTACCGGTTTGCTCAGCCCCTCTTATAGTGTTGCTAGTTGCAGGTGAAGTTTGGAGACCGTTCCTTGTTGGAACATTATTTACTTGTTGGGATATCATTATATTTCCATGTTATATTAATGCATCTATATACTTGGTAAAGGGTGGAAGGCTCGGCCTTATGCCTGGTGTTTTGTTCCACTCTTGCCTCCCTAGTTTCCGTCATATCAGTGTTATGTTCCCGGATTTTGCGTTCCTCACGCGGTTGGGTTATAATGGGAACCCCTTGACAGTTCGCTTTGAATAAAACTCCTCCAGCAAGGCCCAACCTTGGTTTTACCATTCGCCACCTAGACTTTTCCCTTAGGAGTCGCGCATCCCGAGGGTCATCTTATTTTAACCCCCCCGGGCCAGTTCTTGTCTAAGTGTTGGTCCGAAATGGGCAGCCTGCGGGGCCACCTCGGGGAAACTTGAGGGCTGGTTTTACTCGTAGCTTGACCTATTCGGTGTTGCCCTGAGAACAAGATATGTGCAGGTCCCATCAGGATGTCGGTGCATCAGGCGGCTTTGCTGGACTTGTTTTACCATTGTCGAGGATGTCTTGTAGAATCGGGATACCGAGTCTGATCGGAATGTCTCGGGAGGAGGTCTATTCCTTCGTTGACCGTGAGAGCTTGTCATGGGCTAAGTTGGGACACCCCTGCAGGGATTTGAACTTTCGAAAGCCGTACCCGCGGTTATGGGCAGATGTGTAAGTGCATCTAGTGCCACCCCTAGTTGGTTTTGGAGTATTGACGACAAACCTAGTTGAGGGACTAATGTGTTTCTGAGAATTGCAGGATAACACAGGTAGAAGTCCCTCATTGATTCGGTTTTCCTAGCAGAGATGACCCCTAAAAATGTATGAAGACACTGAAGTCAAAGGTGGTATATGAAGATATTCACATTGAAGACTATGACAAGAGAAGACACCACATGAAGCCTATGGAGCTCGAAGACTTAGATCTTTCGTAGTTCTTTTTCTTTTGTGTTGAGTCATAGGAACCACCGTACTGTTAAGTGGGGTCCAAGAGAACCAGTCAGACTGACTGAAGTGATGCCTAACCAAAAACCTATTTCTTCGAGTGAAGACTATGAGAGCGAATCTTGTCCAGAGTCGGACAAGTCATCTTTGCTTGTAGCCCAAGTAAAGTTGCCGTGTGAGTTTGAAATCTGACCGTTGGAACACGTGTTAGTTCCTTAGTGACCCAGGGTCATTTCGGACAAATCAGGTCGGGTTGCCAAGTGGCTATAAATAGCCCACCCCCCACAACCATAAACGGTTGGCTGCTCAGATTGAGAGTACGGCTTTTGTCGTTTGAGAGCAACCCACCACGAAGCCTTTGAGAGAAAATTCCTTGGGAGGATAAAGCCCTAACCACCCAGAGCCAAAAAGAATTGGCCATCACTTAAGTCTTCTTGTCTGTGTGATCTGAAGACTTATTACACTTGAGGACTGTGCATCCTCTAGCCAGTTAGGCGTTGCGTTCTGAGCATCCAAGAGACATTGTGGATTGCCGGTGAACGAAGTCTGTGAAGGTTTGGGAGTCTACCTTGAAGACTTACCAGAGTGATTGGACGAGGTCTGTGTGACCTTAGCTCAAGGAGAATACGGTGAGGACTGGGTGTCCTGAGCTGCGTGTTCAGGACTGGGTGTCCGGGACTGTGTGTCCTAAGGTTTGAATACCTAGCCGCCCCAACCAGATGTACAGTTGTCACAGCAACTAGAACTGGTCCAACAAATCATTGTCTTCAACGAGTCACTGGTTTCATCTTCCCTTCCCTTTACTTACTGTTGCTCCTTGTGAAGTCATTGTATGTTTGCACTATCTTTTGTCTTCACTGAGTGACTGCATGTTCTGTATGGCTTCATAATATCTTCCTACCTGATCCTTACTATATTGCTGCTATTAAGTCATTGTGCTTTCACTTCATTGAATACTTGACTATGGCTTGTCTAGTGTAGTCTACCTTCCGCTGCATGGTAATAGGTTTATTTCTATCGTTTGTCTTCATAACTTCCATATTTTGAAGACTTTAATAAAAATCGCCTATTCACCCCCCCTCTAGTCGATATAACGCACTTTCAATTGGTATCGGAGCAAGGTGCTCCCTTGTTCTATGTGATTCGGTTTAACCACCTGGAGCTTTAGCTATGTCGACTGCAGGGATAATTAAAGTCTCCGTTGCGTGCCCCGTCTTTGATGGAACTGAATATCCCTACTGGAAGAATAAGATGCGCATGCATCTTGAAGCCATTGACGTCGACCTATGGTATGTCGTCGAGAACGGCGTTCCCAAGGCTGGAGAAGGTGTCACTGCTGCTGATGTCAAGAAATTCGTTCAACTGGACTCTACTGCCAAAAATATCATCTGTGGTCATCTGATCAAAGGACATTATGGCCGTGTGAGTGATTTGAAGACATCTAAGCTGGTCTGGGACTGGCTCTCCAAGGTTAATGAAGGCATCTCAACCCAGAGAGATCAGAGAATCAGTGTCCTTCGCAACCTCTTCAACCGCTTCAAGTGAAATGACAATGAGAATGTCCAGCACACATTTGACCGACTCACTGACATCACAAATGAGCTTCAAGCCCACGGTGCTACTAAGATCACCAAACATGAAGTCGTCAAGACACTACTGAGATCACTTGATAATTCGTTTGACATCCTAGCCCTGATGATTCAAGAACGTCCTGATTTCAAGACACTCGATCCATCTGACATACTTGAGAGGCTCAATACACATGAGTTTCAGCTTTCTGAGAAAAGAGATATCTACGGTCCAAACTATGGGCGAACTCGTGCCTTGAAGGCAAAAGCTGTTTCCTCATCTGAAGAAGAATCTGACAGCAGTTCTGATGATCCTGAAGACATTGGAAGGGAACTTGCTATGCTTGTGAAGAAGTTCCAAAAATTCACCAAGAAGAAAGGCTTCAGAAAGTCTTCCCGATCAAGCTCAAGGAATGATGAAGCTTCTGCTCACAACTACAAGAAGAAAACATGTCACAAGTGCAAGAAACCTGGCCACTTCATCTATGAGTGTCCACAGTGGGACAATGAGAACAAAAAGAAGAAGAAGAGCAAGGAATATGACTCTGATGACAAGAAGAAGAAGAAATACTCAAAGTCTTCGTCCAAGTCTTCCTCAAAGTCTTCATCACACAAGAAGAGCTCATCTGGCAAGGCACGTGCGTTTGTTGGCAAGGAAATGGATTCAGAGGAGGAGTCCGCTTCTAAGGAGGCGGAGGTGGAGTCTGAGGAGGAGTCCGATTCAGGCATCGCAAGTCTGGCTACAACATACGTTGCCAAGTCCATCTTCAATACTGAAGATAATGACCTCGTCACCGACACCGATGCAAATGACAAGGACTACTCCGCTTCTACCTACTGGTTCATGGCACGCGGTGCCAAGGTAAACACACGCACTACTCACTATCAAACATCTAGTGACGATGACTCTGATTGTGATTCAAAACCCAGCTACAAAACACTTGCTAAAATTGCAACTGAACAGCAGAAAGCTATGGAACATATTCAAAAACTGTTAGACAGAAGCGATGATCTGTTAGGTGCTGAAATGACTCGATCTAAATCCTTAATTGAAGACATAAAAAATCTTCACGTTAAGTATCAGGAACTTGAAAGTCGTCATGAAACTCTCTCAACAACTCATGAAAAGCTTTCCTATGATTATCTTCAAAGGAAGCAAGATCTTGAGAAATTGAGAGCGGTTCATGAAGATCTTCAAAAGGAAAACGAGTCACTTCACTCCAAACAGATCAGTCCCGCTCAGGAAGGATTTGAACCACCATGTCTTAAATGCATTGAGTGTGATAATGCTACTTTTGTTGCTGAATGTTCTACTGCTACTACTGTTGCAATATCTTCAACTGTTGATGTGGTAACTAACCCCTCTGCTGAGGATACCACTGCTATTGCTGATGAGAATGCTAGGTTGAAGACATTGCTTGAAACAGGGATGTACAAAAGTCTTAAAGGGCATCAGACACTATGTGATGTCCTCAAAAAGCAGATTCTAAACCGAATCCCGAGGAAAGAGGGTGTTGGGTTCGTAAGGAAAATGAATGCTAATGGATCTTACTGGAAACCTGAGCAGTACCCCAAAACCATGTGGGTTGCTGCAAAGGAACCTTCAGCAGACCCATCCAATCTATCTGGCTTCACCTATGCTAACCCCATTATCATTGATGAATCCTTTGATGCAAACTATATACTGTTTAAGAATCAGAATGGTGAAGTGTTTGCCAGATACATTGGTACTAACTGTAGGAATGGACCGCCTATGAAGAAGATCTGGGTTCCGAAAAGGTGTCTGGAGAATCTTCCTGTGAATGTCATCATGACACCTCACGTGAAGAAGACAAACCTCAGACCAAAGGCTTCATACGGTCCAAAGGCTTCATACAGACAGAGGACTCACCTGAGTCGCACTAACGCAAATGTTTTGCAGGGAAACCATACTCAGGCATATGAATATGAGAGCGGTTCATCAAACCGCCATGTTCATAGGACCAAGAACTATTCTGCTTATTCTTATGAGTACTATTGTCCGCCTGCAAGACTGTTTGCTAGGGCTCCAAAGCCAAAATTCTCAGATGCTGCACTTAGACTCATTGCTTCTCAGTCACCCTTGAAGATGTGGGTGGCTAAGAAAGCTTAACTCTCTTTTGCAGGGAAAGGTCTCCAGCAGAAAACCAAAATCGTCTGACGCCATTACTGGGGACCTTAAACATCTTGTAGGGCGCAAGATCAAATGCCCAAATGGTCTTACTATGTACTTCGTTCCTGAATCGCTTGCTACTCTTCCTATTAGTCCTAATCTGGATCTAAGCTTTCATAACCCACTGGTTCGTCAAATGTTTTTGCTTCACAATGCTCTTGGTGAAGCCTATCCCCCTAACTGCACTGTAGGGTACGACACCAGCGTCTTCAGAATGGATTATTGATAGTGGGTGTACAAATCACATGACTGGCAAAAGAAGTCTTCTTATGGACTCAACCTTACGTCCATCCGACAAGAGCCACATCACATTTGCTGACACTGGTAAAAGTAAGGTATTGGGTCTAGGTAGAGTTGCAATCTCAAGGGATCAACACATGGACAAAGTCATGCTTGTTGAATCCCTTGGCTTCAACTTAATGTCTGTCTCAATGCTTTGCGATTTGAACATGATCGTAATATTTGGAAAATATCGTTGCCTTGTACTAATGGAATCTGACAAGTCTCTAGTGTTTGAAGGGTATCGAAAAGATGATTTGTAGTGGTAGATTTCTCAGCAGGACCACAGCTTGCCGTATGTCTTCTAGCAAAAGCTTCAGAATGCTGGCTCTGGCATCGGAGGCTTGGGCATGCTGGCATGAGGAACCTCCACACCCTTGCGAAGAAGAAGCATGTCATAGGCATCGAGGGCGTCAAGTTCAAGAAAGACCACTTATGCGGTGCCTGTGAAGCAGGGAAGATGACGAGGGCCAAACATCCTTCGAAGACAATCATTACCACTACTCGACCCTTCGAACTGCTTCACATGGATCTTTTTGGTCCCACTCATTACTCAACTCTTACTACTACTGCATGCCTCTATGGCTTCGTTATTGTTGATGATTACTCTAGATACACCTGGGTGCACATAATCCTCTACAAGACTGAAGTGCAGGATGTCTTCAGACGCTTCGCAAATCGAGCTATGAACAATTATGGCGCCAAGATAAAGCACATCAGAAGTGACAATGGCACTGAATTCAAGAACACTGGCCTTGATACATATCTTGATACCTTGGGCATCACACATGAATTCTCAGCCCCGTACATGCCACAGCAGAATGGCGTCGTCGAACGCAAGAACAGAACACTCATTGAGATGGCCAGAACGATGCTAGATGAATACAAGACCCCAAGAAAATTCTGGCCTGAAGCCATTGATACTGCATGCTATACAATCAATCGTGTTTATCTTCACAAGCTTCTGAACAAGACATCTTATGAGCTCCTTACTGGTAAGAAGCCAAATGTCAGTTACTTCAGAGTATTTGGCGCAAGGTGCTGGATCAAGGACCCACATCACACCTCAAAGTTTGCACCAAAAGCACATGAGGGTTTTATGCTTGGATATGGAAAGGATTCGCATTCCTACAGAGTCTTCAATCTTTTTCATTACAAAGTGGTTGAAATAGTGGATGTGCGGTTCGATGAGACCAATGGTTCACAAAGAGAGCAACTGCCAAATGTGCTAGATGAAGTTCCATCCAGTGAATCAATCAAGCTAATGGGAACTGGAGAAATTATACCTTCTGAAGCTCATCCTGAAGAAGAACTTATCATCTCAGCACCTGATCAACATGAAGACAATGCTCAGCCTGAAAACATTCCTTCTAACAACGACAATGATCAGCAAGAGCAAAGTCTTCGCCCTGTACATCCTCGCGTTGCCAATGAAGTGCAGATTGAAAGAATAATTGATAGCATCAATGCACCCGGTCCACTCACTCGTTCAAGGGCAACTCAGCTAGCAAATTTCTATGGGCACTTCGCATTCGTCTCAATAACAGAACCCAAGAAAGTTGAAGAAGCCTTCATGGAACCTGAATGGATTCAAGCTATGCAAGAAGAGCTTCAACAGTTTGAGCTGAATAATGTATGGGAACTAGTTAAGCGTCCTGATCCATGGAAGCACAATATAATAGGCACCAAATGGATATACCACAACAAGCAAGATGAGCATGGTCAAGTTGTCAGAAACAAAGCTCGTCTCGTTGCTCAAGGATATACTCAAGTGGAAGGCATTGACTTCAATGAAACATTTGCTCCTGTGGCTAGACTTGAAGCCATACGCATACTGCTGGCCTATGCAAATCATCACAACATACTTCTATATCAAATGGATGTGAAGAGTGCTTTTCTCAATGGCAAGGTTGAAGAAGAAGTGTATGTTGCACAACCGCCTGGCTTTGAAGATCCAAAACATCCTGACATGGTATACAAGATCAACAAGGCACTGTATGGCCTCAAACAAGCCCCTCGGGCCTGGTATGACACACTCAAATACTTCCTGAAGAGCAAAGGCTTCATACCTGGTTCCCTAGACCCCACTCTCTTCACGAAGACATGTGATGGTGAACTGTTTGTGTGCCAAATATATGTGGATGACATTATCTTCGGCTGCACCAATCAGAAGTACAGTGAAGAGTTTGGATATATGATGCAAGAGCAATATCAGATGTCCATGATGGGAGAGCTGAAGTTCTTCCTCGGTCTTCAAATACGACAACAATGCAACGACATCTTCATATCTCAAGAGAAATATCTCAAAGATTGCCTGAAGAAGTTCGGTATGCAAGACTGCAAAGGCTTCACAACACCAATGCCAGCCAAACATCATCTGGGTCCCGACGACAATGGTAAAGAGTTCGATCAAAAGGTATACCGCTCCATGATTGGTTCTTTACTTTATCTATGTGCATCTAGGCCAGATATTATGCTTAGTGTTTGCATGTGTGCTCGATTTCAAGCGGCACCAAAGGAGTCGCATCACTTAGCTGTGAAGCGAATTCTTTGATATTTGGCTCACACCCCAACTCTAGGATTATGGTATCCAAAGGGCTCAGAGTTTGATCTGGTTGGATTCTCGGATGCTGATTATGCTGGTGACAAAGTTGATCGAAAGTCTACATCAGGCACATGTCACTTTCTGGGACGATCACTTGTATGTTGGTCTTCAAAGAAGCAGAACTGTGTATCTCTCTCCACTGCTGAATCTGAATACATTGCTGCTGGATCTTGCTGCGCTCAGCTTCTGTGGATGAAGCAAACACTCAAGGACTATGGCATTCATCTGAAGCAAGTGCCACTTTACTGCGACAACGAAAGCGCCATCAAGATGGCCAACAACCCAGTTCAGCACTCGAAGACAAAGCACATTGAAATTCGTCATCACTTTCTCAGAGATCATGTTGTGAAGGAAGATATTGATATCATACACGTCAACACTGAAGATCAATTGGCAGATATCTTCACCAAGCCCTTGGATGAGAAGAGATTTTGTAAGTTACAGTGTGAGCTAAATATCCTGGAATCCTCAAATGTCCTGTGACCAGACACACATCCTAACCCTTATGCATATTGATGACTTAGATGTGCAACACACAAAGTAAAGTATATCTTCAATCAATGAAGACATACATTCTAAGTGTGAATACATTAATGTGGAATTTGACTTCGGAGCGCCACGATAATTGTGCGCCGTGTCTGGGTCTAATACTTCCTATACGGTGGGTAACGCCACCACCAAATGTTCTATTTTGAAGTGTTTCACTCATGGCGTTACCTTGCAATGTCTTCACATTTGGTTTGGCTTCGATCTCAACATATCTTCATGATTATCTTCACTATGTTGATTATATATATATATATATATATATATATATATTAGTGTTCTGTCCTCTACAGCATTCACTTATAGCTATGTCTTCATTGTTGAATCTTTTGAACTAAGTGAATGTGATCGGACCCTAACCTCTCTATGCTTTCTATCTCAAATTCTATCTCTCCGAATCATATGCATTTTATTGAAACTGTCGAATGTCTTCTCTGCGTCCTTGTCAGCAGAAGATACAGAGACAACCATTAAGTCCGTTTTCAATGCTCATTCCTCCACACGAAGTAGGAACGACCACCCGACAATCAAGGTGTGCGTGGGACGTGGAACAAACCCCAAAATTACGCATAATGGCCACGTGTTCCTTAGATGCGAATCGCCAGGGGCACCTGTGTAATAGCGCAGTGCCGCCCATGTACCTATAAATACACACTTCATAGCGGTCATTATCTCTTCTTCCACTCTCGCACGAACCCTAGCGCCACCGCTAGCCCTCGACGACGCCGGTGACGAAGCGCTTCGCTGCCGCAACCTCTCCGACACCGTCTTCACGCCGACCGCGGACATCGTCCTCTCCGCCGTCGCCATAGGTGTCCTCCGTCACCAAGTTAGGGCACGGAAGATCGAACTGCTCGGCCTCATCTTCCACTTCGTCTAGCAGTTCTTAGTGTGGTAAATAAAACTTCCTTTTTACAGCACCGCTGATCCTATGGATTTGTCACTTTCTACCACAAGCAGTTTCTATTCACACAAGTTAGATCTCTCTCATACTGCATCTCATAACATGCCTAGTATATTCACTTATGCTTCACAAAGTAGTTAGATTCCTCACTTGTACTGATCTGTGGATTCGTACAAATCTGGAACCAACTCCGTATCTATGAGTGAATGTCTTTGCAAAGTGAGGTCAATGTCTTCTAAACTGATTTATCTTCAAAATCTTCTGAGAATGCATATGACCTCTTCCCCTTCCCTCGCACCTTAATGCTGTCACAGGTACATGTCCGTGGGAGAATCCTTTGGCTCTCATAGTCTGCATTCATTTGCAGAATTCTTACAGCATCACATTAATTCTCCCGAAGCCAGTTCTTGTTGGTCCAGCAAGCGAAAACCTTTGAAGCCTTTGAACATGTTGAAGCCTTTCAAGTTAAAATTTATGGCTTCAGAGAAAGCAGCAAGGAAGGGTGGCAGAAAGCGTCGTGGAAAAACATCCAGAGATCTGCTAGATGAACTCTCAGAACTGTACAAGACAGATCCTGAAGAGGATTACAATCAGCGCAAGACCCGAATCCAATGGATTCGAAGATATTGGGCAGAACAATGGTTCAAATACCGATTTGTAACCCAAGAATATGCTGAGAAAAATGCCATCAAGAGATCATGGGGAGACATCCAATACAAGAATCTTCTACCCAGGTCCAGAGATGAAGCCATTGCTCAAGGCTTCTATCCCTGCATGGTCCATGGGCCACAGCCAGCTGATGCACACCCATCGTCACTACTATGGTGTCGTGACGACAATCTGTTCAAGCGCAACTTCCAGTTTGCCCAGAACTCAGCGAAGCAGAACAAGAAGACTTTGGGGTTAGACTTCAACCCTGGTCCCTCAGCACCAAGGGCAGATGGCACACGAGATGCAGAACCCAATGTCATCGGTCCTTTCTCCAACCTTGAAGGCCTCATCACCCGCATCTTAGTTCAAGGGACTGCAGTGAATGAGCCAGCAGCTGACGCTGAATCAGAAGAAGCTCCTGCAGCGCCGAAGACAAAGAAGATGAAGAAGCCTAAAGCTTCAAAGCCTGCCCCTCACCAAAAATCTCAAGGGCGAAGCCACTGGCAACTGCACCTCCTGAAGACAGTGTGCAGTCCGAAGACTTATCTCGCGTCTCCAAGCCCCAGAAAGTCAAGATGCCTCTGCCTCACACCGGACAAGAGCTAACTGCTGCTGCCATTCTGCGCAATGACAACATTGATCTGTCAAGTGATGAAGATCTAGCAGATGACGCTCTTGAGCAACTCATCAAGAGCAAAGAAGAAGCAGAAATCTTCAACGATCTGCCTCTCTTTGATGTGACCATCATCCACAACTTCATTGACGAGTGGTTTGACACGCCAAACATCAACTTTGAAGATCTGCAGCTACCAATTGGCCTCAGTGTCGCCTTCCAAGGCGCCATTGCTTCAGAACTCGCTATTGCCCAGCGCATTGTTGAACTGAAGCAAAAGATTGACTATGAAAAGGCTCAGTTCAAGAAGCATATGGCCAAGATCAGCGTGCAGGAAGTGAAGAACTTCAAGAGTATGATGCACGAGCTCAAGGAAGCCTTTGTAAAGAAACGTGCAGAAGCTCAGGGTTCGCGTGAGCGCATGAAGACTCTGGCTAACAGATGTGTGCAAGCCTACAATGAGGCTGAGAAGTGCAAGGCCCTTGGGCGTCTTGGCATCGACCCCAGGATGGCCGCAAAGAAGAAGAAGAAGCCTGCCACGGCTGAACCTGACGCACCAAGGCAGGAAGCAGTTCCTATTGTCTTTACAACTAAAATGACTGGCTCGAAGCCAAAAAGCCGGTCAACAGCTTCAGAGCTCAAGAAGACAAGGACTGCTGAGGCTGAAGCCAGAAAGAGGAAACATTCTGAAGCCTCTCCAACTGCCCCCTCCAAGAAGAAGAGGAAGACCAAGAAAGATCGGGCAGCTCCCACAGAGCCCTTGATAGTTGAACCCATTTCTATGGTCTATCCTGAAGCTGAACGCCATGAACACCAACTGACTATCCATGAGCCTGCTTCCACAGAGGCTCATGAAGCTGAAGACTTTCCAGCAGCTGATCCCATCGCTGCTGAAGACATTGGTCAACATGACAATGTAGAAGATGGTGCAGTCCTTCCTCAGAACAGCGAACTCATCAGCATTGGTCGTCCACTGACGCCAATTGCACAGGATGCTTCATAGGTAGATCGCCCACAAGAGGAAGAAGACTATGAGGCCCAACCCACTCCAACTCCACAGGCGTCGCCCGCGTTGCGCAGGCTTCGCAAAGGTCCAAGGCCTCAAGTCTCTGCTGAAGACAATCCGGCTGCATCAGCCGCGGAAGATGAAGTCCCACGAGTTGCCACTCCACTGTCCCACCAAGAAGCAGTTCTCAAGGAGAACGTGCTTGAAAATCTTGCGGCTGCCACAACCACCAATGAAGCTAATGTGGAGCCCTCCCCAACGGAAAAAGAAGAGAGCGAAGCCACTGATCCCGTCACTTTTGTTCCTGAGTCTGCTGCCGGTCCACAGTTCGACTATCATGTTGAGCACAGGCCTCAGGCACAGAAGCCAATCCCAAGATTGCCAAGGTTCCCAGGTCCTGCATCAACACCTGACTCCTTCAATATCAATGGCTTCAGGGCAGACAACACATTCTTCAATAGCTCCAGGAACCCCTACTCAAGGGAAAGGATATCATCTGATCGGTTCTGGAGCTATCCTCAGCGAAGCTATTACTCATGCATTCTTTACAACCAAGGTCGCATCTTCCCACACAAGCGCCTTGACATTGAAGCCATAGCTTGTCTGCCTTGTCTGGAAGAAGCTTTGGATTGTTTCAAGGAAGTTGGACTGCTGCCGTTCGTTACTGACCAAGAGCATTGGAATGAAGAGCTGCTGCTCCAATTCTATGCCACACTTCACATCCGCGGGTACAACAGAGATCCAAAGACTTGGGTCCTGGAGTGGATGACCGGAAATGTTCATCACGAAGCCAATGCATTTGACATCATTAAGCTCACTGGTTTGCCCACTCCTGGCGATCTCTACGAGCATGGCTGTCAGCTGCATAGTGAAGCTATTGAGAGCATCTTTAAGAGGCCGGAACCTGATATGAGTCAGATGCTCAGCATGATGAAGCCATTGCCCCAAGATGCTACTTATCCAACAGAGTTCTTCATTGAAAACCTTGAGTATCTGCCACGAACCATCTATCACATCATCAGGCGAACTCTCTGGCCCATCAAAGGGCACTCTCCAAATGCCAAGTTTGAGGGTGCAATGAAGACTTTGGTCTTCTATATTCTTCATGGAAAATGCTTCAATGCACATGACTTATTCATCCGCCAACTTGCTGCCTCGGGCTCTGATCTGTTTGGCTTGAAGTTCTACACCCCATGGGTAATGCGGCTAATTAAACTTCACTCCGATATCTCATATCAGCCATCTGCTCACAATCATAGGATTTTTCTGCCTGATGTGGATATCTCTACTGAAGCCATCTATCCTGAGCCTGCAAAGGAACCTCTAAGTCTTCAGAATGCAGAGCATCAGAGTTTCTCACAGAACATTGAAGGAGTTGAAGCAGTCACTCGGGTGTATCCTTTGGCTGGCACTACACGTGCACCACACCCTGCGTCTACTGAAGCCACTGATAGTACAACTGCTCCAAGACCCAAGAAGCGCACTCGTGTTCTCAACGACCGAGAGCTTCTTGTGGCTCTTCATCAGAAACAGGATAGGCATCATGACTGGCTGAAGCGTCAGATGAAAAGCCTCTTGGTGGAAATTAATCGCATTCGCAATCTTGCCACCAAGAATGCTTTCGTTGCCCATGAAACCTGTCGCCGTACATGGAAAGGGCTAACGATGATGTGTTCTGAAGATGATCTCCAAGAGGATGGCTTCACCGAGCGATTCAAGTTTGACTCCACACCTCCTCGAAGAGCTGTGCTGCTAGGAACTCCATCCCTTGAAGACTCTGAGTTCTCTTCATCTGCTGCAACAGTGACTGCCAGAGTTATCGAGGATGAAGATGATGCTACTTCACCACCACCTCCTTCAGCATGTGTCAACTCTGCTCCAAGCTCTTCAGTACCGCCAAACACCACCAACGACCCTGCTACTTCACCTACTCCGCCTGGGAACGAGTAGATGCTCTATGTCTTCAAACCTTTTTGGTCCTTACTAACAAAAGGGGGAGAAGCATATGAGGTTGATAGTATTCAAGCGGGTCCATATGGGCGGGTGCTTTATATTTTGCTTCGTGCTTACAACTCTCGTTTTGCTACATTTGGTTCTTTGAGTTGTAACACTTAAACTCGATGTCCGTCTGCTACTTATCTGCCACTTTGTTTTGCGATGATAAATTCCACATGTGCGACGATAAATTCCGCACTTAGATCATTCTGCAGACGTCCATTTTCCATTATGCATGTCATTATCTTCATATACTTTCACATGCATAGTGGATTGTCATCATAAGTTGAAGTGGATCTCCACAAGTACAACCTGCCATGTGCATTTGCATTCCAAAAGCAAATTACCTATATGCACATCTTCAGGGGGAGCCCTCGCAACTTATGAAGACAATTCCTTATCCTTTACAATTTCACAGATTATATTCCCCGTTGAAAACTTCAACTAGTTTGTCATCAATCACCAAAAAGGGGGAGATTGTAAGTGCATCTAGTGCCACCCCTAGTTGGTTTTGGAGTATTGACGACAAACCTAGTTGAGGGACTAATGTGTTTGTGAGAATTGCAGGATAACACAGGTAGAAGTCCCTCATTGATTCGGTTTTCCTACCAGAGATGACCCCTAAAAATGTATGAAGACATTGAAGTCAAAGGTGGTATATGAAGATATTCACATTGAAGACTATGACAAGAGAAGACACCACATGAAGCCTATGGAGCTCGAAGACTTAGATCTTTCGTAGTTCTTTTTCTTTTGTGTTGAGTCATAGGAACCACCGTACTATTAAGCGGGGTCCAAGAGAACCAGTCAGACTGACTGAAGTGATGCCTAACCAAAAACCTATGTCCTCGAGTGAAGACTATGAGAGCGAATCTTGTCCAGAGTCGGACAAGTCAGCTTTGCTTATAGCCCAAGTAAAGTTGCCGTGTGAGTTTGAAATCTGACCGTTGGAACACGTGTCAGTTCCTTAGTGACCCAGGGTCATTTCCGACAAATCAGGTCGGGTTGCCAAGTGGCTATAAATAGCCCACCCCCACAACCATAAACCGTTGGCTGCTCAGATTGAGAGTACGGCTTTTGTCGTTTGAGAGCAACCCACCTCGAAGCCTTTGAGAGAGAATTCCTTGCAAGGATAAAGCCCTAACTACCCAGAGCCAGAAAGAATTGGGCATCACTTAAGTCTTCTTGTCTGTGTGATCTGAAGACTTATTACACTTGAGGACTGTGCATCCTCCAGCCGGTTAGGCGTCGCGTTCTGAGCATCCAAGAGACATTATGGATTGCCAGTGAACGAAGTCTATGAAGATTTGGGAGTCTACCTTGAAGACTTACCAGAGTGATTGGGCGAGGTCCGTGTGACCTTAGCTCAAGGGGAATACGGTGAGGACTGGGTGTCCTGAGCTGCGTGTTCAGGACTGGGTGTCCGGGACTGTGTGTCCTAAGGTTTGAATACCTATCTGCCCCAACCAGATGTACAGTTGTCACAGCAACTGGAACTAGTCCAACAAATCATTGTCTTCAACGAGTCACTGGTTTCATCTTCCCTTCCCTTTACTTACTGTTGCTCCTTGTGAAGTCATTGTATGTTTGCACTATCTTTTGTCTTCACTGAGTGACTGCATGTTCTGTATGGCTTCATAATATCTTCCTACCTGATCCTTACTACATTGCTGCTATTAAGTCATTGTGCTTTCACTTCATTGAATACTTGACTATGGCTTGTCTAGTGTAGTCTACCTTCCGCTGCATGGTAATAGGTTTATTTCTATCGTTTGTCTTCATAACTTCCATGTTTTGAAGACTTTCATAAAAATCGCCTATTCACCCCCCTCTAGTCGATATAACGCACTTTCAAGATGGGAATTTGTTAATGTCCGGTTGTAGATAACCTGAACCTTAACTTAATTAAAATGAATCAACAGTGTGTGTAACCGTGATGGTCTCTTTCCGGCGGAGTCCGGGAAGTGAACACGGTTGTTGGAGTTATGCTTGACGTAGGTTGTTTTAGGATCACTTCTTGATCATACTTTCACGACCACGCTTTGCCTTCTCTTCTCGTTCTTAATTGTGTATGTTAGCCACCATATATGCTAGTCGCTTGCTGCAGCTCCACCTCATTCTTTTACCTTACCCATAAGCTTAAATAGTCTTGATCGCGAGGCTGTGAGATTGCTGAGTCCCTGTGGCTCACAGATACTTCCAAAACTAGCTTGCAGGTGACATTGAACCGTGCTGATGACGCAACCAAGCTCAGGAGGAGCTCGATGAAGATCTTGTCCTTTGTGTTGTCCTGTTTTCCAGTTGATCAGTAGTGGAGCCCAGTTGGGGTCGATCGGGGACCTTGTCGCATTTGGGGTTCTTCTTTTATTTTGGCTCCGTAGTCGGGCCCTGATTGTACTTGGATGTTGTAATGCTTTATTCATGTAATTGTGTGAAGTGGCGATTGTAAGCCAACTATGTATCTCTGTCCCTTATGTATTACATGGGTTGTGTGAAGATTTCCTTACTTGCGGCATTGCTTTCAATGCGGTTATGCCTCTAAGTCATGCTTCGACACGTGGGAGATATAGCCGCATCGAGGGCTTTACAATAGACAACACCATGTCCCTAGTAAGCCTCTAGTTGACTAGCTCGTTGATCAATAGATGGTTACGGTTTCGTGACCATGGACATTGGATGTCGTTGATAACGGGATCACATCATTAGGAGAATGTGTTGGAAATATGCCCTAGAGGCAATAATAAAATGGTTATTATTATATTTCTTTGTTCATGATAATTGTCTATTGTTCATGCTATAATTGTGTTATCCAGAATCGTAATACATGTGTGAATACATAGACCACAACACGTCCCTAGTGAGCCTCTAGTTGACTAGCTCGTTGATCAAAGGATAGTCATGATTTCCTGACTATGGACATTAGATGTCATTGATAACGGGATCACATCATTAGGAGAATGATGTGATGGACAAGACCCAATCCTAAGCTTAGCTCAAAGATCATGTAGTTCGTTTGCTGTAGCTTTTCTGAATGTCAAGTATCATTTCCTTAGACCATGAGATTGTGCAACTCCCGGATACCGTAGGAGTACCTTGCCGGTGATTTGGATCACGGCGAGTACGACTCCATCAACCCCGTTCACTTGAACGCTTCCGCTTAGCGATCTACAAGGGTATGTAGATGCACTCTCCTTCCCCTCGTTGCTAGATTACTCCATAGATTGATCTTGGTGATGTGTAGAAAAATTTAAATTTCTGCTACGATCCCCAGCAGTGGTATCAGAGCTAGGTCTATGCATAGTTTCTATGCACGAGTAGAACACAAGTTGTTGTGGGCATCGATTTTGTCAATTTACTTGCCGTTACTAGTCTTATCTTGATTCGGCGACATCGTGGGATGAAGTGGCCCGGACCGACCTTACACGTACTCTTACGTGAGACTGGTTCCACCGACTGACATGCACTAGTTGCATAAGGTGGCTAGCGGGTGTCTGTCTCTCCCACTTTAGTCGGATCGGATTCGATGAAAAAGGGTCCTTATGAAGGGTAAATAGAAATTGGCATATCACGTTGCCCGATGATCGGCAAGCCATTGAGATAAATGGATCTTTAAGAAGAAGACGGACGTGGGCGGAAATGTTACCGTCTATGAAGCTCGACTTGTGGGAAAGAGTCTTTTCACAAGTTCAAGGAGTTGACTACGATGAGAATTTCTCAACCGTAGCGATGCTTAAGTCCATCGGAATCATGTTAGCATTAGCTGTATTTTTCGATTATGAAATCTGACAGATGGATGTCAAAAACAAGTTTTCTTACCAATTTTCGTAAGAAAGAGTTGTATGTGATACAATCAAAGTTTTGTCGATCCTAAGGATGCTAAAAGGTATGCTGGCTCCAGCGATCCTTCTATGGACTAGAGCAAGCATCTCGGAGTCAGAATATGTGCTTTGATAGAGTGATCGAAGCTTTTAGGTTTATACAATGTTTGCTAGAAACTTGTATTTACAAGAAAGTGAGAGGGAGCACTACAACATTTCTGATAAGTATATGTGGATGACATATTGTAGATCCGAAATAATGTAGAATTTCTGGAAAGCATAAATGGTTGTTTGAAGAGTGTTTTTCAAAGGAAGACCTGGATAAAGCTGCTTACATATTGGGCATCAAGATCTATAGAGATAGATAAAAACGCCTGATGATACTTTCAAAGAATGCACACCTTGACATGTTTTTGAAGGAGTTCAAAATAGATCAGTCAAAGAAGGGGTTCTTACCTGAGTTGTAAGGTGTGAAGTTGAGTAAGACTCAAAGATTGACCACGGCAGAAGAAAGAGGAAGGACGAAGGTCGTCCCCTATGCTCATGTCATAGGCCCTATACGATATGCCATGCTGAGTACCGCACCTGATGTGTGCCTTGCCATATGTCTGGCAAGAGGGTACAAAGGTGATCTAGGACTGGATCACCAGATAGCGGTCAAAATTGTCCTTAGAGGAATAAGGAAATGTTTCTCGGTTATGGAGATGATAAAGAGTTCGACGTAAAGAGTTACGTCGATGCAAGCTTAACACCTATCCGGATAGCTCTGAGTAGAGATACCGGATACTTATAATGGAGCAACAATTTGGAATAGCTCCAAGTGGAACGTGGTAGCAGCATCTATGATATGACATAAAGTTTTGCAAAATACATAGGGATCTGAATATGGAAAGACCCGTTGACTACAACCTCTCTCACAAGCATAACATGATCAAACCCAGAACTCATTGAGTGTTAATCACATAGTGATGTGAACTAGATTATTCAGTCTAGTAAACTCTTTGGATGTTGGTCACATGGCGATGTGACCTGTGTGTGTTAATCACATGGCGATGTGAACTAGATTATTGACTCTAGTGCAAGTGGGAGACTGTTGGAAATATGCCCTAGAGGCAATGATAAATTAGTTATTATTATTATATTTCATTGTTCATGATAATCGTTTATTATCCATGCTAGAATTGTATTGATAGGAAACTCAGATACATGTGTGGATACATAGACAACACCATGTCCCTAGTAAGCCTCTAGTTGACTAGCTCGTTGATCAATAGATGGTTATGGTTTCCTGACCATGGACATTGGATGTCGTTGATAACAGGATCACATCATTAGGAGAATGATGTGATGGACAAGACCCAATCCTAAGCCTAGCACAAGATCGTGTAGTTCGTTTGCTAAAGCTTTTCTAATGTCAAGTATCATTTCCTTAGACCATGAGATTGTGCAACTCCCGGATACCGTAGGAGTGCTTTGGGTGTGCCAAACGTCACAACGTAACTGGGTGGCTATAAAGGCACACTACAGGTATATCCGAAAGTGTCTGTTGGGTTGGCACGAATCGAGACTGGGATTTGTCACTCCGTGTAACGGAGAGGTATCTCTGGGCCCACTCGGTAGGACATCATCATAATGTGCACAATGTGACCAAGGAGTTGATCACGGGATGATGTGTTATGGAACGAGTAAAGAGACTTGCCGGTAACGAGATTGAACAAGGTATCGGGATACCGACGATCGAATCTCGGGCAAGTAACGTACCGATAGACAAAGGAAGTTGAATACGGGATTGATTGAATCCTCGACATCGTGGTTCATCCGATGAGATCATCGTGGAACATGTGGGAGCCAACATGGGTATCCAGATCGCGCTGTTGGTTATTGGCCGGAGAGTTGTCTCGGTCATGTCTGCATGGTTCCCGAACCCGTAGGGTCTACACACTTAAGGTTTGATGATGCTAGGGTTATTAGGAACACTTGTATGTGATTACCGAATGTTGTTCAGAGTCCCAGATGAGATCCCGGATGTCACGAGGAGTTCCGAAATGGTCCGGAGGTAAAGATTTATATATGGAAAGTTGTTGTTCGGGTTCCAGGAAAAGATCGATTTTCCCGGTATTGTACCGGGAAGCTTCCGGAAGGTTCCGGAGGATTCCGGAGGTCTGGAAAATGTTCCACCACGTCCAATACAGAAGCATGGGCTTTAGGGGGGCGCCTTAACCTTAATGGGCCAAGGGCCCAGCCCCCCCAAGGCCCATGCGCATGGGAGAGGGGAAACCCTAAGGGGGAGGGCCTCCACTTGACTTGGGAGGCACTCCTCCCCCCTGGCCGCCGCCCCCAACCCTGGATGGGATCTAAGGGGGGCCGGCCCCCTCTCTCCCCACCTATAATTAGTGGAGGGGTGGGAGGGCGGCCACACCCTTGAACCTGGTGCAGCCCCTCCCCTCCAATACCTCCTCTCCTCCGCGTGAGCTTGGCGAAGCCCTGCCGGAGAACTGCTACTCCATCACCACCACGCCGTCGTGCTGCTGTTGGACTCTCTTCCTCAACCTCTCCCTCCTCCTTGCTGGATCAAGGCGTGAGAGACGTCTCCGTTCCGTACGTGTGTTGAACGCGGAGGTGCTGTCCGTTCGGCGCTAGGATCATCAGTGATTTGGATCATGACGAGTACTATTCCATCAACCCCGTTCACTTGAACGCTTCCGCTTAGCGATCTACAAGGGTATGTAGATGCACTCTCCTTCCCCTCGTTGCTAGATTACTCCATAGGTTGATCTTGGTGATGCGTAGAAAAATTTAAATTTCTGCTACGATCCCCAATAGTGGTATCAGAGCTAGGTCTATGCGTAGTTTCTATGCACGAGTAGAACACAAGTTGTTGTGGGCGTCGATTTTGTCAATTTACTTGCCGTTACTAGTCTTATCTTGATTCAGCGGCATCGTGGGATGAAACGGCCCGGACCGACCTTACACGTACTCTTACGTGAGATTGGTTCCACCGACTGACATGCACCAGTTGCATAAGGTGGCTAGCGGGTGTCTGTCTCTCCCACTTTAGTCGGATCAGATTCGATGAAAAAGGGTCCTTATGAAGGGTAAATAGAAATTGGCATATCACGTTGCCCGATGATCGGCAAGCCATTGAGATAAATGGATCTTTAAGAAGAAGACGGACGTGGGCGGAAATGTTACCGTCTATGAAGCTCGACTTGTGGGAAAGAGTCTTTTCACAAGTTCAAGGAGTTGACTACGATGAGAATTTCTCAACCGTAGCGATGCTTAAGTCCATCGGAATCATGTTAGCATTAGCTGTATTTTTCGATTATGAAATCTGACAGATGGATGTCAAAAACAAGTTTTCTTACCAATTTTTGTAAGAAAGAGTTGTATGTGATACAATCAAAGTTTTGTCGATCCTAAGGATGCTAAAAGGTATGCTGGCTCCAGCGATCCTTCTATGGACTAGAGAAAGCATCTCGGAGTCAGAATATGTGCTTTGATAGAGTGATCGAAGCTTTTAGGTTTATACAATGTTTGCTAGAAACTTGTATTTACAAGAAAGTGAGTGGGAGCACTACAACATTTCTGATAAGTATATGTGGATGACATATTGTAGATCCGAAATAATGTAGAATTTCTGGAAAGCATAAATGGTTGTTTGAAGAGTGTTTTTCAAAGGAAGATCTGGATAAAGCTGCTTACATATTGGGCATCAAGATCTATAGAGATAGATAAAAACGCCTGATGATACTTTCAAAGAACGCACACCTTGACATGTTTTTGAAGGAGTTCAAAATAGATCAGTCAAAGAAGGGGTTCTTACCTGAGTTGTAAGGTGTGAAGTTGAGTAAGACTCAAAGATTGACCACGACAGAAGAAAGAGGAAGGACGAAGGTCGTCCCCTATGCTCATGTCATAGGCCCTATACGGTATGCCATGCTGAGTACCGCACCTGATGTGTGCCTTGCCACATGTCTGGCAATATGGTACAAAGGTGATCTAGGACTGGATCACCAAATAGCGGTCAAAATTGTCCTTAGAGGAATAACAAAATGTTTCTCGGTTATGGAGATGATAAAGAGTTCGACGTAAAGAGTTACGTCGATGCAAGCTTAACACCTATCCGGATAGCTCTGAGTAGAGATACCGTATACGTATAATGGAGCAACAATTTGGAATAGCTCCAAGTGGAATGTGGTAGCAGCATCTACGATATGACATAAAGTTTTGCGAAATACATAGGGATATGAATATGGCAAGACCCGTTGACTACAACCTCTCTCACAAGCATAACATGATCAAACCCAGAACTCATTGAGTGTTAATCACATAGTGATGTGGACTAGATTATTCAGTCTAGTAAACTCTTTGGATGTTGGTCACATGGCGATGTGACCTGTGTGTGTTAATCACATGGTGATGTGAACTAGATTATTGACTCTAGTGCAAGTGGGAGACTGTTGGAAATATGCCCTAGAGGCAATGATAAATTAGTTATTATTATTATATTTCATTGTTCATGATAATCGTTTATTATCCATGCTAGAATTGTATTGATAGGAAACTCAGATACATGTGTGGATACATAGACAACACCATGTCCCTAGTAAGCCTCTAGTTGACTAGCTCGTTGATCAATAGATGGTTATGGTTTCCTGACCATGGACATTGGATGTCGTTGATAACGGGATCACATCATTAGGAGAATGATGTGATGGACAAGACCCAATCCTAAGCCTAGCACAAGATCGTGTAGTTCGTTTGCTAAAGCTTTTCTAATGTCAAGTATCATTTCCTTAGACCATGAGATTATGCAACTCCCGGATACCGTAGGAGTGCTTTGGGTGTGCCAAACGTCACAACGTAACTGGGTGGCTATAAAAGCACACTATAGGTATCTCCGAAAGTGTCTGTTCGGTTGGCACGAATCGAGACTGGGATTTGTCACTCCGTGTAACGGAGAGGTATCTCTGGGCCCACTCGGTAGGACATCATCATAATGTGCACAATGTGACCAAGGAGTTGATCACGGGATGATGTGTTATGGAACAAGTAAAGAGACTTGCCGGTAACGAGATTGAACAAGGTATCGGGATACCAACGATCGAATCTCGGGCAAGTAACGTACCGATAGACAAAGGAAGTTGAATACGGGATTGATTGAATCCTCGACATCGTGGTTCATCCGATGAGATCATCGTGGAACATGTGGGAGCCAACATAGGTATCCAGATCGCGCTGTTGGTTATTGGCCGGAGAGTTGTCTCGGTCATGTCTGCATGGTTCCTGAACACGTAGGGTCTACACACTTAAGGTTCGATGACGCTAGGGTTATTAGGAACACTTGTATGTGATTACCGAATGTTGTTCGGAGTCCCAGATGAGATCCCGGATGTCACGAGGAGTTCCGGAATGGTCCGGAGGTAAAGATTTATATATGGAAAGTTGTTGTTCGGGTTCCAGGAAAAGTTCGATTTTTTCCGGTACTGTACCGGGAAGCTTCCGGAAGGTTCCGGAGGATTCCGGAGGTCCGGAAAATGTTCCACCACGTCCAATACAGAAGCATGGGCTGTAGGGGGTGCCTTAACCTTAATGGGCCAAGGGCCCAGCCCCCCCAAGGCCCATGCGCATGGGAGAGGGGAAACCCTAAGAGGGAGGGCCTCCACTTGACTTGGGAGGCACTCCTCCCCCCTGGCCGCCGCCCCCAACCCTGGATGGGATCTAAGGGGGGCCGGCCCCCTCTCTCCCCACCTATAAATAGTGGAGGGGTGGGAGGGCGGCCACACCCTTGAACCTGGCGCAGCCCCTCCCCTCCAATACCTCCTCTCCTCCGCGTGAGCTTGGCGAAGCCCTGCCGGAGAACTGCCACTCCATCACCACCACGCCGTCGTGCTGCTGTTGGACTCTCTTCCTCAACCTCTCCCTCCTCCTTGCTGGATCAAGGCATGGGAGACGTCTCCGTTTCGTATGTGTGTTGAACGCGGAGGTGCCGTCCGTTCGGCGCTAGGATCATCAGTGATTTGGATCACGACGAGTACTACTCCATCAACCCCGTTCACTTGAACGCTTCTGCTTAGCGATCTACAAGGGTATGTAGATGCACTCTCCTTCCCCTCGTTGCTAGATTACTCCATAGATTGATCTTGGTGATGCGTAGAAAAATTTAAATTTCTGCTATAATCCCCAACAGTGGTATCAGAGCTAGGTCTATGCGTAGTTTCTATGCACGAGTAGAACACAAGTTGTTGTGGGTGTCAATTTTGTCAATTTACTTGCCGTTACTAGTCTTATCTTGATTCGGCGGCATCGTGGGATGAAGAGGCCCGGACTGACCTTACACGTACTCTTACGTGAGTCTGGTTCCACCGACTGACATGCACTAGTTGCATAAGGTGGCTAGCGGGTGTCTGTCTCTCCCACTTTAGTCGGATCGGATTCGATGAAAAAGGGTCCTTATGAAGGGTAAATAGAAATTGGCATATCACGTTGCCCGATGATCGGCAAGCCATTGAGATAAATGGATCTTTAAGAAGAAGACGGACGTGGGCGGAAATGTTACCGTCTATGAAGCTCGACTTGTGGGAAAGAGTCTTTTCACAAGTTTAAGGAGTTGACTACGATGAGAATTTCTCAACCGTAGCGATGCTTAAGTCCATCGGAATCATGTTAGCATTAGCTGTATTTTTCGATTATGAAATCTGACAGATGGATGTCAAAAACAAGTTTTCTTACCAATTTTCGTAAGAAAGAGTTGTATGTGATACAATCAAAGTTTTGTCGATCCTAAGGATGCTAAAAGGTATGCTGGCTCCAGCGATCCTTCTATGGACTAGAAGAAGCATCTCGGAGTCAGAATATGTGCTTTGATAGAGTGATTGAAGCTTTTAGGTTTATACAATGTTTGCTAGAAACTTGTATTTACAAGAAAGTGAGAGGGAGCACTACAACATTTCTGATAAGTATATGTGGATGACATATTGTAGATCCGAAATAATGTAGAATTTCTGGAAAGCATAAATGGTTGTTTGAAGAGTGTTTTTCAAAGGAAGACCTGGATAAAGCTGCTTACATATTGGGCATCAAGATCTATAGAGATAGATAAAAACGCCTGATGATACTTTCAAAGAATGCACACCTTGACATGTTTTTGAAGGAGTTCAAAATAGATCAGTCAAAGAAGGGGTTCTTACCTGAGTTGTAAGGTGTGAAGTTGAGTAAGACTCAAAGATTGACCACGGCAGAAGAAAGAGGAAGGACGAAGGTCGTCCCCTATGCTCATGTCATAGGCCCTATACGATATGCCATGCTGAGTACCGCACCTGATGTGTGCCTTGCCACATGTCTGGCAAGAGGGTACAAAGGTGATCTAGGACTGGATCACCAGATAGCGGTCAAAATTGTCCTTAGAGGAATAAGGAAATGTTTCTCGGTTATGGAGATGATAAAGAGTTCGACGTAAAGAGTTACGTCGATGCAAGCTTAACACCTATCCGGATAGCTCTGAGTAGAGATACCGGATACTTATAATGGAGCAACAATTTGGAATAGCTCCAAGTGGAACGTGGTAGCAGCATCTACGATATGACATAAAGTTTTGCAAAATACATAGGGATCTGAATATGGAAAGACCCGTTGACTACAACCTCTCTCACAAGCATAACATGATCAAACCCAGAACTCATTGAGTGTTAATCACATAGTGATGTGAACTAGATTATTCAGTCTAGTAAACTCTTTGGATGTTGGTCACATGGCGATGTGACCTGTGTGTGTTAATCACATGGCGATGTGAACTAGATTATTGACTCTAGTGCAAGTGGGAGACTGTTGGAAATATGCCCTAGAGGCAATGATAAATTAGTTATTATTATTATATTTCATTGTTCATGATAATCGTTTATTATCCATGCTAGAATTGTATTGATAGGAAACTCAGATACATGTGTGGATACATAGACAACACCATGTCCCTAGTAAGCCTCTAGTTGACTAGCTCGTTGATCAATAGATGGTTATGGTTTCCTGACCATGGACATTGGATGTCGTTGATAACGGGATCACATCATTAGGAGAATGATGTGATGGACAAGACCCAATCCTAAGCCTAGCACAAGATTGTGTAGTTCGTTTGCTAAAGCTTTTCTAATGTCAAGTATCATTTCCTTAGACCATGAGATTGTGCAACTCCCGGATACCGTAGGAGTGCTTTGGGTGTGCCAAACGTCACAACATAACTGGGTGGCTATAAAGGCACACTACAGGTATCTCTGAAAGTGTCTGTTGGGTTGGCACGAATCGAGACTGGGATTTGTCACTCTGTGTAATGGAGAGGTATCTCTGGGCCCACTCGGTAGGACATCATCATAATGTGCACAATGTGACCAAGGAGTTGATCACGAGATGATGTGTTACGGAACGAGTAAAGAGACTTGCCGGTAACAAGATTGAACAAGGTATCGGGATACCGACGATCGAATCTCGGGCAAGTAACGTACCGACAGACAAAGGGAATTGAATACGGGATTGATTGAATCCTCGACATCGTGGTTCATCCGATGAGATCATCGTGGAACATGTGGGAGGCAACATGGGTATCCAGATACCGCTGTTGGTTATTGGTCGGAGAGTTGTCTCGGTCATGTCTGCATGGTTCCCGAACCCGTAGGGTCTACACACTTAAGGTTCGATGACGCTAGGGTTATTAGGAAGACTTGTATGTGATTACCGAATGTTGTTCGGAGTCCCGGATGAGATCCCGGACGTCACGAGGAGTTCCGGAATGGTCCGGAGGTAAATATTTATATATGGAAAGTTGTTGTTCGGGTTCCGGGAAAAGTTCGGTTTTTTCCGGTATTGTACCGGGAAGGTTCCGGAGGATTCCAGAGGGGTCCGGAGGTCCGGAAAATGTTCCACCACGTCCAATACAGCAGCATAGGCTGTAGGGGGGCGCCCTAACCTTAATGGGCCAAAGCACCAGCCCCCCCCAAGGCCCATGCGCATGGGAGAGGGGAAACCCTAAGGGGGAGGGCCTCCACTTGACTTGGGAGGCACTCCTCCCCCTGGCCGCCGCCCCCAACCCTAGATGGGATCTAAGGGGGGCCGGCCCCCTCTCTTCCCACCTATAAATAGTGGAGGGGTGGGAGGGCGGCCACACCCTTGAACCTGGCGCAGCCCCTCCCCTCCAATACCTCCTCTCCTCTGCGTGAGCTTGGCGAAGCCCTGCCAGAGAACTGCCACTCCATCACCACCATGCCGTCGTGCTGCTGTTGGACTCTCTTCCTCAACCTCTCCCTCCTCGTTGCTGGATCAAGGCGTGGGAGACGTCTCCATTCCGTACGTGTATTGAACGCGGAGGTGCCGTCCGTTCAGCGCTAGGATCATCGGTGATTTGGATCACGACGAGTACGCCTCCATCAACCCCGTTCACTTGAACGCTTCCGCTTAGCGATCTACAAGGGTATGTAGATGCACTCTCCTTCCCCTCGTTGCTAGATTACTCCATAGATTGATCTTTGTGATGCGTAGAAAAATTTAAATTTCTGCTACGATCCCCAACACAACATCATCACCTCGGCTAGTATGGCAGGTTCGTTCAAGACCATTCTCGACTCAACTAATAACATCATTATAAGGAACCCAAGGGTCCAGGAGCGGTTTGATCTCCCCTATCTTCTTCGCCGTGACCCTACTGACTGGCACGGGGACGAGGGAAGCGTCGCCTTGTGCAGGTTGATGCCGCTTGATAATGATACGTATGATGTTAAGATGCCATCGCTTGAGGGCAAGGCTTGGGCAGGCGCAAATGGAGATTGGGTTGTTTACATTGGGTACAACTGCGAGTGGGAACTTGCGAATGTGTACACTCGTCACTAGGTTCCACTTCGAAAAATCTTAGACGACTGCCCAGAGGTTGAGTACACCGATATTCTACGTGAGTTCAAATACGATCATGGTGACTGTCGTCTATGGAAGATAGCAATTTGTCGAGTTCCCAGCCGCTCTTGGGATTACTCGAACTATGAAGTTATTGCTATCTTCGACAAGCTTGTTGCCTTCCTTACTTCCACGTCTCGATGGATATTGCTCGAAAATCAATTTTTGTACACGAATGAGTACTATGATGCAATTCAATACGAGGGTCTTGTGTTTGTTGCCACCACTCTAGGCACTGTTTTTGCATGGAATCGTCATGCTTTCAGTATGTTTGTCTTCCACCGTAATTATAATTGCTTCATCCACATGCATGTGGGTTAGCTAGTTTCCCTTTACTAATTAATTAACCTTCTTGTGTTTCCAAGGTCCTGTGAACATTCCACCACCTATACTTTTAAATATTTATAACCAAGGGGGAGATGACGATGTTGATGATCACGAGCATAAGGACGAGCCGGACCCATATACTCAGTGGCGCCTGGCAACTTATTCCGATGGATCACCTCTTCTTCTTGTCTGTATACAGGGCACTACTGATGTTACTAAGGAAGCAAGTGTTGTCTGGCATGGTCACACTCTCCGGACCTATTCCAACATCCGTTGCAGGGTATTCGGGATGGATACTAGTGTACTAGTGCCAACACCTTCTCCCTGGTTCAGTATTGAAAGTCTTGGAGGAAACTCGCTCTTCCTTGGACAAAACTATCCAATGATGGTGGAAGGCAATCCAGCTGCTGTTGACACAATGTTACTACCATTTATGAGAAGCAAATGTATCTATACCTCAGACATTGCTATGCTTCACTACCATCCCAATATGGGTCCTGACATAGGCCACTTCAGCCTGGATGATCAGTCCTGCGTTGGTCTCGAGATTGACAGTAGTCGTCCCTTCCCAGAGAATCACTTCTGGTTCAAAGCAAGCGTTTCCAACGCCGACGAGTGGTTGAGATGAAGTTCATTTTATTGCTTTATTATTTGTTGTGTGATAAAAACTTTACTAGAATGTTTTGTTGGAAATGATCTATAATCCAACGTGTATCCTCATTGTCGTTGTGGGTTGATGAGTTGTTGTATGTAACCAATGGTACATTTGCATATGCGTCCATCAACTCACGCCTGCTAGTGATGTCCATATGAACAATGCTAGTGATTTTAGTTGCAAAAATTAGATAGTGCTAGTGATTTTTAGCTGCATATTTTGACAAATCGCACTGTTACAAGGTTGACAAATGGCAATGTTACTAGATAAACAAATGTCAATCTTTCCAGTTTGACAAATGGAAACATACCCAAAATGACAGATATGCAAATCTTACCCAATTGTTTGTACGTGGTTGCACACGGGTCATGCAAAACAACCATTTGCGTTGAAGGGATGCAGAAATCCTGCTCGGCACATTTTCCCTTGGCTTCTTGGGGAAGCTGTCGGTTTGCATCCGGGTGTTCTAACTAAAATGTTTGCGATGAGTGTTTTATATTTAAAAACCATTGACGTTTTTTCAAAGGAAAATCGTTTGATGAGTCTGTACATTAAGAGAGAAAAATGCAAGTTTGTTCAAACCATATATTTCATTCAGTCACACTACGAATTTATATTCATATGATAGAGAATTCGAGATACAATATTAAAACCCAAAAAAACTATTTCCGCGGTGGCGGCGTGCCGCACCGTCGTTGTCGTTGTCGTCCTCTGAGACGCTGTTGTTGAAGTCTTCAAGGCAGCACAAAATGTTCTTCACTTGTAAATCAAACATCATGTCGTCGCGCGATCGACGGGCGGGGCACGGGAGGACAGAAACTAGCGCCACTGAGAGGTAGCAGTCGACGGCAGCATCCCATGCCGCTAAGGGGGTGCACGCACGGGCACGAGCATGGGTGGAGTCAAACGCACGGGGGCCGGTGCCACGGTGGGTGGAGGGGCGCGCACGGGCACGGGCGCTGGCATGTACACAAGCTCGCGTGGGTCCGCGGAGACCTCGCTGACACTCGCGACTTCCAGCTCTGTGATAGTGCTCGGCGACCAGCCCGTCAATGCTATAGGGATGGTCGCTGGCGCGGGCACGGGGATGGGAGCGGGGACGGGAGCGGGGGCAGCAACCGCCGCGGCCAGCTAGTTCTGGGCCATGTCCATGAGGCCCCATTCCTCCTTATTTTCTATCTCCTCCGGCTCGGAGTCGACTTCACCAAACTTGAAGACTAGTGGCAGATGATCATTCTGCGGCATGGCGTTGGTGGAGGTCTGCGGCTACGGGAGGGAGGGGAATGGGAGGCGAACAGTAAGGCCACCTGTATTAAATAGGGGCTCGGGCGCCATTAATGGAGAGAAAGGCGGGCGGCCATGGAAGTCAAAGGGCTCGCTTCCCAGTGAGCCTACGCAGCGTATAACACACACGCTTCCCGATGAGCCTGCGCATTGGAGGACAACTTGCACACCTCTCGGTGAGCTTGCGCACCGGACTACGCTCGCACGCCTCCTGTTCAGTCAAGGTCAAGCAGCTATCTGCATGGCACCTCCTACAGCCATTAAAACTAAGACACGTGGCGTCACGTGAATGGTTAAAAGAACACACACGGTTTGAATTCTACAAATGTTTGAGATATCAAAGTGGCAGCTATTTTTTCAAAATGCCTTTGTTGGCTGTCATTATTCGAGTGTGCCTTCTCTCAAAATGGACACGAAAAATGCCACAACATGTCGGGTGGCATTCCATGATAGCATGCCAAGTTTCATGAATTTCAGACGAGTTTTGGATTTACTAGAATTTAAAAACCAGGCATCTCAATGTTTTGCCGGCAATCAACGGTGCCCTGGTGTTTGAAATTCATTCCCATTTCTTACATGGGACCTAAGCATGCACCCAATGACACATATTTGATTTTTAAACCAATTTATATGCTTTGGAGCATGTGCATGTAGTTCAAATTTGAATTATGCACATGAATGCATTGAAAACTCAGTTAATGCATAAAAATGTCCAAACAAACACGAAAAATCCCAAAAATTGACACAACACTCCTGTTGTTCTATCTTGACACGAGAAAATTTATGAAAGCAATAAGAGGCAATGGATATCATTTCGTACCCAAAGATGGGACGTTCCCTACCGAAACCATCATGCTAGTTGTGAGAAGCGTATACCCGAACCTGCCCCGAATGGAACAATTTTTTTACCACGGCATGTTAATGCCGCTCCATGATAGCATGCCAAGTTTCATGAATTTCAGACGAGTTATAGATTTACTAGAATTTAAAAACCAGGCATCTCAATGTTTTGCTGGCAATCAATAGTGCCCTGGTGTTTGAATTTCATTCTCATCTCTTGCATGGGACCTAAAAATTCACCCAAGGACACCGATTCGATTTTTCAACCAACTTTAGTGCACTGGAGCATGTGCTTGTAGTTCAAATTTGAATTATGCACATAAATGCATTGAAAACTCAGTTAATGCATAAAAATATCCAAACGAACGCCGAAAAATCACAAAAATTGACACAACACTCCTGTTGTTCTATGTTGACACTAGAAATTTTTTGAAAGCAATAAGAGGCAATGGATATCGTTTCATCCCCAAAGGCGGGACGTTCCCTATCGAAACCATCATGCTAGTTGTGAGAAGCTCTGGTTGGTGAGAAGCTTACACCCGAACCTGCCCCAAATGGGACAAAATTTTACCACGGCATGTTGATGCTGCTCCATGATAGCATGCCAAGTTTCATGAATTTCAGACGAGTTATGGATTTACTAGAATTTAAAAACCAGGCATCTCAACGTTTTGCCGGCAATAAACAATGCCTTGGTGTTTGAATTTCATTCCAATCCCTTGCATGGGACCTAGAATTTCACCCTAGGACACACATGTGATTTTTCAACCAACTTTGGTGCATTGGAGCATGCGATTGTAGTTCAAATTTGAAATGTGAACATAAAATGGCTACAAAACCCAGTTAATGTATAAAAAAGGCCAAACGAACCCCGAAAAATTCCAATATTAAACACAACACTCCTGTTGTTCTATGTTGACACTAGAATTTTTTTGAAAGCAATAAGAGGCAACATATATTGTCCCGTTCCCAAAGGTGGTACGTTCCCTATCGAAACCATCATGCTTGTTGTGAGAAGCTCTGGTTTGTGAGAAGCTTATACCCAAACCTGTCCCAAATGGGAAAAAAATTTCACCACGGCATGTTGATGCCGCTCCATGATAGCATGCCAAGTTTCATGAATTTCAGACAAGTTTTGAATTTACCAGAATTTAAAAACCAGGTATCTCAACGTTTTGCCGGTAATCAACAATGCCCTGGTGTTTGAAATTCATCCCCGTCTCTTGCATGGGACCTTAGCATGCACCCAAGGACACACATGTGATTTTTCAACCAATTTATATTCACTGGAGCATGTGCATGTAGTTCAATTTTGAATTATGCACATAAAATGCCTAGAAAACTCAGTTAATGCATAAAAATGTCCAAACGAACCCTGAAAAATCCCAAAAATTGACACAACACTCCTGTTGTTCTATATTGACACGAGAAATTTTTTTGAAAGCAATAAGAGGCAATGGATATCGTTTCGTCCCCAAAGGTGGGACATACGTTCCCTACCGAAACCATCAGGCTTGTTGTGAGAAGCTCTAGTTTATGAGAAGCATATACCCAAACCTGCCCCCAAATGGGATAATTTTTTTACCATGGCATGTTTATGCCGCTCCATGATAGCATGCCAAGTTTCATGAATTTCAGATGAGTTTTGGATTTACTAGAATTTGAAAACCGGGCATCTCAATGTTTTGCCGGCAATCAACAGTGCCCTGGTGTTTGAAATTCATTCCCATTTCTTGCATGGGACCTAAGCATGCACCCAAGGACACATATTTGATTTTTCAACCAATTTATATGCACTGGAGCATGTGCATGTAGTTAAAATTTGAATTATGCACATAAATGCATGGAAAACTCAGTTAATGCATAAAAATATCCAAACGAACCCCGAAAAATCCCAAAAATTAACACAACACTCCTGTTGTTCTATGTTGAAACAAGGAAAAAATTGAAAGCAATAAGAGGCAATGGATATCGCTTCGTCACCAAAGGTGAGACGTTCCGTATCGAAACCATCATGCTTGTTGTGAGAAGCTCTGGTTTGTGAGAAGCGTATACCCGAACCTGCCCCAAATGGGACAATTTTTTTTACCACGGCATGTTTATGCCGCTCCATGATAGCATGCCAAGTTTCATGAATTTCATAAGAGTTTTGGATTTGCTAGAATTTAAAAATCAGGCATCTCAACATTTTGTCGGCAATCAACAGTGCCCTGGTGTTTGAATTTCATTCAAATCTCTTGCATGGGACCTAGAAATTCACCCAAGGACACACATGTGATTTTTCAACCAACTTTAGTGCATTGGAGCATGTGCTTGTAGTTCAAATTTGAATTATGCACATAATATGCCTACAAAACCCAGTTAATGTATAAAAAAGGCCAAATGAACCCCGAAAAATTTCAAGATTAAACACAACACTCATGTTGTTCTATGTTGACACTAGAATTTTTTTGAAAGCAATAAGAGGCAATGGATATCGTCCCATCCCCAAAGGTGGTACGTTCCCTATCGAAACTATCATGCTTGTTGTGAGAAGCTCTAGTTTGTGAGAAGCTTATACCCAAACCTGCCCCAAATGGGACAAAATTTTCACCACGACATGTTGATGCCGCTCCATCATAGCATGTCAAGTTTCATAAATTTCAGACGAGTTTTGGATTTACTAGAATTTAAAAACCAGGTATCTCAACGTTTTGCCGGCAATCAACAGTGCCCTGGTGTTTGAAATTCATTCCCATCTCTTGCATGGGACCTATAAATTCACCCAAGGACACACATGTGATTTTTCAACCAACTTTGGTGCATTGGAGCATGTGCTTGTAGTTCAAATTTGAATTATGCACAAAAATGCCTAGAAAACCCAGTTAATGTATAAAAAAGGCCAAACGAACCCCGAAAAATTCATTCCCATTTCTTCCGTGGGACCTAAGCATGCACTGAAGGACACAGATTTGATTTTTCAACCAATTTGGATGCATCGGAGCATGTGCATGTAGTTTAATTTTAAATGGTGCACGTGAAATGGCTAGAAAACCAGTTTATTGTATAAAATGTCCAAACGAATCCTGAATAATTCCAATTCTTTTACGACACACATATAGTTGCATGTTCACTGCGGATAAAAGGTCTAGTAATTCAAACAACGCCCATTGCCGTTGTGACCCCATTTTGTAATTCAAATCAAGTAGACCCCACATAGTTTATTATCACCAACCGTGTGAGATGTAGTACAAAATATCTTGGAGCACCGTTTGTGTATAGTACGCCTATGGCTTACGCGAGAAGGTGCGTCAACTACAATCCACAGCCGGCGTGTCAAGCACACTAGCTCACTCCCCAAAAACTCCCGCCTCTGCATCCCTCGCAATCTTGAAAATATCTACCGCCTGGAAGGTTTTAATGTTTGATAGCACACGATTAGTATGTGCGGACTGTGTGCGATGTCTGTTACTCCTGCTCTGCTTCAGTCCCTTGATTCAAATTTTCAGTAGCCCCGACATTTTACTCTCGCCTATGCATCCCTCGCAATCTCAAAAATATCTGCTCGTCCTTGATCCAAATTTTCAGTAGCCCCGCCTTGTTACTCCCGCCTAGTAAAATTTTTAGTTGCCGCAGTATTTCATCAAATACAACCTCCGCTCACACAGACACACACAACCCTCAAAACCATTGGTAGGTCGCTGCCATCGCCGGTGCCTCCATCCTCAACCTCTGCCTGTGTGCCCGGGAGCTCGAGTAGCCAATGGCCAAAAAGAGGTTTATCGCGACCTTTTCGCCCGACGTCGGCGAGGTGGCCGCCAAGGTGTCCCCATCGTCCTCCGTGGGCCCGATCCGCCCGCCGCCGTGCCCCTACGCTGGTTCGAGGAGTTCCCCGTCCTCCCTGGACCCGGTAGCCGACGAAGTCCTACCTCGGGGTCCGACAACGACGGTGGGGGACGTGGGTCGCCGAGATTACAGATCAAGAGACCCACACCCGCTGGTGGCTCGATAGCTTCCACACGGCCGAGCTCGCAGCCATGGAGTATGATCGCTGGCAGGTCCGCTACCATGGCGCGGCGGCTAGGCTCAATTTCCCCTTCGGCACATGTTCGGTCCACCTCATTCCACCGGAGCCAGGGGTGGTGAGCTGGTCTATGGCGCATGAGGACCTCGAGGCGTGGGAGCATCTCGAGGTCGAGGCCGCCGACGAGGCCTACATGCAAGAGCTCTGCCGGCAGCACCCGAAGCTTGTCGAGGCGGAGCGGATGATCTTTGCCAGCACGGAGGGCGCGAGGTTATCATGCTCTCCTCCGATGACGAGGTCGAAGGCGGCGACGACGGCGGCGCGGAGGGCGGCGAGGTTGTCACGCTCTCCTCTGATGATGAGGTCGAAGGCGGCGACGACGGCGGCGCGGAGGGCGTCGAGGTGGGCCCCGAGGATGAGGAGATCGACATCGACGAGTGGAGGAGTGCCTTCCCCAACGACACCGCGACGGTACTAGCCCGGACCCGGCTCGCGGCACACCGTACATGACGAGGAAGGATTGACTCGACCTCTACTTCGACCGAAAGTAGTTTAGCTTAGTTTAAATTTACGTTTTATTTTCAGTTATGCAAAACTATCTATGTTTATGTTTGAATGCATGCTACTTTCGGTTGAACCTACTTTGAACTTGATCAAATTGAAGTTTACAACCTTAAATTTAGGGGATCGACTAGAAAAGGCCAAAAATTGCTGGAATATATATATATATATATATATATATATATATATATATATATATATATATATATATATATATATATATATATATATGACGCTATTTTAATCCTGGGAGTAGAATAACTACCGTCCCGCACCTCCCGCACCTATCACTCTCCCCACCCCTCGATCCCTACCCACCCGGCGCACCGCCGCCGCGGCTGCCGATCCGCCCAACACCCCGACCTCCCACCCTCCACCCG
>NC_041386.1:177359284-177365783 GCF_002162155.2 Triticum dicoccoides | reverse complement strand
GGTAGACCAGGATCCCGCACCACAGCCATCTCCCCCCTCCCCTGGTTTGACCGCGGTGGCCATCTCCCCCTGCTTCAACCACTGCGCCGCCCCGCCCCTGGGATACATCCGCCGCCGTCCCTGGATCCGCCCGCTGCGATGACCACGCCGCCACCCCGCTGTCCTCCGGCACCACCAACGTGCCACATGCGCATTGGATCCCCGCCACCGCGCCCACCCATGCACCGTGAGATCCCCGCCCCGCCGCGTGGATGAGATCCTCCAACCGCCGCCATGGAGCTCCTCCCCCGCCGCCCAAGCCCCATCCGCCTCCCCTCCCTGATACGGTGCAGTTCCCCACCCTACTTCTTCCCCATCTGAAGGAGCTGAACTTCATGTGCCCACGGCGTTGGCCGTCCCTTACCCGTTCAAATACATTGGGGTTGGAATTTTTCCTCTCCTCCTCTACTCTGTTCAAGTTCAAGATCGTTGGGTGAGCATAATTTTCTCCTCTGTTCAAGCGAGCACATGGCACCAGTACCGCTGACCTTTGATCCATCTATTACTTGCTCTCTTTGCAAAGGCGCTATGGCTGCTGGTTCTCTTCAACAGTCTGTTCGACCGGGAGAATGGGAGAGAGAGGATGAGCAACAACAGCTGCTCCTGGGTTCTCGCATGCGGACGCAGTTCTGCTGCTGTTGTTGCACACACTCTCTCTTGCTAGTGGTGCTGCCCCGTGCTATTGTTCCCTGGTGTTACTGTTGCTTCCACCTTCCTCTCAATATTTTGCTACTGGTGCTGCTAGTACAAGCTGACACTTTCTTTTTTTACGTTCCTCTCTCTCTCATTATCTGCACAAGAAAAATAGATATGATTCTGATTGGATTTCTGTAGAAATATACCCCCTTTTAATTATGTTCTAATTTGATACACAGAAACATCGGTGCAGGACTTTGTGCGATTTTTGTATTGAGTTTGTATGAGTTTGGTTAGTAGTTTGTGTGAGGCATGGGAAGTTGCATGCGGGGATTTCCTCCTGCTCACGGCCGACAGAGTCGTTCTCCGCCGCCGTCCTCCGGGGCGACCCTGTCGGACACCGCTTTACCAATTGACAGCTTCGTTCATCTTCCCCATGCCCGGCATCGTGCGACGCCGCTTCTTGGACTTAAAAAATAATAGACAACAATTTGTGTTTATAGAAGAACGATTTTTTTCTAAAAAAAGCAAGGAGGTTCAAATGTAAAAAGGCGAGCAGTTCGATGTTAATAAAAGAATCAGATTTTCCTTGTGTCTAAATAACAAGAATAAAATATTTGGATTTTTCCTGTTTGAAAACTACAAAATCATGATATTCAATTTGGAAAAACATAAAAGAGTTCAATGATTATAAAAACCTTGTATTGCCATGTTTCTAAAAAATAACAAAGAAGTTCAAATTAAAACTATAGAGCAGATCAAAAGTTTATACAAAAAGCACATTCCCATTTCTAAAAAACAAAGAAGTTCAAATTAAATTAATGGAGTAGTTCAAGTGTTTGTTATAAAACTCAGATTTTCACCATTACTAGAGAATAAAAATCAAGAAGTCCAACGGAGTTGTCCGATGTTTACAAAAATACCCGTATTTTCCCCGTCACTAAAGAATAAAAACCAAGAAGTTTGAACGAAAATAGGAGAGCCATTCAATGTTTATAAAAGGGCTTAGATTTCCATGTTAAAAAGAAAAAGGGGAGCTTCAAATTAAGATAACACAAGCGCAAAAAGAGGAAGTTCAAGAACAACAAACGATAAGTTCAAAAAAATGGAAATGCTAACTAGTACATACATGATCAAATTTTGTCCATGATATCTAAAATACAAATGGAGAAGTTCAAAGAAAATTGAGCAAGAAGTTCAAATAAAAAAGTAGTTAAAAATGTTTGTAGAAAAATAGATTTCCTTCATTTTAAAAATAAATCTGAGAAGGTCAACTAAAAACTTGGTACATTTAAAAATCAAGACAAAAGTAGAAGTTCTAGTTTATAAAACGGAGCGGTTCGACGTTTATAAAAAGGTTTTCACATTACTAGTCAATAAAGTTAAGAAGTTCAAATAAAAAAATGAATAAGCTCAATATCTATGAAAACTCAAAAATAAAAACAACAAAAGAAGTTCAAAAAGTATTCAAAAACTTAGAAGTTCAAGTTTTAACTCTAGAAGTCAAATTTAAATACTGAGCGATTCATTGTTTACTACCACACTTAGATTCCCCCTTACTAGACAATAACTAACAGATTTAAATTTAAAAAATAGAGTAGATGAAAATGTACAAAGAATTGAATTTTCCTCGTTTCTTAAAAACCTAGGGGTTTAAACTGAAATAACAGAGAAGTTCATACCAAAATAACGAAGTGGTTTGATGTTTATTAAAAACTAGGATGTTAGCATTATTAAAAAACTCAGATATCCCTTATTATTAAAGAATCAACCATGAAGTTTAAAAATGAAAAACTGTAAAATTTGATGTTTATTTACAATATCAGAAACAATCCTTCTTGTTTATATGCAAAATTAAAGTATGAAGTTCAATATAAGAAAAGGTTGCACGATGTTTACGTAAAAGTCATTTTTCTAAGAATAAAACTAAGAAGTTCAAATTAAAAAATGGCAAAGTTCACAGATTATGAAAATCCTAGGATTTAAATGCTCAATTTTGATGAGTGCCTTAGGAGTCGGGGCAAAAAAAGAGGAGAGAGCATTTCAAAGTGATAGCAGCGAGAAGTTCACGTACTACATGATGTGTCTTTCATATGAGAAAAAGGAATAAAAAGGCAAAGTCGGATTTTTTTCTTGCTAGAAGTTCAAGTCCTCGGTCGGAGAAAGTTCAAAAATTCTTGTGGGAGAGGTTCACCGTGTATTTACATGTTAAAACACAAAATATATTGTTTTAGTGTTTTAAAATAATTCTCCTAATCCATTAAAAATTTGAAAATAAAATGCTCTCTGTGAAAAAAGTTTCTCCTATTCAACAACTTTCCAAGGCTATATTGTATGCTCTATTTCAAAATAAACGGTTAAAAATCAGTGTACGTTTGCTCAAAACAAAAGTTTAACCGTATTAGCAAAAGCCGCGTCTTTCAACAGGTTTCTAAAAAGGTATATGATTTGTGTAACACCGATGAACGGGTGAGAAATTACGAACAAAAATATGTGACAGAAGTTCAAAATGAAAATAACGAGCAGTATGATGTTGCTAGAAGTGCTTAGCCCGAGAAAAGTTCAAAAATTCTTGTGAGTGAGGTTGAACAAAAATATGTGACAAAAGTTCAAGATGAAAACAACGGGAAATTCAACTACTACACAGAATGCGTTACGAGATAAAGAATATAAGAATAGAAAACTAAAACCTTAAAAGGTTTGTTGCAAGAAGTTCACGTGCTCCTCGTAGCATAGTTCAAAATTCATGCGCGAGACGTTTGTCGTTCATTTACATGTTGAAAAAAGGCAAAAAAAAGACAACGTTGTTTTGCCATTTTAAAAACTGCTCTCAAACGACAACGAATTTGTAACACCTGTCTACATGAAAAACTTGCTGCTATTCATAAGCCTTCCAACGGTATATTATGTGCTACATTTTGATGAAAGGTTTAAAATTTTCATGTATACCATTTAAAACACGTTTTTGTGTATTCAAAAAATTTCTTTTGAACCATCACGAGTATGAAAAACTGATCAACACGGGAAAGTTTCATGTTTTCAACAGCTTTCCATTGGTATATCATTTGCTCAATTCCGGTAAGTGGTTTGAGAGTTACGGGTAAAAAATAACACGTGAAAAATAGAGTGAAGTTCAAAAACAACTGCTCCAGAAGTTCAACCTCTTCACGAAGTGCATTTTCGGAGACTCTGTTTTTACGATGAAGTCAGGAGACATGATCTCAGAAGTTTAGACTGATAACTACCAAAAGTTTACATACTATACGGTGTGCATTTGTATTAAAAAGAATGAAAATGCAAAGCCTAACGTTTTGTTGTTAGAAGTTCAAGTGCTCGGCCCGAGAAAGTTTAAAAATTGTTGTGAGAGAGGTTGAACAAAAATACGTGACAGAAGTTCAAGGTAAAAACAACGACTAGTTCAAGTAATGCAAGGAATGCATTTTAGGTGAGAATAAAAGTATAGAAAAAATAAAAGATTAAAAGGTTTGTTGAAAGAAGTTCAAGTGCTCGGCCCGGGGAAAAATTCTTGCGAGAGAGGTTCACCTTGTATTTCCATGTTTGATTTTTTCCGTATAAAAATCGAATACAATTCTTTACTCAAAATATAAAAAAGGTGAAGTTGAAATTGAAATAACAAAGAAGTTCAGAGTTTATTAAAACCTAGGATTTACCTGTTCAAAAAAATAAAAAAACACAACGCCATTTTTGCACTTTTAAAAACAACTCATAAACGAAAAATGGTTGCTAGAAGTTCAAATGCTCAGCGAGGAAAAGTTCAAAAAATTCTTGTGAGAGAGGTTCATCGTGTATTTAGATGTCCAAAATACATAAAAAAATGTTCTTTTTTGTGTTTTGAAATAATTCTCTCAAACCACAGAGAAGTTCAAAGTGATAACAACCGGAAGTTCACGTACTACATGGTGTGTATTTCATATAAGAACAAAATACAAATAAAGTGAAACAGAGTGAAGTTCAAATAGATATTCCCGAGAAGCTCAACTACTTCACGCAATGCAAAAAACAACACGTCAAAAACAGAGTGAGGTTCGAACAAACATGCCTGAGAAGTTCAACTACTTCACGCAGTGAGTTTCCATTCGCAATGAAGGCAGCAATCATGATCTCGTCATTTCTTTAATTTACTTCAAAACAATAGGAATATCATTTGTGTAAATTCAAGTCCTCGGTCGAAGAAAGTTAAAAAATATATTGTGAGAGAGGTTTGTACAAAATGAATATCATTTGTGTAACACTGACAAAATGGATGGGAAAATTCAAAACGAAAATACGTCACAGAAGTTCAACATGAAAACATCACGAAGTTCGACTACTATAGTGAATGAATTTGAGATGAAAAACTTCTAAAATCATCGCGAGTATGAAAAAACGATCAACACGGGAAAGTTGTGTGCTTACAGCAGCTTTCCACCGGTATATCACTTGCTCAATTCCGGTGAGTGGATGGAGAGTTACGAGCAGTGGGTGGAGACCTACGAGCAAAAAAATCACGTGAAAAACAGAGTGAAGTTCAGGTACACGCGCTGAGAAGTTCAGGTTCTTCACACGGTGCATTTTCAAAGAATCTGTTTTGCGATAAAGGCAGAACGCATCATCCCGCCGTTTTTGAAATTACTTGAAAACGGCTAGGAATCAGAGAAAACCATCAACATGAAAAAGTTTCGCATTTTCCGTAGCTTTTCAGCGTATATTATTTTCCCCATTCCTATAAAGTTTGTAGAAATTACGGCAAAAATACATTTTTTGCCATTTTCAAAACTGACTTAAAACCGTAAAGAATTGGGATAAAAAATACATACCAAAAAGTTTCGCATTTGTTCAAGCTTTCCAACGCCATATCATTTGCTGCATTCGGACGCACGGTTAAAAAATTAGCTCGAAAATACGAACTCGGTAGGACTTGGACCATTTTCTAAATTATTCTTAAACCATTCAAAATTAGAAAAAACTTTCAAGATGAAAAAGTAGCGCATTTTCATAAGCTTTCCAACGCCGTATCATATGCCTCCATTGGATTAGCCGTTTAGAAATGACATCGAAAAAACGAACTCAGCTATTCGATTTACGAAATTTTACGTTTTTTCAAATTACTCTTTAACCATAGGGAATTAGAGAAAACTTTCAACATATGGAAGGAGCGGTTTTGCAGAAGCTTTCCAACGCCATATTATATGCCTCATTTTGATAAACGGTTTAGAAATGCGATCGAAAATACGATTCACGTTTTTTGTGCGAAGAAAAAACGGTTTTCAAAACTGCTCTTAAACCGCTTATATTTTGCCAAAAAATTAAGTTGGGTCATGATATTGGTGTCCATAGCTTTCCAACGGTATATCACAAGCCTCATTTGGGCAATGTTGGCGGAAGTTCAACGTAGTTCACAGGGAAGTTCAACGTACTACTAGCGGGGCAGGTCAGATTGTGATCAGAATATTATTCCGATCCCGTGATCAGAATAGTGTATATATATATAGTGTTACTATTCATCACCCAGGGTGCGGAATAAGTTATTCTTCACCCGAGGTAATCTTACGATCATTTCATAATTAAATTACGTTTGAAATTCAAATAGTTACATTCCTATTGATTCGCCAGGTAAAATTTGACATAAGAAAATAAAAATATAGGTCATAAGACAAGAAACTTTGCAGTTTATGTTTATTTTAGACTATATTTTTATGTTTGTAATTTTACATAACATAAAATATTTTTTAGGTATTTATATATTTTCTTACGGCCCCTTTTTGCGTCAGAAATAAGACAAAACTTACGGAACATAAAATGACGGTGCATTGATGGTAAAATA
>NC_041386.1:177353813-177359035 GCF_002162155.2 Triticum dicoccoides | reverse complement strand
GGTTTTAGTCCTTTAACTTTTTAAGGATCGCCTAGAGATGTCCTTATGACTTGTTTATTTCAGTTCTTCACAATGTGATGCTCTATATGTGCAACTGTTTGCCGTGCAGTTCAATTTCATCAATAACAGTTTCAACAATACCACTATGAATTACGATATTTGGTTGCTGTTAAGGATATTGCTGTTAACATGCCTTTTTGCTTTTCAATTGTTGTTTAGCAACATGCATTGTACTGAATGACTAAATATGCAATCCCAGACTACATAGCAACATGGAAGAGTGTTACTTTAATGTTTTGATGATGTCTAGATATACATGTAATAAAATCTTATATAATGGGATGGATGGAGTGTTGTACCACATCATTTTTCATTTGTTGTTTAGCTTCTAATATTAACTTGCTGCTTTTAGGTACATATATCATTGCCAAAGATCCACACTTCGACCCTTTCTGCGTATGGGGCAATGAGATATTCATGAACCAACATCAAGTGAGGAAACTGATAAAGATTGTTATTAAAATGAGTCAAAATATGTCAATCGAACTATTTGTTTACTCTTTATGCAAGACAACAGTGAACTGCATGATGGTAAGTAAGAACCCTATAGCCTTCTTTTTACTGCTCGTAATGAGTTGTGTTAGATGACAATATCTGAATCTTTTTTCTTTTGCAGTGGATTGATACCTCTCCATCGTATCTACTTTTCCAAACACTTTTGACCTTGTTTTGGACTCTAACTTGCATGATTTGAATGGAACTAACCCGGACTGACACTATTTTCAGCAGAATTGCCATGGTGTTATTTTTGTGCAGAAATAAAAGTTCTCGGCATGACCTGGAAATTTACAAAGACACGTTTTGGAATAAATAAAAAATACTGGCAAAAGAATCAACACCAGGGGGCCCACACCCTGTCCACGAGGGTGCAGGGCGCCCCCTGCCTTGTGGGCCCCCTGAGGCTCCACCGACGTTAACTCCAACTCTATATATTCACGTTCGAGGAGAAAAAAATCAAGGAGAAGGATTCATCACGTTTTACGATACAGAGCCGCCGCCAAGCCCTAATCTCTCTCGGGAGGGCTGATCTGGAGTAGGTTCGGGGCTCCGAAGAGGGGAATCTGTCGCCATTGTCATCATCAACCTTCCTCCATCACTAATTTCATGATGCTCAACGCCGTGCGTGAGTAATTCCATCGTAGGCTTGCTGGACAGTGATGGGTTGGATGAGATTTATCATATAATCGGCTTAGTTTTGTTAGGGTTTGATCCCTAGTATCCATTATGTTCTAAGGTTGATGTTGCTATGACTTTGCTATGCTTAATGCTTGTCACTAGGGCCCAAGTGCCATGATTTCAGATCTGAACCTATTATGTTTTCATGAATATATGTGAGTTCTTGATCCTATTTTGCAAGTCAATAGTCACCTACTATGTGTTATGATCCGGTAACCCCGAAGTGACAATAATCGGGACCACTCCCGGTGATGACTATAGTTTGAGGAGTTCATGTATTCACTAAGTGTTAATGCTTTGTTCCGGTACTCTATTAAAAGGAGGCCTTAATATCCCTTAGTTTCCAATAGGACCCCACTGCCACGGGAGGGTAGGACAAAAGATGTCATGCAAGTTCTTTTCCATAAGCACGTATGACTATATACGGAATACATGCATACATTACATTGATGAACTGGAGCTACTTCTGTGTCACCCTATGTTATAACTGTTGCATGAGGAATTGCATCCGACATAATTATCCATCACTAGTCCATTGCCTACGAGCTTTTCACATATTGATATTTGCTTAGTTACTTTTTCTGTTGCCACTGTTACAATCACTACAAAAACTACTATTGTTACTTTTGCCACCATTACCGCTACTTCCATATTACTTTGCTACTAAATACTTTGCTACAGATATTAAGTCTTTCAGGTGCGATTGAATTGACAACTCAACTAGTAATACTTGAGAATATTCTTAGGCTCCCCTTGTGTCGAATCTATAAATTTGGGTTGAATACTCTACCCTCAAAAACTATTGCAATCCCCTATACTTGTGGGTTATCATGGATCCTGAAGCAGTTTACTCAAGATTACCTCTCAAACTACATGATTGGCGGCCGGCCATCACAAGGGGTTGGACTAGAGACCTGCATGCCTTCTGCATACAGGAGAGCACAATAGGGCCATTCCGCTTCACCTCGTTCAGCAACTGGAATGTTTGTCGCCTCTTTCTCTACCATATGTAATAGTACAAGTATAGAACCCTAGTACATCATTCTTTATTTGGTGCTTATGTAATTCTTAAACATATGTACCTGTGAATCGAATAATGCATTGGTTGTTTGAACTTGATGGATATGAATAAATCTATAGCCTACTTTCAATTTTAAATTAGGTACAATTTTAAATAGCAGCAATTAAATTAGGGCGAAATTACATTGTGCAGGTCATTAGGGCACACACGGTTGCTAAAACACAAACGTTTGCCATATACACCATAATCTGAGACAGTTCACAGAGAGGAAACGTGTGCAAGCATGCACACTATTGTCGTTTGCAAAGCGTGTGTGATGTCAGACACTATCACATACGGTGCGGGAAAACTAAATGTGTGTGATTGTCTACCCATCGTACATGGTTTATAATCATGAATTGTTTGTGATGTGCCAGGCATCGTAAAACTCCCGTGCCTAGAATCTGCTTGGAAAACTCCCGTGCCTGGACTATGCATGGTTTTAGGCAGAACCACAAAACTCCGACTACGATGGCAATGCGAGCACAAACGAGTAGCAAGGATCAAGTGTTGGGGATATTCGAGATATCAGAAATGGTTATATCAAGGCTCCCTATCCCCGACAGTTTTTGGGTCATGTGCGAAGGACCCCCTATCGCCCACACTCACTTGGCGACGGTTCCAAATGTCGTCGCGGAAAGGGGTAAAAAAACCGTTTATTTAGGACCGACGCGCACCAGTGTATTAACACTTGAGTTGTCAATTCAACCACACCTGGAGAATAATTATCTGCAACAAAGTGATCAGTAGCACAGTAATATCATAGATTTGATAGCAGTAGTAGCAGCAACAGTAACAGTAACAATGATAGCAATAGTTTTGTAGTAGTGACGATAGTAACAACAGTAGTAGTAACTTAGCAAGATCAATATGTAGGAAAATCGTAGGCATTGGATCGGCGATTTGTTGGATGATTTTCATCATATAACAATCAAAACCTAGGGAGATACGACACGAGCTCCAGATCATAAATATAATGTAAGCATGTATTCCGTAAATAGTCATACGTGCTTTTGGAAAGAACTTGCATGACATCTTTTGTCCTACCCTCCTGTGGCAGCGGGGTCCTATTGGAAACTAAGGGATATTAAGGCCTCCTTTTAATAGATAACCAGAACAAAGCATTAACACAAGGTGAATACATGAACTCCTCAAACTACGATCATCACCGAGAAGTGTCCCGACTATTGTCACTCCGGGGTTGACGGATCATAACACGTAGTAGGTGACTATAACTTGCAAGATCGGATCTAGAACAAAGATATAATGATGATAAGATAAACAGTTCAGATCTGAAATCATGGCACCCGGGCCCAAAGTGACAAGCACTAAGCATAGAAAAGTCATAGCAACATCAATCTTAGAACATGGTGGATACTAGGGATCAAGCCCTAACAAAACTCACTCAATTACATGATGAATCTCATCCAACTCCTCACCGACCAACGAGCCTACGAAGGAATTACTCACTCCCGATGGAGAGCATCAAAGAATTGGTGATGGAGGAGGGTTGGTGATGATGAAGATCGAAGACCCCCCTCTCCGGAGCCCCCAATGGACTCCAAATATGGCCTCCTGATGAAGAACAGGAGGTGACGGTGGCTCCATCTTGTGAAATGCAATAATTCTTCCTCCTTGATTTTTTTCTAGAGAAATAGGACTTTATAGCGTTGGTTTCAGGGTCTACGGGGCCACCAGGTGGGGACAACCAACCTGGGCGCACCTGGGGGGAGCAGGCGCGCCATGGTGGGTTGTGCCCACCTAGGTGCCCCCTCCGGTGGTTCTTGGCTCAAGAAATTCTCTTTTATTGTATAAAAATTCCTCGCAAAGTTTTGTTCCAATCCGAGAACTTTTATTTCTGCACAAAAAACAACACCATGGTAGTTCTGCTGAAAACAACGTTAGTCCGGGTTAGTTTCATTCAAATCATGCAAATTAGAGTCCAAAACAACAAGAAAAGCAATAGGAAAAGTAGATACAACAGAGACGTATCAACTCCCCCAGGCTTAAACCTTCGCTTGTCCTTAAGCAATTTAGTTGATAAACTGAAAGTGAAAAAGAAAAACTTTTACGAACTCTTTTGCTCTTGTTTGCATAAATAATCTTAAACAACACACATGTTTTCAACCAAGATTATAACTAACCATGTTGAAAATAACTCTTAAAAATTATATTAACTCATATCAATGACATAATCAACTAGTGAGCAATAATAAGATGTCAAACAACAACATGTTGTCAAAACAACCATGATATAATATGACAATAGTGGTATCTCGCTAGCCTTTTCTGAGACCGCAAAACATAAATGCAGAGCACCTCTAAAGTTCAAGCAACGACTAAACATTGTAATTCATGGTAGAAAAGATCCAGTCATGATGCACCCAACATTAGCTACATACAATGCATTAGCATGACAGTAGTACTCTCAGGTTCTGGTGCTTATTTGAGAAGGTGATGACACAACATTAAAGTAAATAGATTGTCTCTTTGCATAGGGAAGCGGTGATTTGCAACTAAAAGGCTTTAAAGATAAGCGCTTGCTGGGAGACAACCCAATATATTTCCTTCCTGTTTTTAATAAATAATTCATCTAGCCTCTGGTTAGATGTGGTTTTGTGTTTTAATTAGTGTTTGTGCCAAGTAAGACCTTTGGGATATCTTACGGTGATAGTTGATTTGATCTTGCTGAAAAATAGAAACTTTTGTGCCCAGTGAAAGAATTAATTTGAGCTTCTGGAAAGCGATAAATTCTTAATTTTTTTACAAAAGATTAATATAAAAATTTCCCAGGTTGTCTTAATTTTTCATAATTTTCAGAGTTACAGAAGTACTCGAGAGTTACAAATTGCTACAGACTCTTCTGTTTTTGACAGATTATGTTTTCTATGTGTTGTTTACTTATTTTGATGATTCTATGGGTAGT
>NC_041386.1:177309527-177353697 GCF_002162155.2 Triticum dicoccoides | reverse complement strand
GTATGAACCATGTAAAAGTTGGAATACAATAGATATTACACCAATATAAATAAATAATGATTACAAGAGTACCAAAAGTGGTGAGTTATTTTCTTATACTAACGGAGCTTATGAGATTTTCTGTTGAGTTTTGTATTGTGAAGTTTGCAAGTTTTGGGTAAGGATTTGATGGACTATGGAATAAGGAGTGGCAAGATCCTAAGCTTGGGGATTCCCAAGGCACCCCAAGGTAATATTCAAGGACAACCAAGAGCCTAAGCTTGGGGATGCCCGGGAAGGCATCCCCTCTTTCGTCTTCGTCCATCGGTAACTTTACTTGAGGCTATATTTTTATTCACCACATGATATGTGTTTTGCTTGGAGCATCTTGTATGATTTGAGTCTTTGCTTTTTAGTTTGCCACAATCATCCTTGTTGTACACACCTTTTGAGAGGGACACGCATGAATCGTGATTTATTAGAATACTCTATGCGCTTCACTTATATCTTTTTAGCTAGGCAATTTTGCTCTAGTGCTTCACTTATATCTTTTTAGAGCACGGTGGTGGCTTTATTTTATAGAAATTGATGAACTCTCATGCTTCACTTATATTATTTTGAAATTCTTTAAATAGAATGGTAATTTGCTTTGGTTATAAATTTGGTCCTAATATGATAGGTATCCAAGAGGGGTATAATAAAAGCATTCATATAAAGTGCATTGAATACCATGAGAAGTTTGATTCCTTATGATTGTTTTGAGATATAAAGATGGTGATATTAGAGTCATGCTAGTGAGTAATAGTGAATTTGACAAATACTTGTGTTAAAGTTTGTGATTCTCGTAGCATGCACGTATGGTGAACCATTATGTGAAGAAGTCGGAGCATGATTTATTTATTGATTGTCTTCCTTATGAGTGGCGGTCGGGGATGAGCAATGGTCTTTTCCTACCAATCTATCCCCCTAGGAGCATGTGCGTAGTACTTAGTTTTGATAACTAATAGAATTTTGCAATAAGTATGTGAGTTATTTATGACTAGTGTTGAGTCCATAGATTATACACACTCTCACTCTTCCGCCATTGCTAGCCTCTCTAGTGTCGCACAACTTTCGCCGGTACCATAAACCCACCATATACCTTCCTCAAAACAGCCACCATACCTACCTATTATGGCATTTCCACAGCCATTCCGAGATATATTGCCATGCAACTTTCCACCATTCCGTTTATTATGACACGCTTCATCATTGTCATATTGCTTTGCATGATCATGTAGTTGACATCGTATTTGTGGCAAAGCCTCCGTTCATAATTCTTTCATACATGTCACTCTTGATTCATTGCACATCCCGGTACACCGCCGGAGGCATTCATATAGAGTCATATTTTGTTCTAAGTATCGAGTTGTAATTTTTGAGTTGTAAGTAAATAAATGTGTGATGATCTTCATTATTAGAGCATTGTCCCATGTGAGGAAAGGATGATGGAGACTATGATTGCCCCACAAGTCGGGTGATACGTCCATTTTGCATCATGTTTTTATATCGATAATTATCGCATTATGGGCTGTTATTACACATTATGTCACAATACTTATGCCTATTCTCTCTTATTTTACAAGGTTTACATGAAGAGGGGGAATGCCGGCAGCTGGAATTCTGGGCTGGAAAAGGAGAAAATATTAGAGACCTATTATGCACATCTCCAAAGTCCTGAAACTCCACATGAGTTATTTTCATAATATATAAAAAATACTGAGCGAAGAAAGTACCAGAGGGGGGGCACCCACCATCCACGAGGGTGGGGGGTGCGCCCTACCCCCCTGGGCGCGCCCCCTACCTCGTGGGCCCCCTGGTATCCATTTGATGCCCATCTTTGGCTATATGGAGTCTCTCATCAAGGAAAAAATCATAAGCAAGCTTTCGGGAAGAAACTTCGCTGCCACGAGGCGGAACCTTGGCGGAACCAATCTAGGGCTCCGGCAGAGCCGTTCTGCTGGGGAAACTTCCCTCCGGGAGGGGGAAATCATCACCAACGATTCTCTCATCGGGAGGGGGTCAATATCCATCAACATCTTCACCAGCACCATCTCATCTCAAACCCTAGTTCATCTCTTGTATCCAATCTTTGTATCCAAACCTCAGATTGGTACCTGTGGGTTGCTAGTAGTGTTGATTACTCCTTGTAGTTGATGCTAGTTGGTTTACTTGGTGGAAGATCATATGTTCAGATCCATTATGCATATTAATACCCCTCTGATTATGAACATGAATATGCTTTGTGAGTAGTTACGTTTGTTCCTGAGGACATGGGAGAAGTCTTGCTATAAGTAGTCATGTGCATTTGGTATTCGTTCGATATTTTGATGAGATGTATGTTGTCATCCCTCTAGTGGTGTCATGTGAATGTCGACTACATGACACTTCACCATTGTTTGGGCCTAGAGGGAGGCATTGGGAAGTAATAAGTAGATGATGGGTTGCTAGAGTGACAGAAGCTTAAACCCTAGTTTATGCATTGCTTCGTAAGGGGCTGATTTGGATCCATATGTTTCATGCTATGGTTAGGTTTACCTTAATACTTCTGTTGTAGTTGCGGATGCTTGCAATGGGGGTTAATCATAAGTGGGATGCTTGTCCAAGTAAGGACAATACCCAAGCACTGGTCCACCCACATATCAAATTATCAAAGTACCGAACGCGAATCATATGAACGTGATGGAAACTAGCTTGACAATAATTCCCATGTGTCCTCGGGAGCGCTTTCCTTCATATAAGAGTTTGTCCAGGCTTGTCCTTTGCTACAAAAGGATTGGGCCATCTTGCTGCACCTTATTTACTTTTATTACTTGCTATTACAGATTACCTTATCACAAAACTATTTGTTCCCGATAATTTCAGTGCTTGCAGAGAATACCTTCCTGAAAACTGCTTATCATTTCCTTCTGCTCCTCATTGGGTTCGACACTCTTACTTATAGAAAAGGCTATGATAGATCCCCTACACTTGTGGGTCATCAAGACTCTTTTCTGGCGCCGTTGCCAGGGAGTGAAGTGCCTTTGGTAGGTGTAATTTGGTAAGGAAAAATTTATATAGTGTGCTGAAATTTACTGTCACTTGTTACTATGGAACATAATCCTTTGAGGGGCTTGTTCTGGGTATCTTCATACTGACCAGTAGAGCAAAGAGTTGCTCCTCAAGCTACTGAACCTACTGAATTTTTTTACTTTGAAATTCCTTCGGGTATGATAGAGAAACCGCTAGCTAATCCTTTCACAAGTGATGGAACATTACATCCCGATTTGCACCTAATCTATGTGGATGAAGTTTGTGGATTATTTAAGCTTGCAGGTATGCCCGAGGATGTTATCAAGAAGAAGGTCTTCCCTTTATCTTTTAAGGGAGATGCATTGACATGGTTGAGGCTATGTGATGATATTGGATCATGGAACTACCGACGATTGAAATTGGAATTTCATCAGAAGTTTTATCATATGCATCTTGTTCACCATGATCGTAATTATATATATAATTTTTGGCCTCGTGTAGGAGAAAGCATCGCTCAAGCTTGGGAGAGGCTTAATTCAATGTTATATTCATGCCCCAATTATGAGCTCTCAAAATAAATGATTATTCAAAATTTTTATGCTCGGCTTTCTCTCAGTAATCGCTCCATGCTCGATACTTCTTGTACTGGATCTTTTATGATGAAGACTATTGAATTCAAATGGGATTTATTGGAAAGAATTAAACACAATTTTGAAGATAGGGACCTCGACGAAGGTAAGGAGTCAGGTATAACACCTAAGTTTGATTGTGTTAAATCTTTTATGGATACCGATGTTTTCTGTGAATTTAGCACTAATTATGGACTTGACTCTGAGATAGTAGCTTCTTTCTGTCAATCCTTTGCTCATGTTGATCTCCCAAAGGAGAAGTGGTTTAAATATAATCCTCCCACTGAGGTAAAAGTAGTTGCACCTATTAAAGTTGAAGAAAAGACTATCACTTATAATGATCCTGTTGTTCCTACTGCTTATATTGAGAAACCACCTTTCCCTGTTAGAATAAAGGATCATGCTAAAACTTCAACTATGGTTAACAAAAGTAATATTAAGACACCTAAACCCCCTGAGCAAATTAAAGTTGAACCTAGTATTGCTATGGTTAAAGATCTCTTGGCCAATAATATTGATGGGCATGTTATTTACTTCTGCAATGAAGCTGCTAGAATTGCTAGACCTGATGCTAAAAATAAACATAGACCTATTGTAGGCATGCCTGATATTTCTGTTAAAATAGGAGATCATTGCTATCATGGCTTATGTGATATGGGTGCTAGTGCAAGTGCAATACCTCATTCCTTATACCAAGAAATTATGCATGATATTGCACCTGCTGAGATAGAAGAGATTGATGTTACAATTAAGCTTGCCAATAGAGATACTATTTCACCATTTGGGATTGTTAGAGATGTTGAAGTCTTGTGTGGGAAAGTTAAATACCCTGCTGATTTTCTTGTTCTCGGTTCCCCACAAGATGACTTTTGTCCCATTATATTTGGTAGACCCTTCTTGAATACTGCTAATGCTAAGATAGACTACAATAAGGATATTGTTTCTGTTGGTTTAGGGGATATGTCTCATGAGTTTAATTTTGCTAAATTTCGTAGACAACCCCATGATAAAGAATTGCCTAGTAAAGTAGAAATTATTGGTCTTGCTTCTATTACCGTGCCTCCTACTGATCCCTTAGAACAATATTTGCTAGACCATGAAAACGATATGTTTATGAATGAAAGAAGGGAAATAGATGAAGTATTGTTTAAACAAGGACCTATTATGAAACACAACTTGCCTGTTGAAATCCTAGGGGATCCTCCTCCACCCAAGGGTGATCCCGTGTTTGAGCTTAAACCATTGCCTGATACTCTTAAATATGCTTATCTTGATGAAAAGAAGATATATCCTGTTATTATTAGTGCTAACCTTTTAGAGCATGAAGAAGAGAAATTATTGAAAACTCTGAAGAAGCACCGTGCTGCTATTGGATATACTCTTGATGATCTTAAGGGCATTAGTCCCACTCTATGTCAACACAAAGTAAATTTGGAGAAATACGCCAAACTAGTTATTGATCACCAACGACGGCTAAATCCTATGATGAAAGAAGTGGTAAGAGAAGAAATATTAAAGCTCCTTGAAGCATGTATAATTTATCCCGTTGCTGATAGTCAGTGGGCAAGGCCTGCCCATTGTGTCCCTAAGAAGGGAGGTATTACTGTCGTTCCTAATGATAAAGATGAATTGATTCCACAAAGAATTATTACAGGTATAGGATGGTGCTTGATTTCCGCAAACTAAATAAATCTACTAAAAAGATCATTACCCTTTGCCTTTCATTGATCAAATTCTAGAAAGATTATCCAAGCATACACATTTTTGCTTTCTAGATGGTTACTCTGGTTTCTCTCAAATACCCGTGTCAGCTGATGATCAAGAAAAGACTATTTTTTGTAACATCCCAAATTTTCAATTTGGAATGTTATACATTAGATCATCATTGCATATCATATTTTATTGCTTTTGGCCCGATCCAGAAATTCTACACAACTCAAGGACCCACAGAGAGAGTTGGGGATTTCGTTATTTTCATATTTGGGTTTTCCTCAAATTTTGAAAATAGGATTATTTGATTTGATTTATTTTATCTTCAATTATTTCACTTATAAAAATAAGTGAGAGGGAATAAAATGACTTTCCCAAAATAAAGAAATATTGTGGATTTAATAAAAAATCAAATAAGATTTTATTTTGGAGTTTTTCGCTGTTTTATTTGAATTTAGGAAAAATGCGCGTTTTTTCAAAATTGCATTTAGGCCCCAAATAAATGTTCAATTTGTCCGGCTTGATTTTAGAAGCCGGGGAAAATTTATTTCAGGATTTTTGGAGTCCGTTTAGTATTTCTTTTCTTTCTTTTTCTGCACGTCAAATTATTTATAAAAAAAGAACCGACCTAACCGGGCCGTGTCCGACTAGGACACTAAGCCCGGCCGGCCTTTAAAGCCGCGAGGGCCCGAGCCAGCCGCAGCCGCCCAGCCCGAAACCCTAGCCGCCGCCTCGCCCCACCTCGATCCGTGCGCCACCGCCGCCGCGCGATCTGCCGCCCGCCTCTCGCCGGATCCGCCGCCACCGCCGCCTCTCGCCAGAGCAGCGCCGCCGCCGCCATTGTCTCGCCGGAGCCGCCCGAGGTAGCCGCCGTTGCCTCGGTTTTCGTGTAGAGAATCGATTGGTTTATTTGAAAACCTAGATCCGTTTTTTGATGCGGTTCGGTTTATTTTTTTCGTCGGTTTAGTTATTTAGCGAGCGGCCGCTTTTTCGTTCATTTTTACGAACGGTTTTTGTCGTTTAGCCGCAGACAGCGAACGTTTGTTCGTTAGCCTGCTCGTCGTTTTTCTTTTTTTTCGGATTTTCCATGATTATTTCTGATCGCGATTTATGATCCGATTTTCGTTTTAGTTTAACTTTTCACTCATTTATCATAATAAGGCGATTCAAGCGCTTGGAGTTTCGTCTCGAAACCCTCTTTCCGTTTAACCAACTCAAACAAGTTTTTGCATCTGTAAAATTTGACTTAGATCTAGATTAGTAAACGAAGTTTGTTTCTTTTGCAGTTTGCTTTCCGTTGCTTCGTTTGATTTGATTCTTTTTGCAAACCAGAGTTCTTAAGTTGAACTTTCTGGTTAGATTTCTTATTTGAGTTTTACCCGTGCATTAGATGAGTACTTATTGTGTGCCGTTTGTTTGCGATAGAGTACCCTGAGTGCGCCGCTTGCTACTTTGAATCTCTAGGTTTCACGGATCATCAGCAAGGCAAGTAACACTTTGATCATACCTCTTACTACCCAGTTTTATTTCATTAGATCAATCCTCAAAATATTGCATGATTTAGGATCTAATTAATTTGTGGGTTGGGAAGTAGATGAGGTGGCACCTATTTCCTATTTTATTATCAAACCCTTGGGAGTTACTTCTACATTTGCTTATTTTGACATGCTATGCTAGTAGACGTGGATTGGGTGAGTGTATCCATGACAGATGTGAGATTGTTAAATTAATGGTTTATTTAAGGTGGCAACTTTAATACAAATCTGGGTGGATTGAGGCACCTGGGTTTTCCAGCGATTGCCTGTGTTTTCTTTATGGACCGCCACCCAGGCTCAAAGGGATCATGAGATTATTCATACTAGAAACTTCCGTGTGCAGCCACAAGCTACTATGGGCTCTAGCATAGTTGATTAAGTCGTGCGAACACTTACAGTGGTAGACTAGCAGATGTAGGGGAAAGTAGGTGTAACGGTCTACCCGATCGTAAGGTGCTAGCACTTCTGAAAGACTATGTCTCGGTCATCCATTTCTCAAACATCTTGTAGTGCGAGAATCCCAACGGAGGAGATCGAGTCTTGTGGGGAAAAGTGCGCAAACCTCTGCAGAGTGTATAAACTAATCATGGTTAGCCGTTGTAACGCCCTCGATGCGGCTATATCTCCCACGTGTCGAAGCACGACTTAGAGGCATAACTGCATTGAAAGCAATGTCGCAAGTGAGGTAATCTTCGCAAACAACCCATGTAATACAATAGGGGAAAAGAGACATAGTGGGCTTACAATCGCCACTTCACACAAGTACATGAATACAACATTAAAACATCCAAATACAATCAAGGTCCGACTACGGAACCAAAATAAAAGAAGAACCCCAAATGCGACAAGGTCCCCGATCGACCCCAACTGGGCTCCACTACTGATCAACTAGAACGAAACAACACAAAGGACAAGATCTTCATCGAGCTCCTCCTGAGCTTGGTTGCGTCATCTGCACGGACTCATCGGCACCTGCAAACTAGTTTTGGAAGTATCTGTGAGTCACGGGGACTCAGCAATCTCGCGCCCTCGCGATCAAGACTATTTGAACTTATAGGTAAGGTAAGGTAATATGTGGCGCTGCAGCAAGCGACTAGCATATTTGGTGGCTAACCTGTTCGCAAAAGGGAGTGAGAAGAGAAGGCAAAGCACGAACGAAGAACTAAAGAACAACCTACGACAAACATTACTCCAACACCGTGTTCACTTCCCGGACTCCGCCGAGAAGTGACCATCACAGTAACACACGCAGTTGATTCATTTTAATTAAGTTAAGGTTCATGTTATCTACAACCAGACATTAACAAATTCCCATCTGCCCATAACCGCGGGCACGGCTTTCGAAAGTTCAAATCCCTGCAGGGGAGTCCCAACTTAGCCCATCACAAGCTCTCACGGCCAATGAAGGATAAACCTTCTCCCGAGACATTCCGATCAGACTCGGTATCCCGGTTCTACAAGACAACTTCGACAAGGTAAAACAAATCCAGCAACACCGCCCGGATGTGCCGACAAATCCCAATAGGAGCTGCACATATCTCGTTCTCAGGGCACACCGGATTGTCTAAGGTACGGGTAGGCCAGCCCAGAGTTGCCCCTGGTGGCCACAGGCAGCTGACATGTTGGACCAACACTCAGAGGAGCACTGGCCCGGGGGTTTAAATAAAGATGACCCTTGAGTCCGCGGAACCCAAGGGAAAAAGAGGCTAGGTGGCGAATGGTAAAACCAAAGTTGGGCATTGCTGGAAGAGTTTTATTCAAGGCGAACTGTCAAGGGGTTCCCATTATTACCCAACCGCGTAAGGAACGCAAAATCCGGGAATATAGCACCGATATGACGGAAACTAGGGCGGCAAGAGTGGAACAAAACACTAGGCAAAAGGCCGAGCCTTCCACCCTTTACCAAGTATATAGATGCATTAAGATAACAAGATAATATAGTGATATCCCAACAAATAAACAATGTTCCAACAAGGAACGATCTCCAATCTTCACCTGCAACTAGCAACGCTATAAGAGGGGCTGAGCAAAGCGGTAACATAGCCAATCAACGGTTTGCTAGGACATGGTGGGTTAGAGGTTTGACATGGCAATTTGGGAGGCATGATAAGCAAGTGGTAGGCATCGTAGCATAGGCATAGCAAAAGAGCGAGCATCTAGCAAGCAAAGATAGAAGTGATTTCGAGGGTATGATCACCTTGCCTGAGATCCCGCAAGGAAGAAGAACGAGTCCATGAAGAAGATAAATGGACATAGACGAACGGGTCCTCACAAACGCGACGTTATCGGAACCAACCCGAAGAAGCAACATCGGAAAGAAGCACACAACATGGTAAACAACCACGACATAAGAATGGCATGATGCACAATCATGTATGATGCATGTCCGGTTTAATGAAGCATGGCATGGCAAAATGCACAAACAATCCTACAAATTAAGTGGAGTTCAACATGCAACTCCGTTGCATATTGACGAAACACCACATGCAAGTTATTTAGATCGATCTCGTTTATGTACCCAACAATATTAAATGTTGTTAAACATGGCAAGAGGGTAAAGCAAATGAAAACTACCTATCTAGGCAAGTTTAAATGAGGCCGGAACGACAAACAACAAGTCCGGAAACTCCTCATGTGCATATTTTAAGGTTTGGTACTGTTCTGCCCTAAACCATATTTTAATATTGTTAAACAGAAAAATAGAGTGCACCATGTTAAACTAGGCATTTTTCTACCCCATTTACATATAAAGTTTATTAAAATCTGAGTTACGGTTATTTAGTTATGAATTAAAGCATTTTAACATGGCATAGGGGCAAATTATATGCAAACAACATTTTAAACATTTTAAACATGGATGAAAATGACATATTATGAAACTAGATGAAAAACTAAGCATATTTCATATATAAATTGTTTTAATCCGATGCACGGTTGTTGAGTTTTAATATGCATGGAGTATGAGGATTTTTCTGTAAAACTGTAATTCGCTGGAATAAAAGGAAAATCGCCGCACTGAAAAAAATACCAATGGACCGAAACATGGTAGGCTGGACCAACAGAGAGAAAAAAACAAAAAAGGGGGCACTGGGGCCTCACCATGGGCTTTGGCCCAAGGCGGTGGAGAGGAAGGAGGCCCGCAGAGGGCGCGCTGGGCCGGCCTGCTTGGCTCGATCGAAAGGGTCAACGAAGCCTGGTCTCGCTCGTGTTCTGACGAAGCTGAAGAACGCAGCGGTTCGGTGCAGCGAAACATGGCAGCAGGGCAGCGACCGGTCTTGGGAGCGATGCAGTGCGAAGCGAGCAAGGAGGTAGGGGCTTGCCGGCAGTGTGAATCCGGGCGGTGGAGGCGCAGGCAAGGTGAGGTCGAGCTGATTCAGCGCTGCAGTGGCCATGGGGCTCGGGTGTCAGGCGCCGGGTTCCTATCCCTGACGAACACACAGAGAGATGAGACGGAGAAGAAAGAAGGATAGGGATGCAGCGGCAGGGCTCACCGGAGCACGAGCGGGCGGCAAGGACGAAGCATAGGCGACCCGAGCTGGCAGGTGACTAGGGTGGCGCGGCTCCATCTCCAGGGACAGGCGGCCATGGTTGTGGGCGATGCTGCTCCTGTCGACAAAGAAAAGGGAGAACATAGAGAGATGAGAGAGGGAGAAACGGGAGGAGCACGACAAGGAGAAGAAGGGGGCGACACTCATCTGCGGGTCCTCCGGCGGCGTGGCTGACCGGACGGAGGCGGGGGGGAAGGCTGCAGGCGCTATGGTTGGATGAGGAGAAGGAGCTCGAGGGGAGGCTCGGGCGCAGGTGGTTTGTTGGAAGGAATCGGGGTGGATCTGGTTGGTGGAGGTTTGGATCGAGAGAGATGCAGGGATTGGTTCGGCGTGGAATCCGAGGAAGTGAGTGGCGGCGGCGGGATGGATCCCTAGGAATTAGGGATTTGGTCTAGGTTAGGCTAATATATAGCAAGTGGGTTTGGTTAGGGGCTAACTCGTCCCTCCGATCGTAATCGGACGGTCACGAATAAATAGGCTAGGAAAGTCTAAATAAGAAACGGAGACATTTTGTAGACGTTTGGGGATGATCCGGACACAATGGTAGCGACAGCCCGGGTCGGGTCCGGGACAACTTTCGGGCGCGCGCGCGAGGAGGGTCGCGGGCTGACGAGAGAGGTTAGGTTGGGTCTGGCGGATTGTGAAGAGCGGGTTGGTTGAGAGAAGAGGGGAGAGATGCAGCCCGGCACGGTTTCCGGAGACCGAAAACGTCCGACGTTAGACCGGCTATACTGCCGCTATAGTTATCCGTTGGGGCATCAAATGATCTTCGAATGCGATGAAACTTGACACGCGGTCTATCTACACTATAATAAGACCACACATCAACTCTCATCCCATTCCAAGAACATTTTCCGGCCACTTATAAAATACTATTTCGGACATGCCGCAGGCGCGTGCAAGTGTGTCTGGGCTCAGAACGGACAACGGAAGGAACGAGGAGACCGGGACGGATGCAAGTTTTGAAAACATGATGATGCAATGCGGATGATGACATGGCAAGATGCAACACGCAAGCAAAAGACAAGGCAACAATAGCGAATAACTGGAGGACACATGGCACATCGGTCTTGGGGCGTCACAGCCGTGTCCCCGGTTATGGACAACTTGAGTATCTAGTTCTTGGATTATCATGTGAATCTCATCATGTGACTCTAATTAATTTTGTTGGGTTTTTAATGATGATGCTTAATTGGGATTGAGAGGGTGTCTACACTCTCAGTGTGCAACAACTACCATGATAGTTAAATAAAATGTATTCCTTTGCAGTAGGGAAAAACTGGCTTTACGCAAAACTGTGACCATGGAGCTTTCCACCAGCCAAATATGCATGTAGTATAGCCTATTCTGTTCACTATTCTCTATCTGTTACATTGCCAGCATATTCCATGTGCTGACCCATTTTCGGGCTACAGCGTTCATGTTGCAGACTTTTCAGACGACGAGTAAGGTGCCTTTAGGTTGTGGTTCTATATCAGTGATGCCGTTGGAGTTGATGGACTCACTTATCTTCCAAGCCTTTCGCCGTTATCGTTATTAGATGGCCTTAAGCCATATTTATTGTAGTAAGTTCTCTTTTGAGACATTCGATGTAATAAGTGCATGATTGCTACTCTGTTATAAATCCTTCAAGTACTATGCGTGTCAGCATTACTGATCCAGGGATGACACTAAAGCACAGAGACTTGACCATCTGAGGTCGGGTCGCTACACTTTTACTTGCCCTTTCGGTACCTTTGCTTATAGATGTATGCCTTTTGGTTTATGTAATGCACCTACTACCTTTCAAAGATGCATGATGGCTATATTTTCTGACTTTTCTGAAAAGATTTGTGAAGTTTTCATGGATGATTTCTCTGTTTATGGATCCTCTTTTGATGATTGCTTGAGCAACCTTGATCGAGTTTTTCAGAGATGTGAAGAAACTAACCTTGTCTTGAATTGGGAGAAGTGCCACTTTATGGTTAATGAAGGTATTGTATTGGGGCATAAAATTTCTGAAAGAGGTATTGAAGTTGACAAAGCTAAAGTTGATGCTATTGAAAAGATGCCGTGTCCCAAGGACATCAAAGGTATAAGAAGTTTCATTGGTCATGCCGGTTTTTATAGGAGGTTCATTAAGGACTTAACAAAAATTTCCCGGCCTCTGACTAACTTATTACAAAAAGATATTACTTTTGTCTTTGATGATGATTGTGTAGAAGCATTTGAAATACTTAAGAAAGCCTTGATTTCTGCACCTATTGTTCAGCCACCGGATTGGAATTTACCCTTTGAAATCATGTGTGATGCTAGTGACCATGCTGTAGGTGCTGTTCTAGGACAAAGAGTTGATAAAAAATTAAATGTTATTCAGTATGCTAGTAAAACTCTAGACAATGTCCAGAGAAATTATGCTACTACTGAAAAGGAATTCTTAGTAGTTGTATTTGCTTGTGATAAGTCCAGACCTTATATTGTTGATTCTAAAGTAACTATTCACACTGATCATGCTGCTATTAAATATCTTATGGAAAAGAAAGATGCTAAACCTAGACTTATTAGATGGGTTCTCCTGCTACAAGAATTTGATTTGCATATTATTGATAGAAAGGGAGCTGAGAATCCCGTTGCAGACAACTTGTCTAGGTTATAGAATGTTCTTGATGACCCACTACTGATAACCCACAAGTATAGGGGATCGCAATAGCTTTCGAGGGTAGAGTATTCAATCCAAATTTATTGATTCGACACAAGGGGAGCCAAAGAATATTCTCAAGTATTAGCAGCCGAGTTGTCAATTCAACCACACCTGGAAACTTAGTATCTGTAGCAAAGTGTTTAGTAGCAAAGTAATATGATAGTGATGGTAACGGTAACAAAAGAGTAATGAAAGAAAAGTAATATTTTTGGTATTATGTAGTGATTGTAACAATAGCAATGGGAAAGTAAATAATCGTAAACCAGTATATGGAAAGCTCGTAGGCATCAGATCAGTGATGGATAATTATGCCGGATGCGGTTCATCATTCAACAGTCATAACATAGGGTGACACAGAACTAGCTCCAGTTCGTCAATGTAATGTAGGCATGAATTCCGAATATAGTCATACGTGCTTATGGAAAAGAACTTGCATGACATCTTTTGTCCTACCCTCCCATGGCAATGAGGTCCTTACGGAAACTAAGGGATATTAAGGCCTCCTTTTAATAGAGAACTGGAACAAAGCATTAACACATAGTGAATACATGAACTCCTCAAACTACGGTCATCACCGGTAAGTATCCAGATTATTGTCACTTCGGGGTTAACGGATCATAACACATAATAGGTGACTATAGACTTGCAAGATAGGATCAAGAACACTCATATATTGATGAAAACATAATATGTTCAGATCTGAAATCATGGCACTCGGGCCCTAGTGACAAGCATTAAGCATAGCAAAGTCATAGCAACATCAATCTCAGAACATAGTGGATACTAGGGATCAAACCCTAACAAAACTAACTCGATTACATGGTAAATCTCATCCAACCCATCACCGTTCAGCAAGCCTACGATGGAATTACTCATGCACGGCGGTGAGCATCATGAAATTAGTGATGGAGGATGGTTGATGATGACGACAGCGACGAATCCCCCTCTCCGGAGCCCCGAACGGACTCCAGATCAGCCCTCTCGAGAGGTTTTAGGGCTTGGCGGCGGCTCCGTATCGTAAAATGTGATGAAATCTTCTTGCCTATTTTTTCTCCCCGAAAGCAGTTATATAGAGTTGGAGTTGGAGTCGAGAGGTCTCCAGGGGGCCTACGAGGTAGGGGGCGCGCCCTAGGGGGGGCACCCCCCACCCTCGTGGCAAGGGTGTGGGCCCCCTGGTCTTCATCTTTGCCGAGGATTTTTTATTATTTATTGTAAGATATTCCGTGGAGTTTCAGGTCATTCCGAGAACTTTTGTTTTCTACACATAAAACAACATCATGGCAATTCTGCTGAAAACAGCGTCAGTCCGGGTTAGTTCCATTCAAATCATACAAGTTAGAGTCCAAAACAAGGGCAAAAGTGTTTGGAAAAGTAGATACGACGGAGACGTATCAACTCCCCCAAGCTTAAACCCTTGCTTGTCCTCATGCAATTCAGTTGACAAACTGAAAGAAATAAAGAAAAACTTTTACAAACTCTGTTTGCTCTTGTTGTTGTAAATATGTCAAGCTAGCATTCAAGTTTTCAGCAAAGATTATAACTAACCATATTTGCAATAATTCTCAGGTCTCATGATTACCCATATCAATAGCATAATCAACTAGCAAGCCATAATAATAAATCTCGGATGACAACACTTTCTCAAAACAATCATAATATGATATAACAAGATGGTATCTCGCTAGCCCTTTCTGAGACCGCAAAACATAAATGGAGAGCACCTTTAAAGATGAAGGACTGACTAGACATTGTAATTCATGGTAAAATAGATCCAATCATCGTCACACCCAATATAACAGTGATGAATGCAAATGATAGCTGCGCTCTCCAGCTAGTGCTTTTAATAAGAGGGTGATGACTCAACATAAAAGTAAATAGATAGGCCCTTCACAGAGGGAAGCAGGGATTTGTAGAGGTGCTAGAGCTCGGTTTTGAAATAGAGGTGAATAATATTTTGAGTGGTATACTTTCATTGTCAACATAACAACCAAGAGATGGCGATATCTTCCATGCTACACACATTATAGGCGGTTCCCAAACAGAATGGTAAAGTTTATACTCCCCCTCCACCAACAAACATCAATCCATGGCTTGCTCGAAACAGTGAGTGCCTCCAACTAACAATAGTCCTAGGGGGAGTTTTGTTTTGCAATTATTTTGATTTAGTTTGCATAAAGCATGTGACTGGGCATCCCGGTGACTAACTATTTTCTCGTGAGTGAGGAGTGGAGTCCACTCCTCTTGAGAATAACCCGCCTAGCATGGAAGATACAGACAGCCCTAGTTGATACATGAGCTATTCAAGCATACAAAACTGGATGATTATTTGAAGGTTTAGAGTTTGGCACATACAAATTTACTTGGAATGGCAGGTAGATACCGCATATAGGAAGGTATAGTGGACTCATCTGGAATAACTTTGGGGTTTAAGGGATTGGATGCACAAGCAGTATTCCCGCTTAGTACAGGTGAAGGCTAGCAAAAGACTGGGAAGCGACCAACTAGAGAGCGAAAACAGCCATGTACAGGCATTAAAATTAATAAACATTGGATGCAAGCATGAGTAGGATATAATCCACCATGAACATAAATATCGTGAAGGCTATGTTGATTTGTTTCAACTACATGCGTGAACATGTGCCAAGTCAAGTCACTTAAATCATTCAGAGGAGGATACCACCCTATCATACCACATCATAACCATTTTAATAGCATGTTGGCACGCAAGGTAAACCATTATAACTCATAGCTAATCAAGCATGGCACAAGCAACTATGATCTCTAATTGTCATTGCGAACATGTTTATTCATAACAAGCTGAATCAAGAACGATGAATTCATCATATTTACAAAAACAAAATAGGTCAAGTTCATACCAGCTTTTCTCATCTCAGTCAGTCCATCATATATCATCATAATTGCCTTTCATTTGCACGACCGAATGATGTGAATAATAATAAGAGTGCACGTGCATTGGACTAAGCTGGAATCTACGAGCATTCAATAAACAGGAGAAGACAAAGCAATATGGGCTCTTGGCTAAATCAACAATAAAGCATATAAGAGCCACTTCAACAATTTAATCATGGTCTTCTCCTATCAACCCCCAAAGAAAAGAAAAGAAATAAAACTATTTACACGGGAAAGCTCCCAACAAGCAAAAGAAGAACATGAATTTTTTTTGGGTTTTCTTTTTAATTATTACTACAGCAAGAAAAGTAAACTACTACTATTTTTTTGGTTTTTCTTAAGGTTTATTAAACACACGAGAAGAAAGCATAAAAGGAAATAAACTAGCATGGATGATACAATGAAAAAGTATGAACACCGAGATCTAGCAATGAGTGTGTGAACATAAATGTAATGTCGGTGAGAAATACGTACTCCCCCAAGTTGTTTTATGGCCACGGCTGGCCTGGCTGATATCCATAATAATAGTTGGGGTCGTACTACGATGAGGAAGAAGAAGGCTCCGATTGCCACTGGCTGGCAATCATCTTCGGATCCCACTGATAGTTAGACTGTCGTGAAGGATCAAATTGGGGTTTCGGTTCTGGCTCCTCGGCTGGTGCAGGGTTCCGGTAGGCGTGGATAGCCGTCAATGGAACAAGGTACGTGCCTACAATCAAATCAAACAAATAAGGAGCAGACAAGGTAATAGTCTCAGGATGATGTTTATTAAAGAACAATTGATATTTAAGCTCTCCTGCCCTATTCTTAATAATAAAATCATGTGCCACCATACTTTTATAATCTAGATAAACATGAGGCAGCACTTTTTCTTCCTTCTCAGCATGCCTAATAGGTATGTTAAAATATGCAGCTAGGCTTGTAGCATAGATGCCTCCAAAGATGGGGCCCTTTGTACGGTTCAGACTTAACCGTTTAGCAATAATACAGCCCATACTAAAAGTGTTATCACTGTATAAACCTTGGAGCAAAATAATAATATCAGGGATACTAAGGTTTCCACAGTTTCCGCGACCAATTAAGCAACGACTAGCAAATAATGCAAAGTAACGTAAGACAGGAAAATGTATGCTAGTGATTCGTGCATCGGAAACCTTCCTAGTTTCCCCTACAGTGATAGTATCAATAAATCCCTCCACATCATCAGGATGTGGTTCTTCTGTCTTGCCCTCAAAAGGGACTAAACAAATCCGACAAAAATCATAAAGTGACATCTCCTTATGCTCATCATATAAATGAAACTCCACCGTAGGTGGTGAGTTCCTAGAATGAAAATGAAATTTTTGCACAAAGGTATTTGTGAGTAAGAGATACTGATCACATTGATCGTGGAGGAAAGCGGCGAGGCCTGCATTATGAGCCAATTCATGAAAATCTTCATAAATCCCGGCCGCTCTCAAGAAATCCTCGGAAGGCCATTCACACGCCCGAACCTCCGTGGTGCGCGGCAAATTATACTTAGGCTTCGGTGCCTTTTCCTTCGAGCTTTGGCTCGATGAGCCCCTCAATAATCTCCTCATCATTTTCTGAAAAATTCTGAAATTTTTAGTAACTTCAAAATAAAAGTAAACCAAACTCAATAATATTGATAGCAACCACTCCTACAAGTGCCTAGGGCCTATATCATGCATCAAAACTACTTCTGACCATATAAATTTGACATGCAAGCTCAAGAACAGGGTCACCTAAGCAGCAAAAATTTGCAATGAATAAAACACTAGAACAAAAACTAATTGGACCAATGGAGGAGTCACATACCAAGGAACAATCTCCCCAAGCAGTTTTGTGAGAGGTGCTTTGAGCAAGGAGATCGAAAATGGCAGCAAAGAGGGCTGGAACTCGTGCTTGAGTTGGTTTTTCGTGTTTGTGGGAGGAAGAAGAAGAGGATGGGTGCAGGAATAAGTGGAGGAGGGCCACTGTGGGCCCACGAGGCAGGGGGGCGCGCCCTCCACCCTCGTGGCAAGGTGGTTGGCCCCACTGGTGTTGGGGAACGTAGTAATTTCAAAAAATTTCCTACGCACACGCAAGATCATGGTGATGCATAGCAACGAGGGGAGAGTGTGATCTACGTACCCTTGTAGATCGACAACGGAAGCGTTTGGTTGATGTAGTCGTATGTCTCCATGACCCGACCGATCCAAGCACCGTTACTCCGACACCTCTGAGTTCTTGGCACACGTTCAGCTCGATGACGATCCCTGGGCTCCGATCCAGCAAAGCGTCGGGGAGGAGTTCCGTCAGCACGAAGGCGTCGTGACGATCTTGATGTTCTACCATCGCAGGGCTTCGCCTAAGCACCGCTACAATATGACCGAGGTGGAATATGGTGGAGGCGGGCACCGCACACGGCTAAGGAACGATCACGAAGATCAACTTGTGTTCATGGGGTGCCCCTTGCCTCAGTATATAAAGGATGGAGGAGGAGGAGGCCGGCCAAGGCAATTGGTGCGGCCAGGATGTGGAGTCCTACTAGGACTCCAAGTCCTAGTAGGAGTCCACCAAGAGGGGAGGAAGGGAGAAGGAAGTGGAGGAGAAGGAAAGGTGGCCGGCCCCCTTTTCCCTAGTCCAATTCGGACCAGAGGGGAGGGGGGCGCAGCAGCCCCTTGGCCCTTTCTCCTCTTCCCACTAAAGCCCATCAAGGCCCATTGCTTCTCCCGTAACTACCTGGTACTCCGAAAAATACCCGAATCACTTAGAACCTTTCCGATGTCCGAATATAGTCGTCCAATATATCGATCTTTACGTCTCGACCATTTCGAGACTCCTCGTCATGTCCCCGATCTCATCCGGGACTCCGAACTCCTTCGGTACATCAAAACTCATAAACTCATAATATAACTATCATCGAAACCTTAAGCGTGCGGACCCTACGGTTCGAGAACAATGTAGACATGACCGAGACACGTCTCCGGTCAATAACCAATAGCGGGACCTGGATGCCCATATTGGCTCCTACATATTCTACGAAGATCTTTATCGGTCAGACCGCATAACAACATACGTTGTTCCCTTTGTCATCGGTATGTTACTTGCCTGAGATTCGATCGTCGGTATCCAATACCTAGTTCAATCTTGTTACCGGCAAGTCTCTTTACTCGTTCCGTAATACATCATCTCGCAACTAACTCATTAGTTGCAATGCTTGCAAGGCTTAAGTGATGTGCATTACCGAGAGGGCCCAGAGATACCTCTCCGACATTCGGAGTGACAAATCCTAATCTCGAAATACGCCAACCCAACATGTACCTTTGGAGACACCTGTAGAGCTCCCTTATAATCACCCAGTTACGTTGTGACGTTTGGTAGCACACAAAGTGTTCCTCCGGCAAACGGGAGTTGCATAATCTCATAGTCATAGGAACATGTATAAGTCATGAAGAAAGCAATAGCAACATACTAAACGATCGGGTGCTAAGCTAATGGAATGGGTCATGTCAATTAGATCATTCATCTAATGATGTGATCCCGTTAATCAAATAATAACTCTTTGTCCATGGTTAGGAAACATAACCATCTTTGATTAACGAGCTAGTCAAGTAGAGGCATACTAGTGACACTCTGTTTGTCTATGTATTCACACATGTATTATGTTTCCGGTTAATACAATTCTAGCATGAATAATAAACATTTATCATGATATAAGGAAATAAATAATAACTTTATTATTGCCTCTAGGGCATATTTCCTTCAGTCTCCCACTTGCACTGGAGTCAATAATCTAGATCACATCGCCATGTGATTTAACATCAATAGTTCACATCTTTATGTGATTGGTTCACATCTCCATGTGACTAACACCCAAAGGGTTTACTAGATTCAATAATCTAGTTCACATCGCTATGTGATTAAGACCCAAAAAGTGATCATGTTTTGCTTGTGAGAGAAGTTTAGTCAACGGGTCTGCCACATTCAGATCCGCATGTATTTTGCAAATTTCTATGTCAACAATGCTCTGCATGGAGCTACTCTAGCTAATTGCTCCCTCTTTTAATATGTATCCAGATTGAGACTTAGAGTCATCTGGATCAGTGTCAAAACTTGCATTGACGTAACCCTTTATGACAAACCTTTTGTCACCTCCGTAATCGAGAAACATATCCTTATTCCAGTAAGGATAATTTTGACCGCTGTCCATTGATCTACTCTTAGATCACTATTGTACTCCCTCTCTTAACACAGTGTATGGTATACAATAGATCTGGTACACAACATGGCATACTTTATAGAACCTATGACTGAGGCATACGGAATGACTTTCATTCTCTTTCTATCTTCTGCCGTGGTCGGGCTTTGAGTCTTACTCAACTTCACACCTTGTAACACAGGCAAGAAACTTTTTCTTTGACTGTTCCATTTTGAACTACTTCAAAATCTTGTCAAGGTATGTACTCATTGAAAAACTTATCAAGCGTCTTGATCTATCTCTATAGATCTTGATACTCAATATGTAAGCAGCTTTACCGAGGTCTTTCTTTGAAAAACTCCTTTCAAACACTCCTTTATGCTTTGCAGAATAATTCTACATTATTTCCGATCAACAATATGTCATTCACATATACTTATCAGAAATGTTGTAGTGCTCCCACTCACTTTCTTGTAAATACAGGCTTCACCGCAAGTCTGTATAAAACTATATGCTTTGATCAGCTTATCAAAGCGTATATTCCAACTCCGAGATGCTTGCACCAGTCCATAAATGGATCGCTGGAGCTTGCATATTTTGTTAGCACCTTTAGGATTGACAAAACCATCTTGTTGCATCACATACAACTCTTCTTTAATAAATCCATTAAGGAATGCAGTTTTGTTTATCCATTTGCCAGATTTCATAAAATGCGGCAATTGCTAACATGATTCGGACAGACTTAAGCATAGATACGAGTGAGAAACTCTCATCGTAGTCAACACCTTGAACTTGTCGAAAACCTTTTTGCGACAATTCTAGCTTTGTAGATAGTAACACTACTATCCGTGTCTGTCTTCCTCTTGAAGATCCATTTATTATCAATGGCTTGCCGATCCTCGGGCAAGTCCACCAAAGTCCACACTTTGTTCTTATACATGGATCCTATCTCAGATTTCATGGCCTCAAGCCATTTATCGGAATCTGGACTCATCATCGCTTCCTCATAGTTCGTAGGTTCGTCAAGGTCAAGTAACATGACCTCCAGAATAGGATTACCGTATCACTCTGGTGCGGATCTTACTCTGGTTTACCTACGAGATTCGGTAGTAACTTGATCTGAAGTTACATGATCATCATCATTAGCTTCCTCACTAATTGGTGTAGTAGTCACAGGAACAGATTTCTGTGATGAATTATTTTCCAATAAGGGAGAAGTACAATTACCTTATCAAGTTTTCTACTTTCCTCCCACTCACTTCTTTCGAGAGAAACTCCTTCTCTAGAAAGGATCCATTCTTAGCAACGAATGTCTTGCCTTCGGATCTGTGATAGAAGGTGTACCCAACTGTCTCCTTTGGGTATCCTATGAAGACATATTTCTCCGATTTTAGTTTGAGCTTATCGAGATGAAACTTTTTCACATAAGCATCGCAACTCCAAACTTTAAGAAATGACAGCTTAGGTTTCTTGCCAAACCATAGTTCACACGGTGTCGTCTCAACGGATTTAGATGGTGCCCTCTTAACGTGAATGCAGTTGTCTCTAATGCATAACCCCCAAAACGATAGTGGTAGATCGGTAAGAGACATCATAGATTGCACTATATCCAATAAAGTATGGTTATGACGTTCGGACACACCATTATGCTGTGGTGTTCCATGTGGCATGAGTTTGTGAAACTATTCCACATTGTTTTAATTGAAGACCAAACTCATAACTCAAATATTTGTCTCCGCGATCAGATTGTAGAAACTTTATTTTCTTGTCACGATGATTTTCCACTTCACTCTGAAATTCTTTGAACTTTTCAAATGTTTCAGACTTATGTTTCATCAAGTAGATATACCCATATCTGCTCAAATCATCTGTGAAGTTCAGAAAATAACGATACTTGCCGTGAGCCTTAACACTCATCGGACCGCATACATCAGTATGTATTATTTCCAATAAGTCAGTTGCTCGCTCCGGAGAACGGAGTCTTAGTCATCTTGCCCATGAGGCATGGTTCGCAATCATCAAGTGATTCATAATCAAGTGATTCCAAAATCCCATCAGCATGGAGTTTCTTCATGCGCTTTACACCAATATGACCTAAACGGCAGTGCCACAAATAAGTTGCACTATCATTATTAACTTTGCATCTTTTGGTTTCAATATTATGATTATGTGTATCACTACGATCGAGATCCAACGAACTATTTTCATTGGGTGTGTAACCATATAAGGTTTTATTCATGTAAACAGAACAACAATTTATTCTCTTACTTAAATGAATAACCGTATTACAATAAACATGATCAAATCATATTCATGCTCAACGCGAACACCAAATAACACTTATTCAGGTTCAACACTAATCCCGAAAGTATAGGGAGTGTGCGATGATGATCATATCAATCTTGGAACCACTTCCAACACACATCGTCACTTCACCCTCAACTAGTCTTTATTCTGCAACTCCCGTTTCGAGTTACTAATCTTAGCAACTGAACTAGTATCAAATACTGAGGGGTTGCTATAAACACTAGTAAAGTACACATCAATAACATGTATATCAACTATACTTATGTTGACTTTGCCATCCTTCTTATCTGCCAATCACTTGGGGTAGTTCCGCTTCCAGTGACCAGTCCCTTTGTAGTAGAAGCACTTAGTCTCAGGCTTAGGATCAGACTTGGGCTTCTTCACTTGAGCAGCAACTTGCTTGCTGTTCTTTTTGAAGTTCCCCTTCTTCCCTCTGCCCTTTTCTTGAAACTAGTGGTCTTGTCTACCATCAACACTTGATGTTTTTCTCGATTTCTACCTTCATCAATTTCTGCATTACGAAGAGCTTGGGAATCGTTTCCGTTATCCCTTGCATATCATAGTTCATCACGAAGTTCTACTAACTTGGTGATGGTGACTAGAGAATTCTATCAATCACTATCTTATCTAGAAGATTAACTCCCACTTGATTCAAGCGATTGTAGTACTCAGACAATCTGGGCACATGCTCACTAGTTGAGCGATTCTCCTCCATCTTTTAGCTATAGAACTTGTTGGAGACTTCATATTTCTCAACTCGGGTATTTGCTTGAAATATTAACTTCAACTCCTGGAACATCTCATATGGTCCATGACGTTCAAAACGTCTTTGAAGTCCCGATTCTAAGCCATTAAGCATGGTGCACTAAACTATCAAGTAGTCATCATATTGAGCTAGCCAAACGTTCATAATGTCTGCTCCTGCAATAGGTCTGTCACCTAGCGGTGCATCAAGGACATAATTCTTCTGTGCAGCAATGAGGATAAACCTCAGATCACGGATCCAATCCGCATCTTTCCTACTAACATCTTTCAACACAATTTTCTCTAGGAACATATCAAAATAAACACAGGGAAGCAACAACGCAAGCTATTGATCTACAACATGATTTGCAAAATACTACCAGGACTAAGATCATGATAAATTTAAGTTCAATTTAATCATATTACTTAAGAACTCCCACTTAGATAGACATCCCTCTAATCCTCTAAGTGATCACGTGATCCAAATCAACTAAACCATGTCCGATCATCACGTGAGATGGAGTAGTTTCATTGGTGAACATCACTATGTTGATCATATCTACTATATGATTCACGCTCGACCTTTCGGTCTCCGTGTTCCGAGGCCATATCTGTATATGCTTGGCTCGTCAAGTATAACCTGAGTATTCCGCGTGTGCAACTGTTTTGCACCCGTTGTATTTGAACGTAGAGCCTATCACACCCGATCATCACGTGGTGTCTCAGCACGAAGAACTTTCGCAACGGTGCATACTCAGGGAGAACACTTCTTGATAATTAGTGAGAGATCATCTTAAAATGCTATCGTCAAACTAAGCAAAATAAGATGTATAAAAGATAAACATCATATGCAATCAAAATATGTGACATGATATGGCCATCATCATCTTGCGCCTTTGATCTCCATCTCCAAAGTACTGTCATGATCTCTATTGTCACCGGCATGACACCATGATCTCCATCATCTTGATCTATATCAATGTGTCGTCACACGGTCATCTCGCCAACTATTGCTCTTGCAACTATTGCTATCGCATAGCGATAAAGTAAATCAATTATATGGCGCTTGCATCTTATGCAATAAAGAGACAACCATAAGGCTTTTGCCAGTTGCCGATAACTTTAACAAAACATGATCATCTCATACAACAACTTATATCTCATCATGTTTTGACCATATCACATCACAACATGCCCTGCAAAAACAAGTTAGACGTCCTCTACTTTGTTGTTGCAAGTTTTACGTGGCTGCTACGGGCTTAAGCAAGAACCAATCTTACCTACGCATCAAAACCACAACGATAGTTTGTCAAGTTGGTGCTGTTTTAACCTTCGCAAGGACCGGGCATAGCCACACTCACTTCAACTAAAGTTGGAGAAACTGACACCCGCCAGCCACCTGTGTGCAAAGCACGTCGGTAGAACCAGTCTCGCGTAAGCGTATGCATAATGTCGGTCCGGGCTGCTTCATCCAACAATACCGCTGAACCAAAGTATGACATGCTGGTAAGCAGTATGACTTATATCGCCCACAACTCACTTGTGTTCTACTCGTGCATATAACATCAAACCATAAAAACCTGGCTCGGATGCCACTGTTGGGGAACGTAGTAATTTCAAAAAAATTCCTACGCACACGCAAGATCATGGTGATGCATAGCAACGAGGGGAGAGTGTGATCTACGTACCCTTGTAGATCGACAACGGAAGCGTTTCCGACCGATCCAAGCACCGTTACTCCGACACCTCCGAGTTCTTGGCACACGTTCAGCTCGATAATGATCCCCGGGCTTCGATCCAGCAAAGCGTCGGGGAGGAGTTCCGTCAGCATGACGGCGTGGTGACGATCTTGATGTTCTACCTCCGCAGGGCTTCGCCTAAGCACCGCTACAATATGACCGAGGTGGAATATGGTGGAGGGGGGCACCGCACACGGCTAAGGAACGATCACGAAGATCAACTTGTGTTCATGGGGTGCCCCTTGCCTCAGTATATAAAGGATGAAGGAGGAGGAGGCCGTCCAAGGCAATTGGTGCGGCCAGGATGTGGAGTCCTACTAGGACTCCAAGTCCTAGTAGGAGTCCACCAAGAGGGGAGGAAGGGAGAAGGAAGTGGAGGAGAAGGAAAGGTGGCCGGCCCCCTTTTCCCTAGTCCAATTCGGACCAGAGGGGAGGGGGGGGGGGGGCGCAGCAGCCCCTTGGCCCTTTCTCCTCTTCCCACTAAAGCCCATCAAGGCCCATTGCTTCTCCCGTAACTACCCGGTACTCCGAAAAATACCCGAATCACTTAGAACCTTTCCGATGTCCGAATATAGTCGTCCAATATATCGATCTTTACGTCTCGACCATTTCGAGACTCCTCGTCATGTCCCCGATCTCATCCGGGAATCCGAACTCCTTCGGTACATCAAAACTCATAAACTCATAATATAACTATCATCAAAATCTTAAGCGTGCGGACCCTACGGTTCGAGAACAATGTAGACATGACCTAGACACGTCTTCGGTCAATAACCAATAGCGGGACCTGGATGCCCATATTGGCTCCTACATATTCTACGAAGATCTTTATCGGTCAGACCACATAACAACATACATTGTTCCCTTTGTCATCGGTATGTTACTTGCCTAAGATTCGATCGTCGGTATCCAATACCTAGTTCAATCTTGTTACCGGCAAGTCTCTTTACTCGTTTCGTAATACATCATCTCACAACTAACTCATTAGTTGCAATGCTTGCAAGGTTTAAGTGATGTGCATTACCGAGAGGGCCCAGAGATACCTCTCCGACATTCGGAGTGACAAATCCTAATCTCGAAATACGCCAATCCAAAATGTACCTTTGGAGACACCTGTAGAGCTCCCTTATAATCACCCAGTTATGTTGTGACGTTTGGTAGCACATAAAGTGTTCCTCCGGCAAACGGGAGTTGCATAATCTCATAGTCATAGGAACATGTATAAGTCATGAAGAAAGCAATAGCAAGATACTAAACGATCGGGTGCTAAGCTAATGGAATGGGTCATGTCAATTAGATCATTCATCTAATGATGTGATCCCGTTAATCAAATAATAACTCTTTGTCCATGGTTAGGAAACATAACCATCTTTGATTAATGAGCTAGGCAAGTAGAGGCATACTAGTGACACTCTGTTTGTCTATGTATTCACACATGTATTATGTTTCCGGTTAATACAATTCTAGCATGAATAATAAACATTTATCATGATATAAGGAAATAAATAATAACTTTATTATTGCCTCTAGGGCATATTTCCTTCACCTGGTGTGTTCTTTGTTCCATAAATCCTCAAATATTCTAGAAAAATCATATTTAATTTTCAGGGCATTTGGAGAACTTTTATTTTTGAGGTATTTTTATATTGCACGGATAATGGGATAACAGACAGAAAATCATTTATTTTCACTTTATTTCAACTAAATAATAGAACATATAGAGAGGGTACAGAAGGTTGTGCTTCTAGTTTCATCCATCTCATGCTCATCAAAAGGAATCCACTAACAAGGTTGATCAAGTCTTGTTAACAAACTCATTCCGATTAACATGAAACCGGAGAAATTTCGAATAACACTAGGTTACCTCAACGGGGATATGCACATCCCCAATAGTAAGTATATCATATTTCTTCTTGACAGCAGGAAGAGGAAATTCAAAACCTCCAAATATAATCGATGGAATTTTTCTGATAGAATTGATACTATGAACATGAGGTTGTTTCCTCGGAAAGTGTACCGTATGCTCATTACCATTAACATGAAAAGTGACATTGCCTTTGTTGCAATCAATAACAGCCCCTGCAGTATTAAGAAAAGGTCTTCCAAGAATAATAGACATACTATCGTCCTCGGGAATATCAAGAATAACAAAGTCAAAATAGTAACGTTTGCAACCACAACAGGCACATCCTCACAAATACCGGCAGGTATAGCAGTTGATTTATCAACCATTTGCAAAGATATTTCAGTAGGTGTCAACTTATTCAAATCAAGTCTACGATATAAAGAGAGAGGCATAACACTAACACCGGCTCCAAGATCACATAAAGCAGTTTTAACATAGTTCCTTTTAATGGAGCATGGTATAGTGGGTACTCCTGGATCTCCAAGTTTCTTAGGTATTCCACCCTTGAAAGTATAATTAGCAAGCATGGTGGAAATTTCAGCTTCTGGTATCTTTCTTTTATTTGTAACAATATCTTTCATGTACTTAGCATAAGGATTCATTTTGAGCATATTAGCAAATCGCATATGCAAAAAGATAGGTCTAATCATTTCAGCAAAGCACTCAAAATCCTCATCATCCTTTTTGTTGGATGGTTTGGGAGGAAAAGGCATGGGTTTCTGAACCCAAGGTTCTCTTTCTTTACCATGTTTCCTAGCAACAAAGTCTTTCTTATCATAACGTTGATTCTTTGATTGTGGGTTATCAAGATCAATAGCAGGTTCAATTTCTACATCATTATCATTACTAGGTTGAGCATTATTATGAACATCATTGATACGTCTCCAACGTATCTATAATTTTTGATTGCTCCATGCTATATTATCTACTGTTTTAGACATTATTGGGCTTTATTTTCCACTTTTATATCATTTTCGGGACTAACCTATTAACCGGAGGCCCAGCCCAGAATTGCTGTTTTTTGCCTGTTTTAGGGTTTCGAAGAAAAGGAATATCAAATGGAGTCCAAACGGAATGAAACCTTCGGAAACGTGATTTTCTCATCAGATAAGATCCAGGAGACTTGGATCCTCCTTCAAGAAAGCCATGAGGTGCTCACGAGGGTAGGGGCGCCCCCTAGGGCGCGCCCCCTGCCTCGTGGGCCCCTCGAAGCTCCACCGACGTACTTATTCCTCCTATATATATCCACGTACCCCCAAATGATCGGAGACGGAGCAAAAAACCTAATTCCACCGCCGCAACTTTCTATATCCGCGAGATCCCATCTTGGGGCCTGTTCCGGAGCTTCGCCGGAGGGGGCACCGATCACGGAGGGCTTCTACATCATCATCCAAGCCCCTCCGATGAAGTGTGAGTAGTTTACTTCAGACCTACGGGTCCATAGCTAGTAGCTAGATGGCTTCTTCTTTCCTTTTGGATCTCAATACAATGTTCTCCCCCTCTCTCATGGAGATCTATTCGATGTAATCTTCTTTTTGCGGTGTGTTTGTTGAGACCGATGAATTGTGGGTTTATGATCAAGTCTATCTATGAATAATATTTGAATCTTCTCTGAATTCTTTTATGTATGATTGGTTATCTTTGCAAGTCTCTTCGAATTATCAGTTTGGTTTGGCCTACTAGATTGGTTGTTCTTGCCATGGGAGAAGTGCTTAGCTTTGGGTTCAATCTTGCGGTGTCCTTTCCCAGTGACAGAAGGGGCAGCAAGGCACGTATTGTATTGTTGCCATCGAGGATAACAAGATGGGTTTTTTATCATATTACATGAAACTATCCCTCTACATCATGTCATCTTGCTTAAGGCGTTACTCTGTTTTTAACTTAATACTCTAGATGCATGCTGGATAGCGGTCGATGAGTGGAGTAATAGTAGTCAATGCAGAATCATTTTGGTCTACTTGTCTCGGACGTGATGCCTATATACATGATCATACCTAGATATTCTCATAACTATGCTCAAATCTGTCAATTGCTCAACAGTAATTTGTTCACCCACCATAGAATACTTATGCTATTGAGAGAAGCCACTAGTGAAACCTATGGCCCCCGGGTCTCTTTCTCATCATATCAATCTCCATAACTTTACTATTGCTTTGTTTTTACTTTGCTTTTACTTTATTTACTTTGCATCTCTATACCAAAAATACCAAAAATATATATTATTTATCATCTTTATCAGATCTCACTTTCGTAAGTGACCGTGAAGGGATTGACAACCCCTAAGCGCGTTGGTTGCGTTGAGCTATTGTTTTTGTGTAGGTACGAGGGACTCGAGCATAGCCTCCTACTGGATTGATACCTTGGTTCTCAAAAAACCGAGGGAAGTACTTATGCTACTTTGCTGCATCATCCCTTCCTCTTCGGGGAAATCCAACGCAGTGCTCAAGAGGTAGCAAGAAGAATTTCTGGCGCTGTTGCCAGGGAGTCTGCGCAAAAAGTCAACATACCAAGTACCCATCACAATCCCTATCTCCCGCATTACATTATTTGTCATTTGCCTCTCGTTTTCCTCTCCCCACTTCACCCTTGCCGTTTTATTCGCCCTCTCTCTCTCTATCCTCCCTCTCTATTTGCCTCTTTTGCCCGTTTGCTCTTGTTTGCTCGTGTGTTGGATTGCTTGTTTGTCGCGATGGCTCAAGATAATACCAAATTGTGTGACTTCACCAATACCGACAATAATGATTTCCTTAGCACTCCGATTTCTCCTCTTACCGATGATAAATCTTGTGAAATTAATACTGCTTTATTGAATCTTGTCATGAAAGATCCGTTCTCCGGCCTTCCTAGTGAAGATGCCGCTACCCATCTTAATAGCTTCGTTGATTTGTGTGACATGCAAAAGAAAAAAGATGTCGATAATGATATTGTTAAATTGAAGCTATTTCCTTTTTCGCTTAGAGATCGTGCTAAAGCTTGGTTTTCGTGTTTGCCTAAAAATAGTATTGATTCATGGAACAAGTGCAAAGATGCTTTTATCTCTAAGTATTTTCCTCCCGCTAAGTTCATCTCTCTTAGAAACGATATTATGAATTTTAAACAACTTGATCATGAACATGTTGCACAATCTTGGGAGAGAATGAAATTAATGATACGTAATTGCCCTACTCATGGCTTGAATTTGTGGATGATTATACAATTTTTTTATGCCGGATTGAATTTTGCTTCTAGAAATCTTTTAGATTCGGCCACAGGAGGCACTTTTATGGGAATCACTTTAGGAGAAGCTACTAAACTCCTAGACAATATTATGGTTAATTATTCTCAACGGCATACTGAAAGATCTACTAAAAAGGTGCATGCGATAGAAGAAATTAATGTTTTGAGTGGAAAGATGGATGAACTTATGAAATTATTTGCTAATAAGAGTGTTTCTTCTGATCCTAATGATGTGCCCTTGTCTACTTTGATTGAGAATAATAATGAATCTATGGATGTGAATTTTGTTGGTAGGAACAATTTTGGTAACAACGCGTATAGAGGAAATTTCAATCCTAGGCCTTATCCCAGTAATCCCTCTAATAATTATGGTAATTAATACAACAATTCTTATGGAAATTATAATAAGATTCCCTCTGATTTTGAATCTAATATTAAAGAATTTATTTCTTTGCAAAAGAATTTTAATGCTATGATTGAAGAAAAATTGCTTAAGATTGATGATTTGGCTAGGAACGTTGATAGAATTGCTCTTGATGTTGATTCTTTGAAACTTAGATCTATTCCACCTAAGCATGATATCAATTAGTCTCTCAAAGCCATGAGAATTTCCATTGACGAGTGCAAAGAAAGAACCGCTAGGATGCGTGCTAAGAAAGATGCCTTTATAAAAGTGTGTTCTTCTAGTTCCTATGAAAATAATGATGAAGATCTAAAAGTTATTGATGTGTCCCCTATTAAATCTTTGTTTTGCAATATGAGTCTTGATAATTATGGGACTGAATATGATCCACCTTTACCTAGAAGGCGTTCTAAAAATTCGGATTTGTTGATCTTGATGCTAAATTTGATAAAAATGGGATTGAAGAAATTAAAACCCTAGATATTGCGAAACCCACTATTATGGATTTCAAGGAATTTAAATATGAAAATTTCTCTTTGATTGATTGTATTTCCTTGTTTCAATCCGTGCTAAAATCTCCTCACACTTATAGCCAAAATAAAGCGTTTACTAAACATATCGTTGATGCCTTGATGCAATCTTATGAAGAAAAACTTGAATTGGAAGTTTCTATCCCTAGAAAACTTTATGATGAGTGGGAACCAACTATTAAAATTAAAATTAAAAATTATGAGTTTTATGCTTTGTGTGATTTGGGTGCTAGTGTCTCTACTATTCCCAAAACTTTGTGTGATTTACTAGATTTCCGTGATTTTGATGATTGCTCTATAAACTTGCATCTTGCGGATTCCACTATTAAGAAACCTATGGGAAGAATTAATGATGTTCTTATTGTTGCTAATAGGAATTATGTGCCCGTAGATTTTATCGTTCTTGATATAGATTGCAATACTTCTTGCCCTATTATTCTTGGTAGACCTTTCCTTAGAACGGTTGGTGCAATTATTGATATGAAGGAAGGGAATATTAGATTTCAATTTCCATTAAAAAAGGGCATGGAACACTTCCCTAGAAAGAAAATAAAATTACCATATGAATCTATCATGAGAGCCACTTATGGATTGCCTACCAAAGATGGCAATACCTAGATCTATTCTTGATTGTTATGCCTAGCTAGGGGCGTTAAACGATAGCGCTTGTTGGGAGGCAACCCAATTTTATTTTTCCTTGATTTTTGCTCCTGTTTAGTAATAAATAAATTATCTAGCCTCTTTTTTGGTTGTGTTTTTTGTGTTTGTGCCAAGTAGAACCGTTGGGAAGACTTGGGGAAAGTCTTGTTGAACTTGCTGTAAAAAAACAGAAACTTTAGCGCTCACGAGAACTGATGTCATTTTTAATTGGAAAGCGATATTTAGTTAATTCTTTTTGCAGATGATTAATAGATAAATTCCTCAAGTCCAGAAATTTATTTTACAATTTTTGTGGTTCCATATCTTGCGCTAGCTACAGATTACTACAGACTGTTCTGTTTTTGACAGATTCTGTTTTTCGTGTGTTGTTTGCTTATTTTGATGAATCTATGGCTAGTAAAATAGTTTATAATCCATAGAGAAGTTGGAATACAGTAGGTATAACACCATTATAAATAAATAATGAGTTAATTACAGTATCTTGAAGTGGTCTTTTGTTTTCTTTCGCTAACGGAGCTCACGAGTTTTCTACTTTAAGTTTTGTGTTGTGAAGTTTTCAAGTTTTGGGTAAAGATTTGATGGATTATGGAACAAGGAGTGGCAAGAGCCTAAGATTGGGGATGCCCATGGCACCCCCAAGATAATCTAAGTACACCTAAAAGCCAAAGCTTGGGGATGCCCCAGAAGGCATCCCCTTTTTCGTCTACTTCTATCGGTAACTTTACTTGGAGCTATATTTTTATTCACCACATGATATGTGTTTTGCTTGGAGCGTCTTTTATGATTTGAGTCTTTGCTTATTAGTTTACCAAAATCATCCTTGCTGTACACACCTTTTTATAGAGCCATACATGATTTGGAATTTGATAGAATACTCTGTGTGCTTCACTTATATCTTTTGAGCTTTATAATTTTGCTCTAGTGCTTCACTTATATCTTTTAGAGCACAATGGTGGATTTGTTTTATATAAACTATTGTTCTCTCATGCTTCACTTAGATTATTTTGAGAGTCTTAATAGCATGGTAATTTGTTTAAAATCCTAATATGCTTGGTATGCAAGATTAATAATAAAACTTTCTTATGAGTGTGTTGAATACTAAGAAAAGTTTGATGCTTGATGATTGTTTTGAGATATGGAGGTAACAATATCAAAGTCATGCTAGTTGAGTAGTTGTGAAATTGAGAAATACTTGTGTTGAGGTTTGCAAGTCCCGTAGCATGCACGTATGGTAAACATTATGCAACAAATTTGAAACATGAGGTGTTATTTGATTGTCTTCCTTATGAGTGGCGGTCGGGGACGAGCGATGGTCTTTTCCTACCAATCTATCCCCCTAGGAGCATGCACGTAGTGCCGAGGTTTTTGATGACTTGTAGATTTTTGCAATAAGTATGTGAGTTCTTTATGACTAATGTTGAGTCCATGGATTATACGCACTCTCACCCTTCCACCCTTGCTAGCCTCTTCGGTATCGTGCATTGCCCTTTCTCGCATTGAGAGTTGGCGCAAACTTCGCCGGTGCATCCAAACCCTGTGATATGATACACTCTTTCACACATAAACCTCCTTATATCTTCCTCAAAACAGCCACCATACCTACCTATTATGGCATTTCCATAGCCATTCCGAGATATATTGCCATGCAACTTTCCATCATTCCGTTCATCACGACACATTCATCATTGTCATATTGCTTAGCATGATCATGTAGTTGACATAGTGTTTGTGGCAAAGCCACCGTTCATAATTCTTTCATACATGTCACTCTTGGATCATTGCATATACCGGTACACCACCGGAGGCATTTACATAGAGTCATCTTTGTTCTAGGATCGAGTTGTAATCATTGAGTTGTAAATAAATAGAAGTGTGATGATCATCATTATTAGAGCATTATCCCAAGTGAGGAATAAAAAGAAAGAGAGAAAGGCCATAAAAAAAGAGAAGGCCAAAAAAAATTGAGAGAAAAAGAGAGAAGGGACAATGTTACTATCCTTTTACCACACTTGTGCTTCAAAGTAGCACCATGATCTTCATAGTAGAGAGTTTCTCATGCTATCACTTTCATATACTAGTGGGAATTTTTCATTATAAAACTTGGCTTGTATATTCCAACAATGGGCCTCCTCAAGTGCCCTAGGTCTTCGTGAGCAAGCAAGTTGGATGCACACCCACTAGTTTCTTTTGTTGAGCTTTCATACATTTATAGCTCTAGTGCATCCGTTGCATGGCAATCCCTACTCCTTGCATTAACATCAATCGGTGGGCATCTCCATAGCCCATTGATTAGCCTCGTTGATGTGAGACTTTCTACTTTTTTGTCTTCTCCACAAAACCCCCCTTCATTAATTCTATTCCACCCATAGTGCTATGTCCATGGCTCGCGCTCATATATTGCGTGAAAGTTTATAGGTTTGAGATTACTAAAGTATGAAACAATTGTTTGGCTTGTCATCGGGGTTGTGCATGATGATATCATTCTTGTGTGACGAAAATGAAACATGACTAAACTATATGATTTTGTAGGGATGAACTTTCTTTAGCCATGTTATTTTGAGAAGACATAATTGCTTAGTTAGTATGCTTGAAGTATTATCATTTTTATGTCAATATGAACTTTTGTCTTGAATATTTCGAATCTGAATATTCATACCACAATTAAGAAGAATTACATTAAAATTATGCCAAGTAGCACTCTGCATCAAAAATTCTGTTTTTTATCATTTACCCACTCAAGGACGAGCAGGAATTAAGCTTGGGGATGCTTGATACGTCTCCAACGTATCTATAATTTTTGATTGCTCCATGCTATATTATCCACTGTCTTAGACATTATTGGGCTTTATTTTCCACTTTTATATTATTTTTGGGACTAACCTATTAACCGGAGGCCCAGCCCAGAATTGCTGTTTTTTTTGCCTATTTTAGGGTTTCGAAGAAAAGGAATGTCAAACGGAGTCCAAACGGAATGAAACCTTTGGAAACGTGATTTTCTCATCAGATAAGATCCAGGAGACTTGGACCCTCTGTCAAGAAAGCCACGAGGTGCTCACGAGGGTAGGGCCCCCACTAGGGTGCGCCCCCTGCCTCGTGGGCCCCTCGAAGCTCCACCGACGTACTTCTTCCTCATATATATATCCACGTACCCCCAAACGATCGGAGACGGAGAAAAAAACCTAATTCCACCGCCGCAACTTTTTGTATCCATGAGATCCCATCTTGGGGCCTGTTCGGAGCTCCACCGGAGGGGGCATCGATCACGGAGGGCTTCTACATCATCATCCAAGCCCCTCCGATGAAGTGTGAGTAGTTTACTTCAGACCTACGGGTCCATAGCTAGTAGCTAGATGGCTTCTTCTCTCTTTTTGGATCTCAATACAATGTTCTCCCCCTCTCTCGTGGAGATCTATTCGATGTAATCTCCTTTTTGCAGTGTGTTTGTTGAGACCAATGAATTGTGGGTTTATGATCAAGTCTATCTATGAATAATATTTGAATCTTCTTTGAATTGTTTTATGTATGATTGGTTATCTTTGCAAGTCTCTTCGAATTATCAGTTTGGTTTGGCCTACTAGATTGGTTGTTCTTGCCATGGGAGAAGTGCTTAGCTTTGGGTTCAATCTTGCGGTGTCCTTTCCCAGTGACAGAAGGGGCAGCAAGGCACGTATTGTATTGTTGCCATCGATGATAACAAGATGGTTTTTTTATCATATTGCATGAAACTATCCCTCTACATCATGTCATCTTGGTTAAGGCGTTACTCTGTTTTTAACTTAATACTCTAGATGCATGCTGGACAGCGGTCGATGAGTGGAGTAATAGTAGTAGATGCAGAATCGTTTCGGTCTACTTGTCTCGGACGTGATGCCTATATACATGATCATACCTAGATATTCTCATAACTATGCTCAATTCTGTCAATTGCTCAACAGTAATTTGTTCACCCACCGTAGAATAGTTATGCTCTTGAGAGAAGCCACTAGTGAAACCTATGGCCCCCAGGTCTCTTTCTCATCATATCAATCTCCATCACTTTACTATTGCTTTGTTTTTACTTTGCTTTTACTTTATTTACTTTGCATCTCTATACCAAAAATACCAAAAAAATATTATTTATCATCTCTATCAGATCTCACTTTCGTAAGTGACCGTGAAGGGATTGACAACCCCTAAGCGTGTTGGTTGCGTTGAGCTATTGTTTTTGTGTAGGCACGAGGGACTCGAGCGTAGCCTCCTACTGGATTGATACCTTGGTTTTCAAAAAACTGAGGGAAATACTTACGCTACTTTGCTGCATCATCCCTTCCTCTTCGGGGAAATCCAACGCAGTGCTCAAGAGGTAGCAATCATCATTAACATTTTCATTAGGTTGATGTTCATTGCCATATTGTGTTTCAGCATCAGACATAGAGATATCATTTGGATTATAAGGTGGTTCAGCAATAGGTTCACTAGAAGTTTGCATAGTTCTATCATTTTCCTTTTTCTTCTTTTTAGAAGAACTAGGTGCATCAATATTATTTCTCTGAGAATCTTGTTCAATTCTCTTAGGGTGGCCTTCAGGATACAAAGGTTCCCGAGTCATTCTACCATTTCTAGTAGCCACTTTAACAACATAATCATTTTTCTTACTATTCATCTCATTGAGCAATTCCTTTTGAGCTTTAAGTACTTGTTCTACTTGAGTGGTAACCATAGAAGCATGTTTGCTAACAAGTTTAAGTTCACCTCTAATATTAGCCATATAATCACCAAGTATTTAATCATATCAGCATCTTTTTTAATTTTCTACCAAAATAAGCATTGAAGTCTTCTTGCTTAAACATAAATTATCAAACTCATCCAAGCATTGACTAGCAATTTTAGCAGGGGGGATTTCAGCTTTATCATATCTATAGAGAGAATTTACCTTTACTACCTGTGTCGGGTTATCGAGGTCTGGAGGTTCTTCAATAAGTAAATGATCGAGATCATATGTTTCTTCGGCAGACGGTAAATTAAGATCATGTATTTCTTCAGTAGGAGGTAAATTCTTAACATCTTCAGCTTTAATACCTTTTTCTTTCATAGATTTCTTTGCCTCTTGCATATCTTCGGGACTGAGAAATAGAACACCTCTCTTCTTCGGAGTTGCTTTAGGAATAGGATCATTAATTGGGGCAGCAGCTAGCTCAGGAGGTGCGCAATTATTTTCATTTGTCAACATATTATTCAATAAGATTTCAGCTTTATCCGGTGTTCTTTCCCTGAAAAGAGAGCCAGCACAACTATCCAGGTAATCTCTGGAAGCATCAATTAGTCCATTGTAAAAGATATCAAGTATTTCATTTTTCTTAAGAGGATGATCAAGCAAAGCATTAAGTAACTTGAGAAGCCTCCCCGAAGCTTGTGGGAGACTCTCTTCTTTAATTTGCACAAAGTTGTATATTTCCTTTAAAGCAGCTTGTTTCTTATGAGCAGGGAAATATTTAGTAGAGAAGTAATAGATCATATCCTGGGGACTATGCACACAACTATGATCAAGAGAATTAAACCATATTTTAGCATCACCCTTTAATGATAACAAGAATATTTTGAGGATATAAAAGTAGCGAGATCTCTCATCATTAGTGAACAGGGTGGCTATATCATTTAATTTAGTAAGATGTGCCACAACAGTTTCAGATTCATAGCCATGAAAAGGATCATATTCAACCAAAGTAATTATATCAGGATCAACAGAGAATTCATAATCCTTATCAGTAACACAGATAGGTGAAGTAGCAAAAGCAGGGTCAGGTTTCATCCTAGCATTTAGAGATTGCTTATTCCATTTAGCTAATAACCTTTTGAGTTCATATCTATCTTTGCAAGCTAAAATAGCTAAAGAAGCTTCTTGATCAAATAAATAACCCTCAGGAATAACAAGTGATTCTTCATCATGACTTTCATCATCATAATCAGATTCAACATTTTCAATCTCTCTAGCCCTAGCAAGTCGTTCCTCGAGAAAATCACCAAGTGGCATAGTAGTATCATGCATAGAAGTAGTTTCATCATAAGTATCATGTATAGCAGAAGTAGCATCATCAATAACATGCGACATATCAGAACGAATAGCAGAAGCAGGTTTAGGTGTCGCAAGCTTACTCATAGCAGAAGGTGAATCAAGTGTAGAGCTAGATGGCAGTTCCTTACCTCCCCTCGTAGTTGAGGGATAAATTGTTGTCTTAGCGTCTTTCAAATTCTTCATAGTGTCCAGCAGATATATATCCCAAGTGAATCAAAGAATAGAGCTATGCTCCCCGACAACGGCACCAGAAATTAGTCTTGATAACCCACAAGTATAGGGGATCGCAACAGCTTTTGAGGGTAGAGTATTCAACCCAAATTTATCGATTCGACACAAGGGGAGCCAAATAATATTCTCAAGTATTAGCAGCTGAGTTGTCAATTCAACCACACCTAGAAACTTAGTATCTGCAGCAAAGTGTTTAGTAGCAAAGTAATATGATAGTGATGGTAACGGTAACAAAAGAGTAATGAAAGCAAATTAATATTTTTGGTATTATGTAGTGATTGTAACAATAGCAACGGGAAAGTAAATAAGCGTAAACCAGTATATGGAAAGCTCGTAGGCATTGGATCAGTGATGGATAATTATGCCGGATGCGGTTCATCATGTAACAGTCATAACATAGGGTGACACAGAACTAGCTCCAGTTCGTCAATGTAATATAGGCATGTATTCCGAATATAGTCATACGTGCTTATGGAAAAGAACTTGCATGACATCTTTTGTCCTACCCTCCTGTGGCAGCGAGGTCCTTACGGAAAATAAGGGATATTAAGGCCTCCTTTTAATAGAGAACTGGAACAAAGCATTAACACATAGTGAATACATGAACTCCTCAAACTACGGTCATCACCGGTAAGTATCCCGATTATTGTCACTTCAGGGTTAACAGATCATAACACATAATAGGTGAATATAGACTTGCAAGATAGGATCAAGAACACTCATATATTCATGAAAACATAATAGGTTCAGATCTGAAATCATGGCACTCGGACCCTAGTGACAAGCATTAAGCATAGTAGTATCAGGCATAGAGGTAGTTTCATCATAAGTATCATGCATAGCAGAAGTGGCATCATCAATAACATGCGACATATCAGAACGAATAGCAGAAGCAGGTGTAGGTGTCGCAAACTTAATCATAACAGAAGGTGAATCAAGTGCAGAGCTAGATGGAAGTTCCTTACCTCCCGTCGTAGCTGAGGGGTAGATCTTGGTTTTTGGATCTCTCAAGTTCTTCATAATGATAAGCAGATATATATCCCAAGTGACTCAAAGAATAGAGCTATGCTCCCTGGCAACGGCGCCAGAAAATAGTCTTGATAACCCACAAGTATAGGGGATCGCAACAGTTTTCGAGGGTAGAGTATTCAATCCAAATTTATTGATTCGACACAAGGGGAGCCAAAGAATATTCTCAAGTATTAGCAACTGAGTTGTCAATTCAACTACACCTGGAAACTTAATATCTGCGGCAAAGTATTTAGTAGCAAAGTAATATGATAGTAGTGATAACGGTAACAAAAGGTAACAATAGTAAAAGTAATGTTTTTGGTATTTTGTAGTGATGATAGCAATAGCAACGGGAAAGTAAATAAGCGAAGAATGATATATGGAAAGCTCGTAGGCAATGGATCAGTGATGGAGAATTATGCCAGATGCGGTTCATCATGTAACAGTCATAACCTAGGGTGACACAGAACTAGCTCCAGTTCATTGATATAATGTAGGAATGTATTCCGAATATAGTCATACGTGCTTATGGAAAAGAACTTGCATGACATCTTTTGTCCTACCCTCCCGTGGTAGCGGGGTCCTTACGAAAACTAAGGGATATTAAGGCCTCCTTTTAATAGAGAACCGGAACAAAGCATTAACACATCGTGAATACATGAATTCCTCAAACTACGGTCATCACCGGTAAGTATCCCGATTATTGTCACTTCGGGGTTAACGGATCATAACACATAATAGGTGACTACAGACTTGCAAGATAGGATCAATAACACTCATATATTGATGAAAACATAATAGGTTCAGATCTGAAATCATGGCACTCGGGCCCTAGTGACAAGCATTAAGCATAGCAAAGTCATAGCAACATCAATCTCAGAACATAGTGGATACTAGGGATCAAACCCTAACAAAACTAACTCGATTACATGGTAAATCTCATCCAACCCATCACCGTTCAGCAAGCCTACGATGGAATTACTCACGCACGGCGGTGAGCATCATGAAATTGGTGATGGAGGATGGTTGATGATGACAACGACGACGAATCCCCCTCTCTGGAGCCCCGAACGGACTCCAGATCAGCCCTCCCGAGAGGTTTTAGGGCTTGGCGGCGGCTCCGTATAGTAAAACGCGATGAAATCTTCTCTCCTATTTTTTCTCCCCGAAAGAAGTTATATAGAGTTGGAGTTGGAGTCGAGAGGTCTCCAGGGGGCCCACGAGGTAGGGGGCGCGCCCTAGGGGGGGCGCCCCCACCCTCATGGCAAGGGTGTGGGCCCCCTGGTCTTTATCTTTGGTGAGGATTTTTTATTATTTATTGTAAGATATTCCATGGAGTTTCAGGTTATTCTGAGAACTTTTGTTTTCTGCACATAAAACAACATCATGGCAATTTTGCTGAAAACAGTGTCAGTCCGGGTTAGTTCCATTCAAATCATACAAGTTAGAGTCCAAAACAAGGGCAAAAGTGTTTGGAAAAGTAGATACGACGGAGACATATAACTACCTATTGATGATAGCTTTCCTGATGAACAATTAGCTGTCATAAATGCTTCTTGCACTGCTCCATGGTATGCTGACTATGCTAATTACATTGTTGCTAAATTTATACCACCTAGTTTCACATACCAGCAAAAGAATTTTTTTTCTATGATTTAAGACATTACTTCTGGGATGACCCACACCTTTATAAAGAAGGAGTAGATGGTATTATTAGACGTTGTATACTTGAGCATGAAAAGGAACAGATCCTACGCAAGTGTCACTCCGAAGCTTATGGAGGAGACCATGCTGGAGATAGAACTGCACATAAGGTATGGCAATCCGGTTTTTATTGGCCTACTCTCTTCAAGGATGCGCATAAGTTTGTCTTATCTTGTGATGAATGTAAAATAATTGGTAATTAGTAGACGTCAAGAAATGCCTATGAATTATTCACTCGTTATTGAACCATTTGATGTTTGGGGCTTCAATTATATGTGACCGTTTCCTTCCTCTAATGGGTATACACATATTTTAGTTGTTGTTGATTACGTTACTAAGTGGGTAGAAGCTATTCCAACTAGTAGTGCTGATCATAACACCTCTATTAATATGCTTAAAGAAGTTATTTTTCCGAGGTTTGGAGTCCCTAGATATTTAATGACTGATGGTGGTTCACATTTTATTCATGGTGCCTTTCGTAAAATGTTTGCTAAGTATGATGTTAATCATATAATTGCATCTCCATATCACCCGCAGTCTAGTGGTCAAGTAGAATTGAGTAACAGAGAGCTCAAATTAATTTTGCAAAAGACTGTTAATAGATCTAGAAAGAATTGGTCCAAGAAACTTGATGATGCATTATGGGCTTATAGAACTGCATATAAAAATCCTATGGGTATGTCTCCGTATAAAATGGTTTATGGAAAAGCATGCCACTTACCTCTCGAATTAGAACATAAGGCATATTGGGCCGTTAAAGAGCTCAATTATGATTTCAAACTTGCCGGTGAGAAGAGGTTATTTGACATTAGCTCACTTGATGAATGGAGAACCCATGCCTATGAGAATGCCAAACTGTTTAAAGAAAAAGTTAAAAGATGGCATGACAAAAGGATACAAAAGCGCAAGTTTAATGTAGGTGATTATGTGTTTCTATTCAACTCTCGTTTAAGATTTTTTGCAGGCAAACTTCTCTCTAAATGGGAAGGTCCTTAAATTATCGAGGAGGTCTATCGTTCCGGTGCCATAAAAATCAACAACTTCGAAGGCACAAATCCGAAGGTGGTGAATGCTCAAAGAATCAAACATTATATCTTAGGTAATCCCATAAATGTTGAAACTAATATTATTGAAACCGTAACCGCAGAGGAATACATAAGAGACACTTTCTAGAATGTTTCAGACTCCGATAAGGAATAGGTATGTGGTACGGTAAGTAAACCGACTCCAAAACAGTTCTAATGGCAATTTTTCTCCGTTTTGGAATATTTAAGAAAATAGGAAAATAAGAAGCAGTCCGGAAAGGACACGAGGCTTCCACGAGGGTGGAGGGCACGCCCTACCCCCTGGGAACACCCCATGCCTTGTGGGCACCTCGTGCGCTCTCCGGACTCCGCTTTCTTGCAAGATACTTCTTATGGTCGGTAAAAATTCACATTATAATCTCCCGAAGGTTTTGACCACCGTACCACGCAAATATCCTCTGTTCTTGTTTCGAGCTGTTTTTCTGACAGATCTAGATCACCATGACGTCTCCAAGTGCCCCCAAGGACAAGTTCTTCGAGAAGGTTATCAACCCCTACCTCGCGGAAGTGCTGCAACATCCTCAAACCATTGAGATGCATGAGGGGTTGCTGCACATCCGCGATGTTGAGGGATTAAGGAGGACCGGAAGCGTGGAGACAAGGCTCGACGCAATGGAGCAACAAGTTTTCAAGTCTCAGGAGATGGTGGAGTGTGGACTTGACTCCAATTACATAATGATCACAGAGTTCACCAACAACCACAAGCTGGACGCCAAGGACATTGGGGAGGCCATCTTCAGGCTTCATGAGAAAATCGAGCACCTCCAAGCCCAGATCTATGACCTGCAAAATCAAAACTGTGAGTATGAATATAGATTCAAGAGGATGAGTTTGGCTACAGATTTAAGGATCCCAGAGACTCGATCATCCTTCTATGATGGTGAGCCTATGCCTTGGAACAGGGACGACAAGCCTACATCATCAACAACTCCATCTCCTTCACCGGCAAAAGAGACATAATCACATGGGTATGGGCACTCCCCTTTGCAACTACCAAGCTTGGGGGAGTGCCCCGGTATCATATCACCATCACTTTTATCTTTACCATTTTTCTTAGTTTGACCCTTTTGATAATATCTTGATCTAGTAGAATAAAGTTTTAGTATGATCTAGTTGTGAGTTTTGCTTTATGATATTCCTATGTAATCGAGTCCGTGAGCTATATATAATAAAGATTAGTGTTGAGTCAAGGGCTTGATTATTTTGCTATGATCTTGAGGGAATAAATAAAAGAGAAGAAATAAAAAGAAATAAAGAGATCATATGGATCTTATGGAGAGTGGTGACTTCACGTATAAATAGTATGATGAATAAAAGTTGTTGAGAGTTTACAAAAATTGGTCATCGTTGAAATTAATAGGAAGTAATAAAGACAAAGAGGCTTTCACATATAAATATACTATCTTGGACATCTTTTATGATTGTGAGCACTCGTTAAAGTATGATATGCTAAAGAGTTGACATTGGACAATGAAGACAATGTAATGGGTTATGTTTTCTTACATCTGAGATAAATTATATTGTCATGGATCATCCAACATGTTGAGCTTGCCTTTCCCTCTCTTGCTAGCCAATTTCTTTGCACCAAGTAGAGACACTACTTGTGCTTCCAAATATCCCTAAAACCAGTTTTGCCATGAGAGTCCATCATATCTACCTTTGGATTGAGTAAGATCCTTCAAGTAAGTTGTCATCGCTGCATGCAATAAAAAAATTTTCTTTCTAAATATGTATGATCTATTAGTGTGGAGAAAATAAACTTTATACGATCTTGTGATATGGAAGCAATAAAAGCGATGGACTGCATAATAAAGGTTCATATCACAAGTGGCAATATAAAGTGACGTTCTTTTGCATTAAGATTTCATGCATCCAACCATAAAAGCACATGACAACTTCTGCTTCCCTCTGCGAAGGGCCTATCTTTTATTCTTGTCTTATACTTCATGCAAAGAGTCATGGTGATATTCACCTTTCCTTTTTACATTTTACCCTTTGGCAAGCACAATGTGTTGGAAGGATCTTGATATATATGGCTAATTGGATGTGGGTTTTCATGAAATATAATTGTTGACATTACCCTTGAGGTAAAACGTCGGGAGGCAAAACTATAAGCCCCTGTCTTTCTTGGTGTCCGATTAAAACTTCATAACCATAAATATCGCGTGAGTGTTAGCAATTACGAAAGACTAAAAGATGGTCGAGTATGTGGACTTGCTGAGAAGCTCTTATATTGACTCTTTCCTATGTTATGATAAATTGCAATTGCTTCAATGACTGAAATTATAGTTTGTTAGTTTTAATGAAGTTTCTGATTCATACTTGAGTATGTGAATGAATTGTTACTTTAGCATAAG